>NC_056746.1:61653776-61963776 GCF_019279795.1 Protopterus annectens | reverse complement strand
AATGGACAGGCCAAGCATATCAGCATATCTCTTCTCTAACTGATTTTCCATAATATCCCTGATTTTGGTTCATATTTTTGTCTTGTCCCTCATAAATGGTTTGATTTTTCTGACAAATTTCTGATGTGTACAATTAGTCACTCAATAATGCTGGACATTAGAGTTACATACCTCTTATTTTTCAGAAAAATACATGTTCATGCATACCATGTTATTGTATTGACCTTTTGAAATTAATTAGCATGATATTTAAAATGGCATCTGATACTGTGGCTTTGTTACATCATTATTTTTGAGTCTGTGCATGATTGTAGAACAAAGATATTCATGGTTATGGAGTCAATTGGGGGCACTGAAGAAAAGTATCTCTGGTTGAGTTTCATCCACCTGTAGAGAAAGGAAAGCCTTGACGAGAAAGTCTGAACATTTGTTAAATATGTTGAGTTGAAGTGCAGTGCATGCATGACTCTTGCTCCCATGCTTTTTGTGTTTGTAAATAATCTTTCATTTTGAATACTGACAATTGGGCTTCCAAAGCCTGGTCTTATTAGCAAAAACACTGCTAATGTTACAATAGGTCTATATAAAGACATTTCTAAAATTAGCTTGATAACATGATATTTCTTATGGTACCTTAAAAAGTAGCAGTACTCTTATATGAACTCTATGGGCATCTTTATTCATCAATACCATTTGTTGCAATTATTTTAAATAACAAAGAAACAATAGGCAGATTTCTGCTACAGGAATTTCAAGACTTCATGCAAAAGAAGAAAATAAAACTGTAGTGTTTAAGAAGGATCAATGAGTTTATTTTAAAACTTCAAGTATTAGTCCTGCAAGAACTTAATGGCTTTATACAGGAGACAGAACAAACATTTCTGTTAGCAAAACCGTATTTTCATTCAGTTGCATTCATCACTCATTGATGCATATGAAAATGCATCGGTTGGAATATTTCACCCTTTCTACTAGGTCATGATCAGTAGAAAATCCGAGTCCTTGTGCTGTGGTTCAGTCTCATAGTAAGATGATGAAAATCACACATGCAATCTTAATTTATTAACTAATGGCTGCTTAATAGAAAGCAAGCTAGCTCACTGACTTGTTAATAGGAGTTCCTGGTTCCTTAATTATTCCTTCTTATTTACTGTACACTAAACAACAAGTTAAAAGCTGAAGCAGTGCCAGGCCCTGGCCAGGCTTTGTTATATTTCCTATATGGTGTCTCATAAATAATGCAGGTGTTTTCTTATTTGTAAGAGAAAGCAATGCATTGAGCATTGCACTCAATCATTTCACAAAGTGTTGGGAACCAAGCTGACATACTGCAAACATTTTTATTGATTTACATTTGTAAGTACTATCAAGGTCAGAGATATATTACTGCTGGGGAATGAATCATTTTCCAACTGTCACTCCATGTGTCAAAAAAGACCCCATCCTGAAAAGAATCCTTCTGCCAGTCGCATTTATCACTCACTTCTCACTTTCTGCTTTACTGCTGTAGCCTCAGTTGCTGGTTGTTGCTTAAAGCAGTATTTTCAGTTTTTATTCTTTCTATATAGAAGGAAAGACCAGCTGCTAGATTTCATACACTGCACTGAGCTCATTTGAGTACCATAGCCTGTAGACAGTTTTTACACTCTAGACAGAAAGTTTCTCTGGTTCATAAAATGAACCAACATGAAAGGCATGCATATATGTATTTCAGGAGGCAGGTAATTCATAACAATACCACTGAAAGCAATGTTTTTATAATGCAGTCTGACAAGCAACACAACGTATATTTATAAATGATAGGATTATTTACTGAATGGACAGTCCAGGGATAACTGAATTAAGCTCTGCTTCCCTGCAGAGCTAATGATAAATAACGTATACCAGAACCATGGAATTATTCCACTAAATATTAATTTTAATAATATAAAACTGAGACAGTTTTGGCTTGTTTTTCTACAGTCCAGTATCTGAGCAAGTGGGAAGTGAGGTAGCTTTTCTGCATCAGAAATTGTGGAAGGTTGGAGCTGCAAGAAGTACAATGCCTTTTGATGAGATATAGTGTTGGATAAGCAGGTTGGAAGGCAGGAAATCTAAAAAATTCTATGGCAGTATTGGTGATATAAGATCCGAGAAGAAGGCATGGGCCTATATCACCCTTAGAGCTGGGTGCATTTGTCTGTACTAGGCATAGGATTTTGAACTTTGCTGCATGTAATAATCAAACTGTTACAAAGGTAAAAGGAATATTATATATTTTTGGTCACAGATGAGAATGTTGCCATTTCATTATCTACCATGCTAAGATTTTGATAATACTAATCTAAGGCAGACAGAAGAAACTTATAATATGCCTTTCAAGAGAGGTACAGAAAAGATATGTTGTTTAGAATACTTATTATCTGAAACACACGTGGCTTTAATTTTATGTGAGACTTTGCTGTGGCAACTTGATAAAACCTGCTCCATTTCAGATTATCTAACAACAGACTAAGACAGAAATAATGCAGGATGAGCACTGTCAAGTCATGCTGGTGATTAGACAGACTGATTCCAGGTTACTTTAGGCACAGATGCATATGGACAAGTTAATGGAAGCCCATTGTGGAACAAACCTTTCTCCATCTGTCAAATTTACTGCACCCCCATTCCTGTATCCTCTTTTCCTGGTTCCTCTTAACCTCTTCAGCTGACTTGCATTATTTGCCCAGGAAATTTGCAAATAGACGTACATTTTTACATAAAGATGCTTTGTCAGTATGTTTAAAAAATGTTTGAAAAAAAACTGTTGGAAAGCCTAGTTCTAACTCTCAAGCAGGACTTTCCTAAATGAAGATAGATTTATTTGTACGTATTTGTTAACCATGGTAAAGCACATAAGACTTATGAATCTGTAAGCCCCACCTCACTGATAATGTGGACGAGACTTTGTTTATTTCTCCCATCTGTCTTATCACACTGTGTTGAGTGATTTAGCTTGGTGTGTTGACAAACTCTTCTTTCTCTACCTCCTTTTTTTCCCATTTCAGTGCATCCTTCATGTGCCTTTTCCTTTTTTTTTTTTTTTTTTTTCCATAATAAATTTTTATTGAAATATATTTTCCAAAAACATTACAAAAATACAATAAACATCACACACATAATACACTATAACTACTACAAACCATTTATACAATATCTACATGAAATGCTTCCTATATTTAATGCTAATATAATATTGAAGACCTTTTCCCATATTTTCGGGTTATTAATATTTTTGTTAGTTTGTTTCAGAAGTAATTTATGTGCTAGTATATGCTTTATAGCCACAAGCTTACAATTATTCCATGATGTCTTATGTGGTTCTAGCCAATTTGTGGCTATATAGAGTTTCATCAGCAAAAAAATATTCATACAAATAATAGTTTGCGATCTGGAAAGCTCTCTTGGAGGAATGTGTAGAATCATAAATTCCCATGACAGTGTAGAACTTTGATAACCCATCTTTTGCAGTTGTACTTTAAGAGAGTTCCAAAGTTTATATACGCATTTACAACTCCAGAACATATGAAGAAGATCCTGAGTTTGCTGCCTCAGTGTCTCTTCAAATTTTTAACTGTGAACAAAAAAAGCTAACCTGTGAATGAAACCACAACTTTACTGAACATCCACAAGTAAACAGACTTATTGTTTTCATTCTACTTAGACCTTTGTCATAATGTAAAATACGTCATTTCCCATAAAACTTTAATTAGTAGGAAATCATACAAGTAAATAAAAAAATACTGACCTTACATTAAACAATTAAAATGCCTAATACGTTAAAATGTCTTTAAGTTCCGATGTAAGCATGAATATAAAATAAAAATAAAAATATAATTAATGTTAACCTTGTCTTAACGAATATATCATCCAGCATGCTAAAACAATGTACCATCCAAAGGAATTGGGTTTGTGCTCATACTAAAAACAAACTTTCTTGCAGCTTAATTAAAACAAAGGGGGGAGTTCAGTAAAGCCTACACTTTTTTTTTTTTGTGTGTGTACACATTACAGCATGATTCGTATATGAATGTGTACCTTTTTAGATTCAGTAAGTGTCGCTTAGAGTCGTGCTAGTATGCGCAAATGGGGAAACTTCCGTACAATGCAAATTTCTGCTTAAACAGGTGATTCTTATGCATATGAGGCAGGTGGAGTGATCCAACAAGATGAAAGGCAACCATGTAGACTATGTCTCCTTGATTGTAGTGTACATGGAAATTTTCCATGTACAGGAGTCTATTTATTTTATTTATTTATTTTACATTTGTTTACTGGGAAAGTCCGACTGGACACAGGTCCATTTTCAGGGGAGAAAAGCTCCACAATACAATACAGTAAATGAGAGAAGAGAAAGATTGAGCATACTTATAGCAATCATACATAATATGTTAGAGATTAACAATTCTTATAGTAGACAATCACTGAGGTACATAATACATTTAAAACAGCGTTTGTATTTTTACAGTTATAACTTTTGTCAAGTAAATATCAACGGGTTCACAAGCTTTCAGGGGAACTGTTTATACTTAGCTGTACACAGAAATATTCTTTTGGTTTGGGTTAGCCTGGTGAGTGGCATGAACATAGCCAGTCACTTAAATAGTGGGTTTTCAGGAATTTTCTGAAATGAATAGAGGAGGTGGTAGAAGTTATTTGGCTTGGTAGTGTGTTCCAGGTTTTAGCAATGGTGCTGGCAAAGAGGGATTTACCAGCATCATTTTTATGTTGGATGATAGTTATGAGGTTCTGGTTACTAGATCTTAAGGCTCTAGAGGGACTGTGGGGCTGAATTAGATGCTGAAGTGCTGGGGTTTTCTCAGGAAGGTAGTACAGTTTGCCTGCTATAGAGAGTTGATTGAGTAGAAGTATATGAGGCAACTCAAGCCAGTTGAGCTGCTTAAGGGATAGACAGTGGTGGGACCTATACGAGGCTTCAGTAGCAAACCTGGTAATCTTGTTGTAGCAAGATTCCATTTTATTTAGATTGGTTTGACGGAGATTAGTCAAGATGGGAGAGGCATAGAGGAGGGTGGATAGCAGATGAGACCTTGCGATGGTTGCTTTGGTGTGTTCAGTCATAAACTGTTTGTTCCTGTAGAGGAGTCCAAGTTTTTTATTAACTTTCTTGATGGTTTGTGCTATGTGGATGTCGAACCTCAGGTCATTGTCTATTTCTGCACCTAGCAGTTTAGTGTGTGTGTTGGACTAACTGGAATGTTTTCTTTAGTGTAGATGGTGAAATAACTATTTAGAGGAGGAGCTCTGCCTGGGCTGAAAAGAATTTGTTTTTTTTGGGATTAAGAAGTTTGATGTTAGTGAACCAAGTTTCGGCTAGGGTGAAGTCATTTTGGGCTAGGGTTTGTACTTCACTTAGGGTGGGGGCAGCACATATCAGGGTGGTGTCATCTGCGTATTGTACTACTGAGGCAGTGGGTGAGGATGAAGGGATCTTGTTAGTAAATAAAGAGAACAGCAAAGGGCCAAGGATGAATCCTTGAGGGACTCCTATGGTAACTGGTAACAGGGGGGACAGTTGTCCCTGCCATAGGACTGCTCGCTGATGGCCATATAAGTAGCTGTTAAACCATGATATAGAGGGGGGACTTATATTTAGGGTAGATAAAGTTTCAAGAAGCATACTGTGATTTACCATATCAAAGGCTTTTGATAAGTCTAAGAATATGGAAGAAACAAATAGACCCTTGTTTCTATGGTGGTTAACTATATTAGTGAATGAAAGTAATGCTGTGCTGGTGCTATGGGAAGGTCTAAAGCCATGCTGGTATATGGAGAGTAGGTTGTTATTCTTAAGGTACTGTATTAGTTCAGTATGAACAACTCTTTCTAATATTTTGGATAAAGGTGATAGGATTGCTATTGGGCGATAGTTGGTGAGCTCTAAGGAGTTACCTCCTTTGTGCAGTGGAATAATATGTGATGTTTTCCATGAGGTGGGGACTTTGCATTCTAATAGAGATCTGTTTATGAGAATAGGGACAGGATAGGCTATAGCTTCAGCTGATGTCTGAAGGAAGTCTCCTGGTAGCATATCAGTTGCTAGAGTGGTTGGTTTAAGTTTCATAAGGAGTTTAGAAATTGCCTTGGTGGACACTGAGTGAAGGTGAAAACTGGGGGTATTGTTTTGTATATTGGGGGTGGGTTGGGGTAGTTATTGGAGAGGGGTTACTAATGCTATTTTGGGCATTGGCAAGTGTCTGGACTGTTTCTACAAAGAATTTGTTAAATTGAGTAGGAATGTTTTCATGGTCATTTGATAGCACAGGGGTTGGAGTAGTGGACTGTCTTGGTCATAGTATACCATTTATTGTGGGCCAGTTTTTGGGGGTTGTGAGCATATTTTTCTTGCATATTTTTATAGTAGCTGGATTTGTCTAGTTTGATTTGTTTTTTTAGCTTTGTTACGGAGCTCTAGATAGTTTTGTCTCAAAGTAGTGGTTTTGTTTTTCTGATACTGAATCCAGGCCTTGTCCCTTTCTTTCATTATAGTTTTAGTGTCCTTTCTTAGCCATCAGGCATAGTTAGTTTTTATTCTAATGGTTCTGGGGGGTGCATGATGATTTAAGACTTTTAAGAAGGTTGTGTTAAACTATCCGATGGCTTTGTGTAGAGATAGTTGTTTCAGGGGAGTCCAGTTGCAGCTTTTTAGTGCATTGATGAAGTCAGTAGCTATAAAGGTCTTTTTGTTATGAACTACTCTGAGGATAGGTTAGCTGATGGCTTGGGATCTGTTCCTAATTAGGTAGTTTGGATGATGAAACTAAAAAGTGCGGACTAAGCCGACAAAACTTGGTAAACTTATGAAACAAAGATAGCAAAAAGATGTAATGGCCACAATAAAGGCGCAAAATTCGTAATTTAGCGCTTTCTTCCACTTTTATTACAACGTGAACTTCTTCAGAAAAGACACGAGCCCTCTCTAACTCATGTCTTTTATAAACAGATGCAGGATGTGATATCATAATTGATTAATTTGATCATGGTTAATTATTCAATTAATAACCAACGCTTTTTTTAAAAAAACTAATTATTTCCTTAAAACTTTACATATTAGATACAGCAAACTTTTATAACTTGTATCAATAGCATTTTACCAAACACTGCCACTGTTGATTCTTAGTTGTAATTTAATATCACTATAACAATCTGTACTTTGTGTGTGTATGCACCTGTGTGCAAATGCACCCTCAACCATATAAACACACAAATGAACACACACACACACACACACACACACACACACACACACACACACACACAAAAACACACACACTTACATACACATGTACACACTCACTCACATACATATATACGCAGACACACACACACACACACACACACACACACACACACACTTACATACACATGTACACACTCACTCACATACATATATACGCACACACACACACACACACACACACACACACACACACACACACACACACACATGCGCGTAGTTTGGATGATGGTCACTTAGGGTATCCGGAAGATAGCCAGATTGTTGTGCAAGAGTGGGCTCAGATACCAGGATCCAGTCTAAGATGGACTGGCATTTGTATGTTTTGTCAATTCTAGTGGGGGTGGTTATAGTTTGGGTAAACCTGTGGAGGTTAATAAAGGCAGAGGGATTATGACTGGAGCAGTTAAGCCAGTCAATATTGAAGTCCACTAATAGTATGGTTTCATGTAGTAGGGAGATGGAGATCCAATTAAGCATGCTTTCCATTACAGTGATGTTACTGCCTGGTGGGATATAGCCACCTGCAATAATTATGTGTTTGTTGGAATTTATTTTTAATTTGGCAAGGATTATTTCTACATCTTTGACTTCTTGGGTATTATAATCTAGTTGTTCTATGGTGAGATGATTTTGGAAAAATATTGCAACACCTCCGACCTTTTTCTCTAATTTGTCTCTTTGGTTAATATTGTAACCAGGGACAGTAATCTCATTATTATGGTGTTGTGGTTTGAGCCATGTTTCAGTTAACACAGCAATATCTGGTTTGTATAGAGCTAGTAGGGCATGAAGGTCCTGAATTTTATTAAGTATACTTCTTGCATTAATGTTTAAGAAGAGGAGAGCTGAGGAATGTCTGTGGTATAGGGTAGGTATGGATAACTCCCCTGAAAATAGTAGATCATATACATATGTGTGCAAAACATACATTGTGAATGTTTGTAAAGGTAAGGGGATATGTAAAATTAATAATAATTTTCTTTTAATAATTGCGCAAACATGCCTAACAGAAAAAAATTATAATAACACCTATAATGTAATTTTCACAAATGTACTGTAGGACCCTGCATCGGGTCCGTACAGTGGTGCGGTCATGCTGTTACCTAGCTTACTTGGCTGAGAACCAGTGAAGAGGAACAACAGTGAAATAGTTGTAAGCCCAGTGACTCAAAGACTCAAAAATGTAATGTAAATATAAGGCACTAGAATACAAAGATCTCAAAGGAGGTCTTTTTAATGTACTAGTTTAAAACGTTTGCCAACAGGCTTCTTTGGGCAACAAATAACAATAAGACACAACAGTAAGTATTTAAAAGATTTGATCAAATCATGTGACTGACCTGTAATCATTCTAACTTAATCACACTTGTTCATGCAAATATTTAAGCATAACTTTTAAAGTAATAGCACCATTTAAATCTGGTGGTACATGTGCTCTAATCTTAAGTATCCATCACATCTCCTCATCTTCTGTATGGAGTTTTATATCCCCTCCACGCAATAGTACATGAACAACTTTTAAAATCATAAATTTAAAAATGTAGCTATTCCCTTTTTCTAAAATATGCTTATATAAACCATTAGTAATGACTTTCCGTTTTATCTCTGAAAGATGGTTACCTATATGCTCTTTTAGTTTCCTATTAGTCATGCCTATATAGTAACCATGCAAATATCACACATAGCCATATAAATTAAATTTTGTGCATTACAATTCCCATAAGCCTTTAAAATAAAATCATAACCAAACACTGGATGCTTAAAAGTCTTCTGTGTGTATATATATATATATATATATATATATATATATATATATATATATATATATATATATATATATCCTAAAAGTGCTCTGTTTATTACTCATAACATTAAAATAATGTTTAAGTTGTTCTTTATAACACAAGGTCTGTTTAAGAGTCGTACAGCATTTGTAACCAAATTTTGGTCTGCTGATATAATATTATCCAGCTCAGATGTATCTGTTAAAATGGGCCATTACTTACTTATAGCCTGTTAAACCATATAAGTATTTTTATTAAATGCTAACATACACCTTATACCCTACTTCTGCTTTTTATATGCAACTTCTAGTTGTTCGACTGGATAAAAAGCTGGCCACGCTGAGCTAGTGCGTTGTTGGTTAACACTTTCAAAACCTGTTGTAATTTCTCTGCTAGTGTATCCACGCTTGTAAAAATCAGTGGCCACAGCATTTAGTTGATTGACCATATTAGAGTCAATGGTATTAAGTCTAGCTAGTTACGCGATGCATTTCACTCTTAGCTATATTTTTAAACATAAATTGTGGGTGCATGCTAGTATGGTGAAGACAGCTATTTCTTTTTCTTGGTTTACTATATAGTTGAGTTTCAATTTATCCAGCTTCATCTTTAATTAACAACACATCTAAATAGGTATTTTGTATAAATGATATTTCATGTTTAAACTTTAAAAACGAAGCGGTATCAGAAACGTACTCCGGAAATTTGTCAAAAATAACTGATTTCCATTATAGACCATAAAGAGATCATTTACAAACCTCCTACAAAAATCTGTATTATCTCTCTCATGCACACTGTGACACACTTATGACATCTGGGAGGGACAGAGACATTGCCCAAAGGTGGCCACCCATCTGCAGCAGGCCTCACATCCATGTTACGCAGATTACCACCATTATGCTATTGAAGGCCAGGCTGCATGAATTGTGAAACTGTCACCTAACATGGATAGCTGCCACTGTGGAGCTTGATGGAGCAACCTTGGAAATATGTCACCTGAGGTTTAACCTTATATTGTGATGCAGCAGCTGTGCTCCTTATCACCATCATGTCGGTACCCCAGTCAAATGCTACAAGCCTAGGAAAACAAGGTATAATATATGCAAACATCAAATAACTGGTCTAGTTGCTAATTAAGGCATTTACCTGGAAAAGGCTACAACAAGCTTACAGAACCTTGCATCATGTGGGATGGGTGTGGGTCAACAAACAGGCTGTGGCCCGCTCCTTATCTTGAGCTTCATGCTAATATTTTGTGTCTGGTAACAGACAAAGAAGAAGAGCTTCGTATCCCACCTCAGTGAGGCAGTTTTGAGACCAGCAGTAGTAGTAGCCAGGCAGCAGCAATTCAGGTAACTCCCCTGTTTCCAGCATTCTTCATAAGGTAATTGTTCTTTTTCAGTATGCACTGCTTGATTACTGTAGAACTTCAGAATAAATGCCGAAATATGCCATCCTTAACTTTACAGGGTGTACATATTACTTTCCACTCCAGTGTTTGGCAGTGTTCTGTACAGAATCAGACACTCTGGGTGACATTTTTCTCAGAAACCATGATGGCATTAACTTCAGTACTGAGTTGCACACATGACAGCAAGCATGCACTGTCAAGCATTGTCCCCATAGTTGTGGAACAAATACTTGTGACATTGAGTGATATTCTCAATACAACTGTTTATTCAGTAATAAAGGATCTGTTGCCATGGATATAAGGATTCCCACTATGACCTTTACCACCCTGGTGGATATGGGCTTCCTGAGACAATGTACAAATTGCCCCATGTTTACCGGCAACGACTTCTTTATCAAACAAACTGATATGGTACAAGTGATGTATATACTCAATGTCACTGGAGACAAAGCTCTGACGTAAACATACTCCTAATGTCAATAAAGTAGTCAGTGGTACACATGCCACACTCATCACACAAAATTCAAAGCAGACATGAGCTGAGGCACTGACATGTAACCTACATAAATCACAAACACCTCGTAGGGAAAGTCCAGATAACAAATACTTTCAGCAGCCCCATATGCACTCTGTGAAAACAACACACACATCAACACATAGAGCAACATGTCATGGAGGACCAACCTATAAGCCCATAAGTCAAGCCAACACACAATCCAACATTCTAGTCATCGCAGACATTATAGAAATGAGGAGCTGTCATTGAATCTCACACTGACACAAATGTTTTCCAGGAGGGGGTGATACAGACATACAGTTGTCATCAGAGCCATGGGCCAACACTAATGCCAAGAAATTCACAATACTATTCTTTGGGAAGTTATCCACCCCTGGTAACTATCATATTGCCAGCACACCTCAAACAGTTGACTGAGTAGTCAGTGACTTATGGACAGATATAGTTAGCTACCCTTTGCCTGTCACGTGTCTGTTATATTGTGGACATGATTCTATATTGCGCAACCTATAAACAAAGGTATGGCATGTAAACCCAAGGAAGCTATTGTTCTTCTATAATCGGCATTCATCAGAAATATCAATGATGGTATGCCTGCTTTGGTATGCAACTAACCACACATATCCAACAACTGTAACATCCACAGAGGTTCCTCAATAAAGCACTACATGGTGTACCTAACATGTCCTATGCAGACCACGTAAAGGCCCTATCCATGTAGTCTGTCTCCTCCATGGTTTGGAAGGAGATGTATGCCTGCCATACAGGGCAGTGCCAGACCCCACTGAGGCCCTCTTGCATATCCATGACAGAAGTAGCCACAGAATTACCTGTTATACAGACCTACACCTTGACTGTGGCATATATATATATAGAACATGCTGGAGAGACAGGTATGTAACCTAGAGACAACACCCTATATGGAACAGACTCCACATTCATATGAAGCACATTTCCACCCAAACACAAATCAAGTGCAAGTTACACAATTGGATGGGGAACAAGACAATCATACCTGCTTGTGAACCACTGCCTACAATGGACACAGGGAAACTGTAGATGGTTCAACCTCCACGCCCCAGCTTGTGGATGTTTCAGTTTCCAAAACCCTGCTCATACTTATCAATGATATCAGACCTTGACAGTGTTTAGGGAAGATTGGCTAGGGTTAAAGAAGTGTTTGTGTTCATTAGCCTATGAAACACATATGAACCTATGAACCCCAGAACCTATACTGTGTTACCTTTCTGACGACATTTCTCGTTTGTGCCCTGACGTTGATGGGTTGATTGTAGATGTATACTCATAGGTGTGTCCTACACAATCCTGAATGTAAAATATGCACAAATCCATGTGACCCCTGTCAATGTGTGACTACACAGGCATTACAACAGCATCCATTGTGGCATACATACACTGTTATGCTATAGGCATTATAAATGGCAACGTGAACATTCTGAAAATGAACAGTACAAGTAGCATGTCAAAAGCAACATCGGATGAAACAAATTGATATTAATGTAGATAGCCACCCTGTGCATCAGACACATAGCTTTATTTCTCTGCATCCATGAGAGACATGAGAGGGATGTGGCACAGGCACCATCACTTGCACAGGGTGTTGTGTGGGGGTGCAGGAGGCCTTGGCTGCTCAATAGGTTGGCAAGCTTGTGTGTGAGTCAGGAAGGGATGCAGGCAGAATGGACCATGGAAATGTGGCATGTGTGTGTGTGTCTGTAAGTGACCTGAATGTGACAATGGTGTGTGAATGTCTGTGTGTACACAGCCAAGCTCAGTCCTAGCTCTACATGTCTGTATGTTGGACAGCAGTGAGCCGTGCATGGTATAGCTGACAGTTCATCATCTCTGCCCCAGAACATGTGAACTGGCTCTGCCAAAAGTTGCACTGGCACCTCCATCCCAAGTTCAGATGCTGTGCTACTACCTGAGGGTGACTGCTGTATGCTAGGAATGTGTACTCCATGGGTCCACCCTGGACCATGAGCCCTTGGCCTGTCATGTATTGTTGTGGACAGCACACTGCTTTCTGGAGTGCTGGATGTACTACCACTATGGGAGCATGATTCTGTATGGCCACGTTGACTCTAAGCATTTGTAGTTGCTGACATACGTCCATAAGGCAGATGCTCGACTCCAACCAGATGTTCCATCACAGACAATGTATGTTTCAAGATAGATAGTGTGTGATCTCTCTCACACCAACGCCTTTCCACTGCATCAGTGAACTGATCCAAGGTATCAGCAATCCAGTGGAGACAGTCATGGCTGTCAGACTGCACTGCATCCGTAATCCTGAGCATTCATCTGGAGTTCATTTTTGAATGTGCCTGTGCCTCCATGATAGCCCTAAAGGTACACTGAGAGACATTATATGAGACACCTGCAACAGGTTGTGGAGGGACAGTAGGCCTCCTATCAGCACCCCAAATCAATCTACCTGTGTGGAACCTTGACAACTGTTTGGCTATTGCTAGTGTTGACACTCACTGCAGCCACAGTAGCCACACTTCCCTGTTCAATATCTGTGGCCACAGGGGACTGAGTATGCATAGGCATACTGGCTATGTACAGTGATAATGAGGGTGGATGAGGTATGTCAACCTTTGTGTCAGATTAAGCCCCTGAAATTCCCAGCTCTGCCTCACTTTGCCAACCATCATCATCAAAATCTGAAGAGACACTGGAATCAGGTTGTGAAGGGGACAAAGACCACCCTCCCAGGTCACCTCTGCAGCACATGTGACAGTATAACAGGGCTAAGTATGTGAGGGAGAGGTAATGTACACAGCAGTGCATGTGACAGTATAACAGGGCTATGTGAGGGATTTACACAGCAGTGCATGTGACAGTAAAACAGGGCTATGTGAGGGAGAGATAATAAACACAGCAGTGCATGTGATGGTATAACAGGGCTATGTGAGGAAGAGGTAATGTACACAGCAGTGCATGTGACAGTATAACAGGGCTATGTGAGGGAGAGGTAATGTGCATAGCAGTGCATGTGACAGTATAATACGCCTATGTAAGGGAGAGGTAATGTACACATCAGTGTATGTGACAGTATAACAGGACTATGTGTGGGAAAAGTAATGTACATAGAAGCACATGTGACAGTATAACAGGGCTAATATGTCAAAATATTACACATTTACGTTAGCGGCTATGTTAATGTGGGTCACAAACTGTGCATGAGCTTAAAACTGCAGCTAACCCCCCCAAAAAAAAACCACCTGACACCCACATAAAACTATGTGTACCCTGACATGCTGAATGCTACAGTATTCCTTTGCTTATCCAACTAAGCATACCTGGACGTTACTCTTGAGTGGAAACGGTTGCACCTACATCCATAACATAAGGGGTGATGGATGCCTGGGAGTTGTCCTGTGTTGCAAAGTTCACCAGGAATTCCTCAGTGACTGGCACAGGTTGTTCTGCTGCAGGCTCACCACCAGTGACCTGATGATCTCTGGCCAAGTCTGCTGCACGTCTACCTGCCAAGTTTATCATGTCAATGGCATGGTGTCATACCTGCTCATATGTGGGAATCTGGTGAACCACAGCATTGATGTTGTGCAACAGTTTGTCCTACAAGGCTGTACTCTCTTGCCTATTTGCCCACCCTCTGGGCAGCAGGACTTGGTGGTGTTGTCTCAAGGCCTCAGTAACGAGGTAACTTTTTTGCCTCAGTGAAAGGTGCACTGTGTCTGGCATGCATGATATCTCCTGAAATACTAATAAATGAGAACACGTCAGGATCACATACATGGGAGTAAAGTATGTAAAGATGTAGCAATAGAGGAAGCCTGTTAGTATTCCCCGCTTGATTACACATCTCATAATCAACAGTGTGCCAAGCATACAAAGGTTGTGGAAGCAACTAGGATAGTTGCAATAGTAACCCACTGTTCTTTGTGACATGACATATACTCATGTATGTTCACACAACAAACACAGGCTTTCATTGTAGCGTGCCCCATAGCAGGAGAACCACCACCCATAACATGTATAAACAACAGTGCCAACCAAATAGCAGGGTACTACTACAACTGCTAGCAAAGGAGGTATCCAGGAGTCCTGTGTAACTAGTTAACACAAAGCATTATACCTTTGCTGTACTCTATATCTTCTGTAGGTGTAAAATGGCTGGAGATCACTGGCATGTCATCAGTACAGTTTTAAGAAAGGCTTACTGATGCAATCCCCTTTCCCCTTAAGTATATTCAAACAAATGCATCATGTTGAAAACAAAATGGTTACATACCTGATGGAGTACAAAACTCTCTGTTGAAAGATTCAGCTATATAAGTACTGTGTGAATGAGTTAACCATACAAACTAACTCTCATACACAATGGTTTCCCTAAGTAGGTGTTTGCCTTTTTAAGATGGTTCTCATTGGCAGGTTATTGCCTCTGAACCAATCTCTAGTTCAAGAATGCTACATGCAGCATACACAGCTCAGCCAATCCCAAGCAATAAATACCTCAATGTAGATTCCATCCCCATTTTCACATTTTCAGTTGGAAATTACTGGGGTAGGGATTATGTCAGCACAGAGAGAATGTTTGTAGCAGCTACTTGTTACATACAGATGTGTGTTCTACGGGGGTCTATGTTATATATTCGAGCATCCAAAATGTCGAATACCATATGTTCGAGACCATATGTTCGACATTCGGAAGTTCGAATATATAATAATAAAAAAAAAAAAAGAAAAGAAAAACACACTTTAACAGTGTGAGCAGGGGGTCAAGCCCCCCTGCACCGCCCACTTCCCCTCTCTACTTAAATATACTAACTCCAAGATGGCACTTCAGTGCAGAAAAGGAAAATTCTCCCATTCTGCACCATACTGCGCTGTTGAAAGTCAATCTTCGAACACTAGAAATGTCGATCATATGGTCTCGGCCATATGACGTTCGACATTTCCAGTGTTCGAAGATTTGACATAGACCCTTCTACAGGCTGAAGCTGCTGCTGCTGTTGCAGGCAATAGGCATAGTTAGAGAGGCTGCAGAATGTGCAAGGCAACAACACTTAGAAGTAACTGTGTGACCTGTGGCAGCCTTGGTTTACAGTCAGAGCCTAATTGAGGGAACCCATCCTGCTGGAAAGTGAGGTATGTGTTTAAGGTAAGTATGTTAGCCAAAGTTATCATTAAAGTAAAGGGAAACATGCTTGTTGTATCCTAGAACAAGGTAGGGAGTACATTAACCATTATGTTATCCAGTCAGATAACTGCCAAGTCATATGTTATGTCATGGTAGTAATCTGCAACGTGTGTGCTGACAACCGTTGCTTCTAGCACGACTTCCATATATGCGAATAAATTGTGCTGCTGTGCTTGTCTGTAATATCACTAGAAAATCATTGTGGTTTGCAGTCTGATATGACTGGGCCTCATTTGAATTACATACTGATGCATGACCTGACATTCTATGCACTTTCTGGTGTTGTAATAAGTGTGGTCTTATCTGTAGGCCTATGACTGCCATTATTTAGACCCAGGCATTCAAACTGTACTGCTTTGGATGGATAAATACTTGATAAGACAGTCACACATATCAGAATTTGTACTGGTGATGTACACATACATGTATTTTAAATGCTAGACACAGCTGTATTTGAACCCAGGACCATACATTAATGCATTCACAGCATTTAACAGATTGAGCTACTGAGTCACTATTATAGCAGGTATATTTTTACATGTTGTAGATGTACTTGTACACTTGCCTGCTGTTACATACCTCACTAACATCTATTTGTTTGTGTATGGCTTTATAGTGATGTATCAGACTCCCAGTTACACTCCTATTTTTCCATTAATCTTATAGCTGATTGCATGATGTGGTGTGATGCACAGCATGGCTTAAACATGCTTAATGACGGGAACTTGACAATTACTATGTTTTGTTTAAAACACCTGTGTTAATTAACAGGCTGTGTGACTTGGTCGATTGATGCACTGTTCCATAGGTGCAATGGTCCTGGCTTTGAAATAGAGTGCAGGTGTAATTTTTGAATGTGATCACTAATTTTTCCAATACATATATCAATATATTGCCATTTAGCATAGCTTATGGATGCTGTGTGATGTGCAGTATCTCACAAAAATTATTTAAAGAAATGAAAAATGGGGAGATAGGACAGTGATGAAATGTGATGCAAGCAGGGGGAAAACATAGTGAGAAGCAGGTAGGTATGTGCAGGAAGGGTGCAGAAAAGAACCATAGCTATCCATTTCTTCTACGGCAAAAACTGTGTACTTTAACAGTTTTTTTTTGCTGAATTTGGACTGTCACCCCCAGAGAGAGGGGTGACAGCAACATAAGTGCATTGTCAATTCAGTTAGACCAAATAAAGTGTATCCAGTGGATACATGTGTGAAATGAAGAGCTATGTATGGGACAATATATTTTTTTGGGACAGGTGCCCTTTTTTTTTTTTTAAGGTGAGAGTGCAGTGTTGGGGAAAGGACATGGGTATGTGGTGTGGAGTAGGTAAGTTGAGAATGTGAGAAAGCTTTTGCAAACAGACAAGACAGCAGACAGAGTTGGTGCATGTCACAAGAGGGTGGTGAACACCTAGGTTGGGGTAGGTGTTGTGGAATCCCAGTCCAATGGATGTCAGACATGGTAGCAGTGTGACTCAAGTCCTTACTCATGAGACTGTCAGCACTGAACCTTCACTGCTGCTATGGGGGCAGTGGTCAACACCGGCACCTATGGCCAGACTGCCCCACCAGGATGGACAGCACGCTCTCCATTTGGCTTAGGCGTGCACCAACAGTTTGGCTCAGCAGCCCATGCACCATGCCTGGCAATTCATCCCAGGTGACAAAAGCACTCTCTCCACCAAGGTAAGTGGATCACCGGGAACCAGCCTACCTTGTCGCTCTGTGGTGAATTAAATATAGACATAAGAAAAAATAAACATAACCAAACAAATATAATTAATAACATAAGAGAAAAAATAATGAGCAATGGAAAGAAATTGAAAATAATATAATGAGAAACACAACAATAAATAATGTAAATGAAAAATTTTTAACAGCAAAGCAATATTAAATTACACATAAGGCAAACATAAGAAGTAATTACAAATAATATGACAATATCAAATTATAATAATAAATATAATTAATAAATAAAAGAAGAGAAGGGGTGGGGTGAGAGAGAAAAGAAGAACATTAGTAACTTCACAGATAATATAATTACACAGACTGCCACTACATACTTCTAGATATGTTAGATTTCACTTGTGAGAACACTGACTGCTTATATTGTATAGATGATGTTGCATGTACATAGTTTTCAGCCTGTTTGCATGGGACATTATGAAATGGTGATACAAAGGCACATCGACAGGTAACATTTTACATAGTGTGCTCATACTTTAGTAGCAAGGTGGTTTGATAACAGATTTGCCATTAAATCGCATTCCAAGTAATGTCATATATTTGCAAATCAAAGGACCAGACATATGGGGCAGTAGTCATTACATTTTGCAAAAATCATGACAGTTGAGAGGTATGTTCATGCACACTAATTACACTAAACAGCTGAACGTTGGACATTTCTCATTTGGCTGCCATGGGATTAGAACCCACAAGCAGTGACTACAGGAAGACTAAGCATTTGATTTTAAACAATAAATTTTCAGGCCACCATCTCCTTTAATACTTTTATTGAGTCATGTTGTGGGAAAGCGTGCATTGACACAGACATAGCTGTGTCTGGTGTCGGATTAGAACCCACAAGCAGTGACTACAGGAATACTAAGCACGTTATTTGAAAATCATGAATTATCAAAGCATCATTTCCTATAAAACTTCTATTGAGTCATGTTGTGGGAAATCGTACATTTACAAACATGCATAGCTGTGTCTGGTGTCGGATTGGAACCCACAAGCAGTGACTACAGGAATACTGACCACTTTATTTGAAAATCATGAATTATCAAAACACCATCTCCTTTAAAACTTTTGTTGATTCATGTTGTGTGAAATCATACATTTGCACACATACATAGTTGTGTTTGCTGTCGGATTGAAACCCACAAGCACTGACTACAAGAATACTGAGCACTTTATTTGAAAAAAGTAATTATCAAAGCACCATCTCCTGCTACATTTTATTGGTTAATAACATTTCAGATCTTGCGGTTACACACATGGATAGCTGTCTAGGACTTCTGTTAACTTACTCAAATACCCTGTTCATTTACTGAGTGTAATCTACAGCATATTTTAGACAAAATTAGCAGAATGAAAGCTTGACCCTTAATCTGGGTATAGCGCTGCATTTATTTCCGACATATGTTGGCACATTATTTAGTACTTCACATTTATCAGTTGACTGGTGTCTGACTCGAACCCACAAGCAGTGACTAAAGTAATACTGTACATTTTATCTGAAAACCTTAAATTATCAGAGCAACATTTCCTTTTACACTTTATTGATTAATGTTACTTCAAATCTGGGATTTATACACTTGGATAGCTGTCTAGGACTTCTGTTAACTTACCTGTATACTCTGCTCATTTACTGAGTGCAACCTACAGCATATTTCAGACAATGAACAGACTAGAACAGTAACTCTTAATCTGGGTAGATCACCATAGGTGCCAGAAGCTGTTAAAGAGAGGGGGGTGGAGGGTGACAGGGGCACTTAGTGAACTAAAAAGGAACATTTTTTTATAACTATTTGCTACCACAACATAGGTTCACTTTTTAAGCTTAGCCAGTTCCCCTTTGGTGCTTGAATTAACATTTTCTGATTGGTCTTAGCTATCCCCATGGCTGTTATTTGTATATTAGCCCTAGTGAGAACAACTGTGATCATACCATAGATAATTTGAGGGGGCCATGTAATGGATGCAGCATTTAGGAACTACCTCTATCCATTAGTGGCATGAGGGGAAATCCTGGAGTACATTTTCTATTACCCATCGTTATATGCAAGTTGCATATGAATATGGATGGATGAGCTTTGCTTTATTTTTATGGATAGTCTGTTAAGGAACAGTGGTGGCCTCTGTGATATATCTCCATCTCTCCACAACATTCAGTTTAGATACCTGGACTGAGTATTTCTGATGCCATTTGACTTGCTGATGTTCAGTAGGTCCATCTGTATTATGTCGGTGGATGCTTTGTATGCCAGACATGTCACCTCTAAGCACTCTGTAGGATACCGAGTATAGTGATAAATCTTTGAGATGGTCCATGCAAGGCCTATTGTTTAGGACTTGTATCCTTTTAGTAAGGTATCTCTGAAGGTATTCCAATTCTTGCATGGGGCTGGATAGATACATGCCAAAGTGGGCATTATAAAAAATGATTGACATAATGAGAGCTTTGTAAAGGGGGACAACAACATCTCTGGATCTAGTCACAATCAATTTGTTTATAAGCTGTGCAATATAGAAAGGCTTTCTTATGACTCTGGGCACATGTTGGGCAAATGTTAGGTCACTGTACACACAAATTCTCAAATGCCAAACAATTGGATCAGTTCTCAGACGGTATTGTCATGATTTTAACACCAGTTATTATTTGGGACAAACCTTCCTGCATGATGGTTAAGTCATTTGGGGATGCAATAACTTCTCCTAGCTTGAAGTCATCTCAAACTTAGCTGGCCGAAGCTCTTTGGTATTTCCTTTTACTTTTGAGATGTATATGCCAAACAGAAAAAGTCTCAGCACCGAACCCTGGTGGACTCCATTGGTGACTGGTCTCTTCCCCTGTTTTGATCTCCTGCATCCTGTGAGCCAAGATGGCAATGCAGCTGGTGATGTAAGTGTTTGCTCCTACATTATTCATCTTTTGTACTACACCTGAGTAGGGGATTGTGTCAAAAGGCTTGGCCAGGTCAAGGTAATGTGGTGTGAACTGTTTTACCTTCATCCATTGCTTTGGTAACAAGAATAAAGCTTAAAATTTGCCCATGATTTTGTGCCTTTCACACTTTCCTCTGGGCTGTTTTCAAACACATTTGTAGGGCCATGCATACATGTATGCTGCATTCCTTGATTCACCTTTCTGATTGCATTAAATTATATTCCTTGTATAATACAGCACACTTGTTAGACTTAAGTTAGAGAGCATTTTAAATTTATTGTTTAAATATTTTTCCAGTAGGCAATGAAACAAAAATGCATTAACCAATAATGACAAAA
Organism: Protopterus annectens; assembly: GCF_019279795.1. Classification (NCBI taxonomy): domain Eukaryota; kingdom Metazoa; phylum Chordata; order Ceratodontiformes; family Protopteridae; genus Protopterus; species Protopterus annectens. The sequence goes on along the minus strand of NC_056746.1, from coordinate 61,942,573 downwards.
CTGCCCTATTCAGAACATTTCCATCATAAATGTCTACTTCCACACACAACTGCATTTCAAATTTATTGTTTGAAAATTTTCCAGTAGGCAATGAAGCAAAATGCATGCACCAATAATGACAAAACTGACCTATTCCGAACATTTCCATGATAACAGTCTGCTTCCACATACAACTGCATTTTAAATTTGTTTGAACATTTTTCCAGTAGGCAATGAAGCAAAATGCATGCACCAATAATGACAAAACTGCCCTATTCAGAACATTTCCATGATAACAGTCTACTTCCACACACAACTGCATTTTAAATTTATTGTTTGAACATTTTTCCAGTAGGCAATGAAGCAAAATGCATGCACCAATAATGACAAAACTGCCCTATTCAGAACATTTCCATGATAACAGTCTACTTCCACACACAACTGCATTTTAAATTTATTGTTTGAACATTTTTCCAGTAGGCAATGAAGCAAAATGCATGCACCAATAATGACAAAACTGCCCTATTCAGAACATTTCCATGATAACAGTCTACTTCCACACACAATATAGAAATACAGAATCACAGAGTGTAAGAAATAGGCAAGTTGCACAGCTTCTTGAACTTATTTTCAATTGTTGGGGTGGGGGTGGGGGGGCAAAAGGCCAAAAACCAGGGACACATTTTAAACATTGCGTGTATCATTTTAGAAAGTTGTTTGCATAAAATGTTGTTACCACCATTTATTTCACTGCCAAATCATGAATTCAGACCCTTGTGCACTGCAGTCAGAGCAACATACCACTAAGCTAAACCAGCAGTTTCTTGAAAGACAGGAAGACAAACTTAATTGGCTGTCATATCATTTAGTGAGTTCAGTTCTCACTTCTCACCTTAGCTCTCAACCTCTTAGCACAAAAATACAGAACAAAGCCAATAATGGGGGAATACAGCCCCAAAATAGGGGCACATTTCAAATACTGCTTGTATAACTTTAGAAAATTGCTAGAATAAAAGGTTTAGGGACACATTTCAAATAATGATTTTATAACCTTAGAAAATTACTAGAATAAAAGGTTTTGTTTTACCATTCCTTCATAAGTGATGGTGGCTAGGGACTTTAGGCTCTTTTTACCTGTACCCAAGGTACAGGGTTTGAGCCTGAGTACCTCTAGCCACCAGATGTATCTTGCTGGGGGCATTTTCACTCACACACACACCCCCTGCAACAATATACAGTGTACTTACCTTTCCCGCTCCACTCTGCAATTAAATCAGAATGCCGCTCCATTACAGGCTTCCACTCTGCAATTAAATCAGAATGCTGGTCAGGCTTCTGAGACTAAAATCCGTTTCTCCACTCCAGATGCTAATCCAGCACAGCTTTGAATAAATCTGTGTTCCCGCTCACAAAACAACTGTAAATGCAGGCACTGATGTCTTCGTGGCACGGAAAACAAAAGGGCAGAGGTATGGATGATCTGCAAAGTGGGGGGGCTCCCCTACCAACACACTCTATGGTTCCGGTGCCCATGTAGACCATAGGTTCATAGGTTCATAGGTAGGTACTAGGCTGTTGGCCCTAGGGCTTATATAAGCCTAGCCAAAAGATTCCCTGGCTTAAGCCACCCAAGAAAATTATTTTCCTGTGCCACTGTCGAGCAGAGCCACAGAAGTGATCCCTGGGGTGAATTTACTATCTCCCATCCAATCATCAAGATTTTTCTTGAAGAGTGCTAATGAGGAGCTTTGTTTGATATAGATAGGTAGTTTGTTCCAGAGTATAGGAAGTATTTGGGACAGGAATCTATCTCTCCAGCATGTTCTGTTTATTGTGGTGACAAGGTTTAGTTCCCTAGAGCGTGTAGCTCAAAGGGATTGGGATTTCTTTAAGTGGAGCATGTCTAAAAGCTCTGGGTTTGCCATAGCTTTGTGTGTTAGGCAGAGATCGCCTCTGAGTAGGTGATATGCGACGGAGTAAGGTTGCAGTTTTTTGAGACGGTCTGCATAAGTTATCTGTTTGAGGCCAGTAATCCTCTTTGTGAGGTATTTCTGTGACCTTTCCAGTTGTTGTAGATGTCTTGTGAGGTACATACCAAAAGGGGCATTGTACTCTATAATGGTTCTAATGAGTGACAAGTAGAGCGGAACAATGACCTCTTTTTTCCTGGATGAGAAACCTTTTGTGATGAGGTGTGCCATGTAGAAGGATTTCCTGACTACTGTGGCGATGTGATTATCAAAGGAGAGACTACTGTCCATCTGTGTCCCAAGGTCTCTTATCACACTTTCGGTGTTAAGTAGACTACCACCTATGTGGTACTTCATGGGTACAGAGTTTTTACCAAAAGGGATGACAATGCACATTTTGGCATTGAGCTTGAGGCCATGGCTTTGACACCAGGCATCTGTCTTACCGAGGCCTTTTTGTAGGATGTCCACATCTTTTGGAGTTTTGATTATGGCTCCTAGTTTGCAGTCATCTGTGAACTTCATTAGCCAAAGACCTTCTGTGTTAGCCTGTACTTCAGAGAAGTAGATACCAAACAGAAGAGGACCCAGGACTGAACCCTGTGGTACTCCACTTGTCACTGGTCTGAAGTTGGATTTGGAGTCTGCTACTTTCACAGTGTGGGATCTGTCAGTGAGCCAGTTGACAACCCATCTTCTGACATAGGGATTTATACCTAGTTTAGTGAGTTTATCTATAATTCCAGAGTGGGGGATGGTGTCAAACGCCTTGGTGAGATCTAGATAGGCTGTGTGAACCACCTTACCCTCATCTACGGCTTTGGTGACTGCTTCAAAGAACATTAACTGATGGTTGGAAGCTATGCTTCACAGTACTACATTCTTACTTAATTTGCTTTACCATTTCAGATATGCACTGATACATTAATAAAGATGTAGGATGTCCCAGGTGTTTCATACCTGACTGTTGTTCTTCTTCTTCTTTCGGCTTTTCCCAGTAAGGGGTCACCACAGTGGAACTCCGGTCTGCTAATGATTGGCAGTAGATTTTTACAGTGCCGAGGTGCCAGCTTGATGCTCAACCTTCAGCAAAGGCATGCCCATTTACGCATATCTTTTGAGCGCCACTCGACTGTGGGGAGGACATGCAGACTCCACACAGAAGGCGATCCATCCGAGAATCGAATGGGAGAACCTCTTGCTGTGAGGCGACAACGCTATCACTGCACCACCATGGCCCAAAGGCTGCAAAATCTGTATTTACTTTATTGTATTATTAAGTTATGCATTAAGTTATTAATTTCAAAAGTCTCCCAACAAGGCAAAGCAAGACAGTCTGTAGATAAAATATCAAAGAACCCAAAAGCAGAGTAACACTGTAAGAAGGCACAACATCCAAATACGTAAATCCAAACGTAAAAATCCTTTATTGTACAATAGTAAGCGTTTTCACGGTTGAACAAAACCACTTCATCAGACAAAGAATGATGAAACTAAGCACCTTATATACATACACAATAAAATCAATTAAAAATCCCCTCCAAAACTCTTAAAGGGACATGAACAAAAAGCAGCCCTTGCCTGGCTTCTTCATTTTCAGTACAGGCTTAACAGATACAAACTAATTCAAGCCATATTGTTTATGTGCCGTAAGTCTAAAAATCCACTGTAATTCAATACTTTCAGTATTAGACACAATGGGGCCTAATCTATTAAATTTATGCATGACATGAAGGACTTGAAAAAGGAACCTATGGTCAGATCCATATTCTAATGTGTGTTTGGCCAATGCACTATAAGTAAAATATTTCCTGGTGCAATAGTCATGGTCCCTTATTCTTATTCTCAAAGACAGATTAGTTTTCCCCACATAAAAATGGAAACATCTAACACAATGAGCCACATAAATTAAATCAGTGGTATTACAGTCTGCCCAACATCTCAGTTCCCTAGATTTATCAATGAACTCACAAAAATTACAGGAACCACATTTATGTGTTCCTGTAGCCACTAAAGGTGCTTTGTAAAACTTAGGATAACACAAGAGTTGCTTCAAATCTCTCTTGTTTTTAAAGACAAACTTAGGTTCATGTCCCATTATATCACTAGTTTTAGAAACCTTATAGAACTAAGACTTTTTGCACTTAACTTATGTTTAAAATTGATGTTTGAAAATAATTCTGTAATGAATAATGTCAACTTTAGGAAACCTAGTGTGTTTGTACAGCCCATGCCAAACCATAAGGATATATATACCATGATAATGCGTTCCATGCCCTTGCAGATCAGGCTCGTCAGACTGATGGCACGGTAGTTCCCAGGATCCAAGGTGGATCCCCCATTGAGGAGTGGGATAACTGTAGCTGTGCACCACTCAGTGATCACAAAGCCTGATGTGAGGCAATGACTGAACATGACACTTAGGTGAGGTGCCAGTTCATTTATTAGTCATGTAGTACACAGCCCCGGATGTCATCTGGTCCCATGGATGCTGTATTCTTAGCTTTGGAGAGTGCAGTTTCTACCTTTGTGGCCATGATTACTGGAATTTGGCAATCTTTTGGTATTAATATAGGACCTTTAGGGGCTGAGAGGGGGGTGAAGTTGGCACTAACTCAATCTGCCAGGATATTGGCAATATCCTTGGGATCAGTATATTTAATGCCATTCTGTTGTAGCTCATAGCAGATCTGAGCATTGCCATTTAGATTCCTGACATAACTATAGAATGCCTTATGATTGTCTTTGGAATCTTTGGCAATTTTATTTTTGTAACTAGCTTTGGTGGATTTTATGAGGGATCCCAGCTTCTTACTGAGGCTGGTAAGGGAGTTTTTTGCATCCTGGGATTTTCCTCTTTTCTGCAACAGTTTCTTCCTTCTGTTGTATAGTTTGTTTATGGCAGGGGACCACCAGATTGGCTTTCTTTTTTTGGAGGCGAGTGACTTGGTTCTATTTCGGATGGCACAATTTATGCACGAGTGGATGTGCTCGTACAATGCCTTAGTGTAGGATTCAGCAGTCAAACTTTCAGCTCCCGTCTGCATGGGTGTCATGAAGTTTGTCACTTCTGACTTGAGTAGCATGAAGTTGGTTTTGGAGAAGTTTTTTACAGAGGTTTCCTTACTGGGGGTGGGGGGTGGGGGTGAGATGTGGATGTCAAGGGTGATTAGCTTATGGTCAGACCTGACCAATGAGGGGGTGAACACTGGTGTGGAGCATCTATCTCCCATGTTGGTAATGACCAGGTCTAGGATATTGGAGCCCCTTGTGGTATAATGGATTAGCTGATCCAGGGCATTGGAATTTATGAATTCCAAGAACCATTGGGAAAAGGTGTTGTACCCCAGTAGTTTTCCCAGTTAATGGCAGGTTAGTTGAACTCACCCAGTATTAGGGTGTTTGGTTGTATCTTAATATTTTCCAGTATGTTTAGAAAGATGTAGTGAGAATCTTGGGGCATGGTAGGGGATCTGTAGCAAGCTACAATTTGGATTGCAGTCTTACCTAGTGTTAGTTGCACCCAGAGAATTTCAAATGCATTGTGTTGGACAACTAGCCTGGATGTGTGAATATCCTTGGTGAATATGGCCACTCCTCCACCTTTAGTGTTTCGGTCTTGGTTTGGTGGCTGAAAGGTGTGGTAAGAGTTACAGCCTGGTATTGCAGGGGTGCTCTCTGGAGCCTTGAATCAGATCTCAGTTACTGCACAGATATCGATGTTCTCCATTTTTAGGAGTACCTCGAGAGAGTGCATTTTGAGGTTTAGACTTCTAGCATTGAGTAGCATCACCTTCAGATTTTGCATGCTTGTATCTGTTACGGTGGTGGTTTTGTCCTTTGAACCTTCCCTAAAAAAGGCACTATAGGGGTGGCAAGAGCTTTAGCCAGTAACCTGAATCCCAGGGGCGACAGGTGCAGACCATCTCTGGCAAAGCATTGTGGTGTGTCGATCATGTTGCTCCAGGCAGACAGATACTGGATCCCCTTTGAATGACACCAGAAGCTTAGCCAATTGTTGAAGTCAATCATTTTGTCCTTATACTGGGTATCATTCTGGGCAAAGGCAGGATGCTACTCAGGGCTAGGGTCATACCTGCAAGGGCCACATGATCTGAGAGCTCTTCCATGTCTCTTTTCATGTAGTCCAGGAAGGTACGTCTCAAGTCATTCACTCCAACATGGACAATGACAGAGTCGTATTTGTATTTGTTGTGGAGAGACTTGAGTGCATGCGTTATGTGTCAGATCCTGGCACCCATCAAGCAGCTGACTGTAATTTTCTCCTTGTTCAGCCTGCTGAGTGGGACATCAGTGTGCCTGACTATAGAGTCATCTATGACTAAAGTGTTGGGTACATTGTCTTGCCTTAGGGGCTGTTGCTGGGTAGCACACTGGTGTTGTGAGCTATGTGTCACTTTGGGTGTGACTGGTGTTTGTTTGCATTTCAGCTTTGGAGGTTCTTGTTGCTTGGGCAGGTTAATGTTAAGGGCCTCCGCATATGTGGGTTTAGTCTCGCTATGTGTGGGTGTTGATGGTGTGGATTTTGAAGGGCTATGTGTTGCTTGAGGTGTAGTGCAAGTGTTAACCTTCTCCTCTTGACTGTCTAGCACAATCTTGGCTGGAGAGAACTTTGCTTCCAGTTTGGCTATGTAACTGCATCTCTCGCTGGTTGTAGTGTTGGGTGGTCGGAGGAGAGGATTGTCTGTGTACATGAGGCAGTTGCTGCACTGCCCCAGTATGCCCAGATTCACCAGGTGGACAGGAGAAATCACCAGAAGTTGGCCATTGGACATGCCTGTTTAAGTGCTTTTTTTGTAAAATACAAGAGCTGTTTTCCCTTGCCGTTGCAAGGTACTGTGCAATTATAGGCTGTTTAGTGCCTACAATTAATTTCTCCTTATTAACAAGGAGAGTTAGTGCTTGTATCTGCTTAAGGCTTCCTAGTGCTTTCCAGCAGGTTCTAGAGCAAGTGCTAGTCACAGGGGTTCAGATTTTAATGCTACTACTGAGAAACCAGCTAGTTCAAAGGGAAAATTTGAACAGCAAACTTTCTGGCACCTGGAATAGTTTAACCATAGCCCCGCGGTGCTGCACGATGAGAAAAATGCACAAACACATGAGTTTTTAAGCCAGAAAGTTGAAAGGGATAGAAATCAGTGCAAAATAACTAATAAAATTATAGTACTATGCTCACCACTCCCACTGGTAAGCGGTTGGAATTCCATCTACCACAGCAAGGTCTGGATAGCTCTGAACACAGAAAATAAAGTCCTGAAATCAGCAAAGCCTGGGATCTGGACTATACTAGCTAGGAAAGGTGGGAAACGAACAAACAAGATAGGCTAAACAATGCAATAATACAATAAATAAGCACAGAAAAGGCTAACGCATTTGAGTGTGTAGCCCTAAACAGTAAATGCAATTAAAACTCTACAAAATTAGCAATTTAAAACTTTTTAAATGAAGCAAGGTAAGTGCACAACTGAAAAATGATTTAAGAGGCAGTAATACAGTAGAATAAGTAGCTAGTCTACATATACAGAAAAGTCTATATATATACAGAAAAGCAGCTAAAACAACACTAAAACATTTCAGATACAGTGCAACCTAAAGCACTTGAGTTGTAGCAATATTAAGGCAAATACAATTTTAACAAATGCACTAAAATATTCTCTATATTTCCGAAATGTTTGAGAAACACAGTCAGAACACAAGGAGATTCAGGCATTTTTTTCTTTTTTTTTTTTAAGAAAGGGAGAAAGGAGGAACAGAAGGAAAGAAACTAAGTGGGTTGGCCTTCTCAGATGTTCCCTCTGTATTAGGTAGAATGAACTAATGACACTAGACTGGGAGGAGTGTCCAAGATCAAATTTAGAGTAGGGGCAGGCAACTGCAAGGCCAGCAGGTATAAAGACAAGATGTCAACAGGGAAGGAGGGTGGGAAGCTATTTTAGGCAGAAAACACTACAGAAATGTTTATCACAGCAAAAAAACAGCAGTGAGCCAATAGGTATGAAATACAGTACAAGTATGCAGTATACAATAAAATTGCTATAAATATCTAAAATAAGCAATAAATAATAAAAAAATAAAATAAAACAGGCTACTTATTGCTATATATCACAAATCAGGTGCTCCTCCTCAGATAGCTCTCTGTGTAATGGCTGAAACACTCAAGCTAACTTCTTAAGTAACAGAAAGTTGAAACCTGAAACAACTTTAAAAAAAGCTCAAAAGAACCAATGAGGTGCTTTCTCCAAGCTGTAGACCTGGCAACTCAACTAGACAATGACCATAAACACTAAACTCTCACTGAAGTGGGGGATGGTCTTTGCTAACTAAGATGGCCTGGACTATGAGCTCAGAAAACAGCATCTAACAAACAACTAGGCCCACAAACACAATCAGGAATATGGAAAATATTGCAGCTACTACCTAAACTATTTTAGGCAGAACACACTGCAGAAATGTTTATCACAAACACAATCAGGAATATGGACAATATTACAGCTACGACCTAAACTATTTTAGGCAGAAAACACTACAGAAATGTTTATCACAGCAGAAAAACAGCAGTGAGCCAATAGCTATGAAATACAGTACAAGTATGCAGTATACAATAAAATTGCTATAAAAATCGAGAATAAGCAATACATACTAAAAATAAGCAAAAAAAAAAAAAAAAAACAGGTTACTTATTGCTATATATTACAGATTAGGAGCTCCTCCTCAGATAGCTCTGTGTGTAAACAAAAATATGTTAGATACTCTGGGAAACAGTTGGCATAAGTAAAGAAGTGATGCTTTTACCTTCCAGTTATTTGGCAAAGTGACAGTTTGATTAGTATGACTAGTTTTGCAGAGCATACAAGGAGATGCTCCACAGTGTGTTAAAAGTAATCTGGGGGATAATCAGCAAAAGGAGACAGGTCTCAAAAGATAAAAGATATGAACAGAGACTTGAAGAAGTTGAGTACTTCTCATAAGAGACTAGAAGTTAAAGAATACTATCATAAGCAGGAACAAAATCACATCATGGAGATGTGTAAAGGTGTCAGACTGAAAAATGAAGTGCAGTCACTGAGAAGGGGGAACAAGTAGTTGATTACAGGGTCCAGCTATCCTTGGAAATGTGAAAGTACTTCTTCAGCAATACAGAAGATGAGGACTAGTAAAAGGACTGCCAGGCTAGTTGCTGGAGAAGGATGAAGAATTGAAAGAGATATTCACGAGGGTTTGAAACAGAAGAAGATAGGTTGACAAATAAGGTGGGTATTTAGGATAAGCAGACCATTAACTGAACTTAAAAGCAGACTAAATAGGCAAATTGTCTCATTCTGCCATCAAATAAATATATTATAATGTAGCTGAAGGTCACAGCTTCAAGAACGGAGTCAGAGTTTATGAATGAATGAGAGAGACCTAAGGCTAGATGCAAACTGAGTGCATGGAAAAAGAATCAAAGTGTTGGTCAACTAGAATGCACAGAATATGCAGACATTAACAACATGGATAAACAAGATTGCCCAAGGAACCCTTTACTAGTTGCTTATTTCAGTACAACTCTTTGTTGCCTCAAGGACTTTAGCACACATGTGTGTGCTGTGGACAGCTGCAACAACTGCTTCCTTTAGTTCTTAGAGATTTGTATTCATTAATTCACTGTGCTCATTTTTACATCAAAGCCTCTGTGGACCTCTTCTTTTTTTGACTTCAGTCTATCTCATCATCACTCTCTTCAGGAAAGAATCCCGTTTGTTGCATTGTGCTGGAAAGGAATCAGAGTTTTAGTTTTGCCATTACACCTATCGGTCAAATCTCTGGGTTTATTTCTTTATTGTTATTTATTATTTATTGGCACTTGTTTACCAGGATGGTCCGCTGGGCCAAAACAGAGCCCATTTTCAGTGTGGATGTGCAAGGAGAAAAGCTCCACAAGAAACATTGTTAGAATAAACAATGATAAGGTAACATACTTAGAATACATAAAGTACAGAGGATAAACTTATTACAAAGTAGTTCAAGAGTAGTTTACGTAGGAGTACGAGTAAAACATATTACAATGTTTAGGAAGCATATTATAGCAGAGGTTTTAGTTTAAGTATATTAAGTATTGATTGAGTTGATCTTCACCAGTCCAATGAATTGTCAAAGGTTTCCTCACAACACCACAGTTCAAAATGCAATGAGTTTTGGTACACAACCTTATTTATAGTCCAGCTCTCATAGCCAAGAAATTACTGTGAAAAGCATAATTTTCACTGCACAAACATTTGTTGACAATGTGATGTCCTTGCTCTTTAAAATCTTATCCAGATATTCCAAAGTTTTCCTTTCTAGATGGAAGTGTCTTTTAATTTCATGATCTGGAAAGATTTTTGAGCCTAGGGCTAAACACACAAGTTACTTTTGCAATTCTTAATAACTTATGTTCTTTCCACTTCCTTCCAGATGAGCAGCTCATAAATGTCTTTATCCCAAATATCTTAAAAACGACTAGTTATCAAATATTATATGACAGTTCAGTTCGAATCAATCAGAATAAAATTTTTATAATTTGCACTCCCAGCAAACTGATGCCATATATTTCTCAATGTCGCAGTTCAAGATTAAAAAGTTGCACTTGGACCGGTCATTGCAGTTTGCAATGATGTATCTGAAGCTGGACAGAATATGGAGCAACATTTCCTGTTTGTATATTTGCCAATGTCAGGACATTGCTAGGTGGATCAATTCTGTAGTATCACGAGACTAGACTGCACACAGGATGCAAGGGTAAAGGTCAGTCAAAGGGGTCACCCTATGAGCTTTTATGTCTATATCCAGAGACATAATGCAGATGAAAATTTTGAAAATGAAAGAAATTAAGAGGTAATTTGCATGCTTTGTTTGGTCACATGTCCAGCCTTACTGCAATGCTGGTTTACTAATCTCCAGTTTGGCAAGTTTTAATTGTTGGGAGCATGATCAGTGATGAAAGGTAATCTTGGTAAATGCAAAAATAGCGAGTGCTGTTACTGAAATTGTTCGATGACAGCGGAGTTGCTTCTTTCTCCACTGTTGTATGACTTCAGAGTTGGTATATATACGTCCAGTGTGTGTGTGTGTGTGTGTGTGTGTGTGTGTGTGTGTGTGTGTGTGTGTGTGTGTGTGTGTGTGTCAGGGGGGAGGGGGGGTCCATTGTCTCACATTGTTGAGCTGTTTGCCAAAGATGGTTATGATGAATGTGTTTTGTTTTTTTTCTGTTCATCAAAATGACCCTTCAGTGAGTCAGCATGAATTCCTAACTGCCTTGCTGCTGATTCCATTTGTCACTTATTACTCCTGGATTAATGAATAAAAGGCCCTCTGGGTTTTACATGCTGGTCTGCAAAACCACATAATGCTATACTACAGCCATATTTTCCAGGTTATTGTCATTCACTCTGGCATGTCCTGTGGTCTGTGGAAAGTTAATCAGGCTATCAAAGTTAACATGCTTCTTCAGACACATTTATACCAGGATTTACAGAGGAGAATTGGGTTATTTGGAATTAATAAAAGAACTGAAAAGAGGTGATGTGATGTATTACAGTAAGGCACAAGAACTTAAACATTGTTTATTCTCCATGTCTGGAATGCTTCTTACCCTTTAATTTCCTTATTTATGATTCATGTCAACCACGTCCCCATGTTTTGCAAGAGAAATGTATACACCATAAGATTATTACGATTCTGACATGTAGCAAACCAATGCAGCCTCGGTATCTGCAGAGTTTCTCTCCAGTGAAGGGCATAATGTTGTCTATTATTTGTCTATAAATCTGTTGTGCAGTCTGACCTTGTTCACTTCTCAACACTTTTCTTGCAAAACTCTTCTTCTTCCTCTCCCCCACCTTCCATGACAGAAATCCTTTGCTTACCTGGCCTTGCCTTTGACAAGTATGCACATGCATAGATAGCCTTTATACAATGCACTGCCCAGCTTGGGGGAATGAAGATTAGTGCATAATAAGTTATTTAAACAGCTGGATTGTACCTCTCAACCACTCGGTACACGAATTCTTGACAAAGGCAAACATAATGAGGAGACAAAGGCCCAAACCTCTTAGAAAGAAAATGCAAGGTTTTGCATTAGGATGCATTTTCTTAAGAGACTCAAGTCTGAAATTCAAATATCTGTCATTATTTAGTGACTTCAGTCTTCAATGATTTTTCAGAAAACATCTTTTATGAGGAACAAACTGAAAATGCGAGATAGAAATCTGGACTTTGTGTGAAATTCCTGACATTTGAGACATATTACCTATACCATGAGCGAGTCTGTTTTGCTACCTTTATAGGTTCATAGGTAAGTACTAGGCTAGCTTCCCTTGTGGGCTATTTAAAGCCTAGCCAGTTTCACATAATTTGCTCAAAATAACATATGCCATTTGATTATAGATTGGCCTTACACGTCAATAATGATATATTACCCATAATAAGAATAACTGAAACCATACCATAGATAATTTGAGGGGACAAATGCATGGGGTACAGTATTTAGGAGCTGCTTCTCTTGGGGTAAATTTTCTATTTCCCATCCATAAGTCTAAGTTGCACTTAAATATAGACAGAGATGAACTTTGTTTTATGTGGATGGGGTGTCTGTTCCAGAGCACCGGTATCATTTGTGAGATATACCTGTCCCTCCAAACCATTTTTTGAAGTTTCAGAAAAGGTTTAAATACCTAGATGTCATTTGATTTGATGATGTACAGTAAATCCATCATTAATGTGTCAGAGGATGCCTTGTTTGCCAGACACAGGTCACCTCTTAGTAGTCTGTAGGATGCTGAGTACAGTGACAGGGCTTTGAGTCAGTCCATGTAGGACACATTCTTTAGGCCTTGTATCCTTTTATTAAGGTATCTTTATGGGTGTTCCAGTTGTTGTGTGTGTTTAGGCAGTGATGACATCCCTAAATCTAGACACAATCCCTTTGTTTATAAGCTGTGCAGTATAGAAGGACTTCCATGCAACAATGGACCCATGTCAGTCAAAAGTTAGGTTACTGTCCACATTAGCTCCCAAATACCGAACAACAGGGTCATCTTTTTGGGGGCGCATTGCAAATGTTCCCTGGGGTAGGTGACTTCCCAAAGGATACAGTAATGCAATTTTTGGCATTTAGTTTCAGTCCATGAATTTGGCACTAGTTATTTGTTTGGGATAAACCTTCCTGCAGGATGGCTAAGTCATTTTGGGATTCAATCATTGCTCCTAATTTGTAGTCGTCTGCAAACTTAGTCAGCCAGAGCCATTTGCTACTGGCTTTTACTTCCGAAAAGTAGATGCCAAACAGGAGAGCTCCCAGCACAGAATCCTGGGGGATTCCACTGGTGACGGGTCTCTTTAATTTCTGCCATGCATAAATGAGTTATTTTGCATGGCACTAAAAATGGCATTAGAATCACAGCAACTGTGGCACAGTAGGACAGTGTTACAGTCATAGCAAAATGGGGAGTCAGATGTGGATCTGCCTTAAATGTGAGTGGCCTGTTATCAGTACAGACAGGCAGAAGGCAGGTGAGGCCTTCAACAGGCATACCATTTTCATAAAATTACCACTGGAATAGGAGGTGAAGTGGGAAGGCAGTCTTCCCCAGGCATGTTAATTTGAATAGGAGGTGCATTTTCCCTAGGGACAAGCAGTAATATGCAATGATGAATGGAGGAAAAAGGTTAATGGTTTTACATTTAAAATGCAGGGCAGATGATAGGTGGTTTTGTCTATAGTTTGAGTGGCATTGCAGTGAGAAAGCCCATCTATGCATCCAGAATGATAGAAGTGAATGGAATTTGTAGTGCAAATCCCTTTTTGTCATAGAGTCTAATGTGTTTGTGTTGTCCTAATCAGCCAAGTCCAGACTAGATTGTCCAAACACAAAACTAACGTGTGAAAACCCCGCCTCCTTAACCTGCCTCACAGTTTGTTATTCAGTGATGGAGCTGATGCTGTAGTATATGCTGTACACAGCCTCAGGGAGTTTTGTGCCATGTAGTACACGTTTTCATTCTTGAAATTTGTCAGAATATTTATTTATTTATTTATTGATTTACTTCCTTACCATTTGATGACCATGTAAGTACAATGGTACAGTGACCCTCTGCAGGCATGGCGCAGCACTTTTGTTAACAATAGGAACAGATATAACCAAGAAAAGAAAAATATCAAAGGAATTAAGAGCATACCACTAATCATACACTGAGCAGAGTAAAATTAATTTTTACTTATTTATTTATATGTCTTTGTTGACTAGGAAAGTCCAACTGGATAGAATCCATTTTCAGTGGAGGCCCAGAGAGAAAAGCTCCATCAGAATACTTTTATATTAAGAAGTGAATTAAAAAAAAAATATATATATAAAAAAAAACAGTAGTTACACGTGTCAAAAAAAACAAACATAATTACAGTACAGGAATATCCAGTAAAGTATTTACATTGATATGTGTAAGTCTACACAGTTCTTGTAGCTCTAAATTCTTGCTGGAAGTAAACTGATTTATACTGTAGAAGGGAAAACACTGTAATAAAGTAGTTTAGTGTTGTTATACTTCAGTACAGAAAGTTTTTCAAAGAGTTCAAGAGATGTCATGAAGTGTATGGTTGAGAAGTTAAGTTATACAATTATGCAGGAGGGGAGATATTAGTACTTTATAGGAGGATAGTGGTAATAAAATATGAGTGAGAGAGCATGTTACAAGTTTGTTTCTGTCTGGTTTACCCGTTCCTAAATGGTGCGTCTGGAAACTTTAAAACTTGAGTATATAAGGCAGAATAAGAGGTAAGATGGGTGGATGAAGGGCAGTTATGGAAAGAGAAAGATTAGAAGTAGTACTTAAGTGTTTAAGTAAGAGAAAGATGAGAAGCAGTGTTTAAGATGAGTGTGAAGGGGTGTAGTATTTCAAGTGTAGAAGGGAAAAAAGTTAGGGATAGGTAATAAGAAATTTGTGTTTTCACTAGAGGTCTCACCCTGGTGATGAACATGAGCATGGCCTACATTGGGAGTGTATTGTTTGAGCTGGATTTTATAGCTTGGGAGTTTGTTACTCATCTTTACTTGTGTAGGAATGGTGCTTCAGAGTTTGGAGATGTAACAAGAGTATAATGAATACCGTGATGAATTATATAATGAATACCATGATGAATTATATAATGAATACCATGATGAATTATATAATGAATACTGTGATTAATTATTTGCCTTATTAATGCTTAGCAGAAACTTATCATCATGGCACGGAAGTCTATTGTGGGTTGGGGTGTAGGGAAATATATTTTTAAAGCAGGGCATTTTTATTTTCAGGATAATATATCAGTGTGTATGCCATAAATAGTGGAGAGCATGTTAAGTAGTTGCTAAGTTCTAGCCAGCTTAGCTGTTTAAAGATTGACAGTGTTGGATTTAGTGTGCAATACTGGTAGCAAATGCTGCTACTTTGTTATTAACACTTGACTAGTTTGGATTTTAGCACAGAACTTACTTTTGTAAGGAAAGATAAGGCAAGTAAGAGGGTTGGATGCACATTAGATGAGATTATGTTTTTTTCTTGCTGTATCTGCAACGTACTCTTTGATCCTATAAAGAGAGTTGAGTTTCTGGTGGGTTTTAAGTTATTAGAAAGATATCAGATCTCTTATCTATTACATGCTCAGTAATTTAGTACTACCTCAATTTCAGTATTATTTGAAGATGTAACCAAGAAAGATTGTTTTGACTGAGATAATATTTTAGGGTGAAGTGCTCAGTTTTGTTTTATTAGGATTAAAGAACAAGTTTGAATTCTTCAGCCAAGTTTCAATTTACAAAAGGAAATTTAAGTAGTTTCTCGTAGTTTGTCTATTGTGGAGGCTGTTATGGGTCTATATCATTTTACAGAAAGTTCATTCCTGTGAACCTTTGTTCATCGAACCATATACAGTGAATGTTCAGTTCTGAAAACATTCACTTCAATGAATTACTTTCCCAAGGAAAGTAATGACATGCCCAGCTTCAGAAATGTGCCCTTTTCCCCACTGTAGTGCAATCTCAGAGCTTGTATATATAGTTTGGGGGTGTGGAGAGTGCAGCCCCCTATATG
This sequence comes from Protopterus annectens, assembly GCF_019279795.1. Lineage (NCBI taxonomy): Eukaryota > Metazoa > Chordata > Ceratodontiformes > Protopteridae > Protopterus > Protopterus annectens. The sequence goes on along the minus strand of NC_056746.1, from coordinate 61,926,518 downwards.
GGTGGGTTTAAGATACTGTGCTTTGTGTGACGGTCCAAATGCTGAGCAACTCATTACTTTCCCTGGGAAAGTAATTTGTTGAACTGAATGTTCGAGGAAATGAATGTTTGTTGTATATGGTTCGATGAATAAAGGTTCATGGGAATGAACCTTTGATAAAAGGATATAGACTGAGCTGTATATATTAAAGTTAAGTCACTTAAGTAGTGTACTCTAATTGCTTGGTCTCTGGCAATATAAACCTTGTTTATAAAAATATTGAAGAGAAGGAGTCCTAGTATAGACCCCTGAGGGACACAGATGGTAACTGGGAGAGGAGGAGAGGACCTGTCACCATCTGGCCGCTTGTTGTCTTCCAGATAGACAACCAAGGAACCATGTAAGGTACAATCAATGAACCATGTAAGGGACAACCAAGGAACCATGTAAAGTGCAACCTCGGAACCATGTAAGGGACAACAAAGGAACCATGTAAGGGACAACCTACGAACAATGTCAGGGACAACCAAATAACCATGTAAAGGACAACCTAGGAACCATGTAAGGGACAACCAAGGAACCATGTAAGGGACAACCGAGAGAGCCCTAAAGAAGAGAGTTCAATGAGTAGATGTTGGTGTGATACAGTGTCAAAAGCCTTAGATACACCTACAAACATGGCTGACACAAGTATATTATTGCCCTTATGCAAATTCATAGTGTTGGTGAATGAGGGCAACAGATGTACGGTGGTGGCGTCTGAAACCATTCTCCATTTCACAGACAAGATTATTTGAATTTAGGTGATGAAGAAGCGTAGTATGAATACATTTTTCAATTATTTTTAAAGGGTGAGAGGTTTGCAGTAGGCCTGTAGTCATTAAACTCTGTATGTATATAGACTCTTTATGTAAAGGTATAATTTTTTTCCAGACGAAAAGAAAATATTTTTCAGATATATATCTATTTATTAATATTGGGACTGGAAAAGCAATTACATCTGCAGCCATTTTTAACTTGTTCAAGAGGAGTTGGCCAACAGCTAGGGTGGCTGGTTTTAACTTATGTAGGTTTTTGTTTTAATGGTAAAGGTAGGTACTGAGCCAAAGTCAAATAGTTGAGGATATTTAGCAGAAGCTGAAAATACTGAGAGGGTAGAAGAGGTGTTAATGTCTGTGAGAGATATTGTTGGCATAAAATAATTGTTAAACTGTGTGGGAAATGAGTCAGTAGCATTGTTGGATGTAGAGGTGGGATGGCAGTTTGTTTACGGATAACCGGAAGACTTTTGAGTTGTCTTCCTGTCTTCACTGACCATCACCTCTGCCCTCTCCAGCAGCAGCACCATTACATTCACACTCACAGTTTCTCCCATTTCAACCCTCAAACTTTCTCCAGATGTCTAAAATTTACGGACTAGTCCCCCTAAGAACCTTGCCTTTCAATAGCATCACTACCTACTTCAATGATACATTCATAAACACACTCAGCAACCATACCCCTATCAGAACCAAATGAATCAAAGCCAATGCCTCCCCCTGGCTGTCCAAAGAAACCAAATGTACCATGCTACAAAGAGATAAAACCTGGAAACTATATAAAAAAAAAACAAACAACCCAACTACCTACTAGAATTCAAACAACTTCGTAACTCCATAAAAAAACTTATAAGCAGAGATCGTAAATTATACTACTACAAACTTCAAACCAAACACTCAACCAACCCTAGAAAATTCTGGGACACAATCTCCTCCCTCATCCTCCCAGGTAACAAAGAGAACCCCTGCCCCAACCTAAAACCTTGCTGACCTGGACACTGCCATTCAATTTAACTCCTTTTTCATAGATTGCATAGCCAAATTGTCCTCCTATCCCCCCCAAACATCAATTCCTCCAGCCCCCCCAACCCCACCAACCACTTACACCCCCTTCAACCTTCAACCCATCCCTACTAATAGTATAAAAAAATACTGCTCCAACTAAAACCTAGCCGGAACGCACCTGACAATCTCCCAACAATCGTCCTAAAATTATCTGCTGACAGTATAGCCTTTCCCATTTCTATCTTAATCAACAGATCCATCCGAGAAGCATATGCCCCATCCATCTGGTGCCATGCATACATCATCCCATTTTACAAAGGAGGCAAAAACACAGACACCTCCAATTTCAGACCTATAGCTATCCTTTCCCCCCTTTCAAAAATCCTCGAGAAATTTATCCATACTCAACTCATGTCATATCTGACTCATAACAACCTTCTTACCCCTACTCAACATGGCTTTCACTCTGACCACAGTACCATGACTATCCTTCTATCCATTCTCAAAACTATAAACCAAGCTTGCAACTCTGGTAAACTTGTATCTTCCCTGTTCCTTGACCTAGCCAAAGCTTTCTACACTGTCTCCCACCCCTACTCTTAACCCAACTCTCATCTCTCAACCTCTCCACCTCCACCTTAGCATGGCTCTCAAACTACCTCTTTGAGTGTCAATAAGCAATTCAATGGAAATCTTCAACGTCCCCCTTTCTGCACATCCCCACTGGGGTCCTGCAAGGTTCAGTTCTAGGACCACTACTCTTCAATATATTTATTAACAACTTTCACCACGCCATCCCTGATGCATCAATAATCCAATATGCAGATGACACAACAATCATCTGCTCAGCTTAGTCCCCCTCCAAGCTACTTCTAAAAACTCAGTCAGCCTTCTCTAAAACTGAATCCTGGATTAAAAATGACCACCTTGCCCTAAACACTAATAAAACTAAACTGATGATCTTTTCCCCCTCTAGAAACTCTGCAATCGACAAAAACTCTTTCTTGATACTTAGCAACAATAACATCCCAATCAAAATTGTATCTAATACCAAACTCTTTGGTGTAGTCATTGACGAGCATCTAAAATGTGACACCCATATTCAATCCACCATCAAAAATCCCACCAAAAACTAGGACTTGTATACAGACACAACCATTACCTCTCACTCTCCACCAGAAAAACTCTAGCTTCCTCCTACCTACGCTCCTCTCTTATGTACGGCGCTCCCCTGCTAAACAATCTCCAACTTGGCCTACAATCCAAACTTGAATCATGCTATAATAAAATAAGCAAATTTGCTACCAACTCAAAAAACTCCTCCCACCAATGCCACTCTCTCTGTACCCTACAGTGGCTGGAACTGCCCAATTACTTGACATTCCTTAAAACACTCCAATGCCCACAAGCTCATCCACAAATCTTCTAGCTGCCCCTCTCTCTCTCTTCCACATTATCCCCTTACATTCCTAACCACTCTCTCAGATCAGAAAACCAAAACCTACTACAGATCTACAAACCCTCATGACCCCCTGACCACCTCCTACTTTCCTGCTCCATTTCTAAACTATGGAACTCTCTCCATCCCACTCTTCTCAATACCCCTGACCACACCAAATTTAAATCTCTCTGGTTCTCCTATCTTACTACAAAATGAATATGCCCATCCCACTCCTCAACATAACTTCCCCCACTAACCATTCACTTCTCCACCCTCTGCTACAACTACTTCACATACCTACTACGACACTCCATTATACCCTTACAGGACAGTCACCTACTGTACCCACAGATTTTGTTGCAAGTTTGGTGACATAAAGAGCCATGCACAAATATGTGCAAAAATACATTTTTCTCAGTCTGTCTTAATATAATTTATAGACCTAATCAATGACTCTTGGATTTAAAAAAAAAAAACTTACGGAGCATCTTGGGGAAGTAATGTCATTGATTCATTCTGGAACTTTTTTGAATGAGTAAAAGGAGTGCATGAAATGAAGAAAAAAGAAAATAAAAGCTCGGATAAGGACAGATTGGGAATTTCAGAATTTACTTTGTGTTAATCACTTTGAGATGATGAGGTCTAGGATGAAAACCACATATGTAACACACACACACACACACACACACACACACAAGCACACGCACATGCACACACACACTCACACACACACGCACACACCCATGCATGCACGCACACACACACACACACACACACACACAGACACATGCATACACACACACACACACACACACACACACACACACACACACACACACACACACACACACACACACACACACACACACACACACAGACACATGCATGCACACACACACACACACACACACACACACACACACACACACACACACACACACACACACACACACACACACACACACACACACACACACACACACACCTTACACATGCCTGTGATATTAATGCAGCTCCAGAATTGCTGAGAAAGGTTGTTGGACACTAAATGCATTATGTTTGACTCATAAGCAGCCCTGCTGCAATAATATTTACATCTGTTAAGTGAGGGGTGTTTCTCCATAAAAAGCATAGACTTTGATATTACTGACTGCTGCTTCAAACAGTGTTTGCTATGTCTACTTATGTCAGGGCTTGCTGTAGTTTTACAGAAGAAGGTATATGCCCTTAAGAGTTTTTGAATATGATGGGTGGGAAGACAAATACCTTACAACCTTTTCAAAAGCAGCCTACAATTTGACTTTTAGACTGACTCGACAGAGTCTTTTATAAACTATAATTGCTCCAGCAGTAAAGCCCATCCAGTTATGGAAAAATGCAAACCTGAACTTGCTACCACCCTTGATTCAAAAGCACATTAAAAAATTAAAACTTAAAAAAAATGCAATTCATTGCTTTCAAGTCTCTAGCTGTAATACTTCCTTAAGATTAAAAAAAAAATCTTTGTGTTTCTGTTATAGCTTCATTACAAATAGTAAACTCCATTAGTTTATATAGTGCATATGCAGGGTCTGCCTTAAGTCAAGTGGTTCCCTAGGCAAAAGAGCTTTACAGCAGCCTGCACACCACCTACTGCCCCATCCTGGTCTATTTACCCCATCCAGTTTACTGGAAAAGCGCCCCTTGATAGAGCTGAACAAGCATCTGCTACGGTCATAGTGAGCTACGAAGATGAAAAAATGCATGGTCTAAAATGTAATCACTATGCAGTGTGTATCATCATTTGAGGGGGGAGTCAGACTCCTTCAATGTGATCATTTGCATTCTCTTTCCATGACTGTGCTGATCTGTGCATAAATTAATACACTGCCAATCTGTTGCAATTCTCAGAGTAACATAATTTATTGTCTAGAAAGTAGTCTGAATGCTACTTTTAGCTTGTAATTTGCTCGGCTACTATGTTTCTACTGCCTGCATTTTTTGTAATAGTGCATAACTGTCTTCTGCTTGACACACAGGCGAATATAATCAGCAGTATGATAGCAATTTTGGAAGATATTAATCACTTTTACCCTGCTTTGTGCTTTGACTTTTGGGTCTGCATGATACCACCCTAATCCTGACATTCTGAATGTAGAACTTAAACTGTGCATACGGAGTTATAAAATGCTTTGACAAGGTTTGAAATATAGACTTAAATATAGGGCAATTCTCCCTTAGCACAATGGTCTGAGAGTAGATTAACTAAAAAAAAAAAACAGAATGAAATATTCATTTCATTTTAACATAACTGCTGGCAATTGTTTTTCATTGCATAAAAGACAGCTTAAACTACTGATAGCTGTATTCATTTGCCTGCTTTTTCTAAAGGGAATGTAGGGCTTGCATCCAAGTTCTATATCAGAACAAATTTGTCACTGGAGGCCTATAGGGAATAGTATAACGTGTATTGATAGAGTGAATCAAAATTATGATATTAGCAGTTTTCCAGTATATTCTACCAACGTTTTACTGTGTTCCTAATGTAATAGTACAAAGTTGCACTCAACTTGATTTAGTTTGGTATGGATAGGATAAAAAAGTTACAGCAGTAGAGCTCAAAGACACCAGTGCACACAGATATGGAAAAATATTGTCTTGTTCCAAGTGTCATTATCAGGGACATCTTGTAACAGTATAGAAGCTTTGAAAGTCATTCTTTCTATATTTTAAAACGTGCTTACATTTTTTGCTGTAAGTCTGTAACATGACAGGAGGGTAGATTCACACTGCCTCTTAATGCTACGTTCTCTGGTTTGGTTCTCAGATGAGATTCCATCTGTGTTCCAAGTTATTAGAAGCAAAAGCATTTAATTGTCAAATAAACATGATACTACAGGAGTTATTGGGAGTTAGAAGTTGGTTTTAACTTACCTGTTAACCTAACACATGTATCAGTTTTTAGTTGGCAGATTCTATAAGTAAGGTTGCCAGCTGTTCAAATGTCCAAGGTGGGACGTTTTTTTTGTAGAAACATCAGATTTTGCAGGACAAACTATTCACACAGCCAGTATAAAGGACATAAATTCACTTTTTTGCCAAAATACAAGCTTATGCTTGTAGTGTTTGAACTGATTATGCTGTTTCATATAACATTTAAGTGTTTTGGATACAAAATAATTGTTTTATGCTACTCATAAAGGCAACTTAGGAAATATTGTTTGTCCTAAAAATCTTCGAACATTTGCAATTTTTCAGACTTTTTCACAGGACACAACTGACCGAATAGGGACTGTCCTGCACAAAGAGGGACAGATAGTAACCCTATTCTATATATCCTTCATGTACACATATATATTTTTCCCGGTGGTCCAGTTTCCTCCCGTATCCCAAAGGTGTACTGTATGTACATTGATTGGTGATCCTTCATATTGCCTAATGTGTGTGGTGTGTGTGTGTGTGTGTGTGTGTGTGTGTGTGTGTGTGTGTGTGTGTGTGTGTGTGTGTGCGTGTGTGTGTGTGTGTGTGTGTGTGTGTGTGTGTGTGTGTGTGTATGAATCTTACATTCGGCTGACACTCCATGTCAATTATTCTTACTGCCTTTTGCCCACCAATGCTATGGCAAGCTGCAGGGATTAATTACTTCACTACTTTACTGCACTCTGGTATTACACAGTACTACATAACATTTTCTGTATATTTATTTTCTCACTGGTGTTGGATTAAGTAAATGCATTATACTAAACTTCTGTTATAAAGAAGACCACAGTTTGTATATGCAACCTATATTATTAGCCATTTTTTCATATAAATTTGATTTGCAGCCTATTCCTTAATTATATGATTATGTTATCACTATTTTCAGAACTCTTGGAAAGACTAATATGGAAACTCCCACACATGATGCCCCAGACTGCAGTAACTTTATTAGTGATATGATAAGGATATATCGACTTCTAGTTTAGACTAAATCTTTTCTAGGTATTAGTTGGTATTGTCATTTGCTTCATAACAGGAGTATGCTGTGGATGATTGCTGTCAAGAGATGTTCTTACTTTATATTTATTTTCCATAATTATAAATTAAGGGAAGTGCTGTGGGCATACATCATGTTCAAAAACATGCCCACTCTTCAGAGTCTTACGCAGCTCAGCTTAGAATCACATTTGTACAAACTTCACAGGTGCAGGAGAAAGGCACAGATCCATAGTGCTAAGCCCACATTTTAATATAATTGGTTGAGCTTCATATAATTGTATTTAAATTTGACAACCTGGCAGTCCTATAAAATTATATAAATAGCTTAATCCAGTGGCATGTTCATTTTAATATTCAGTGAATGACACTGGAAAAGAAATTTGTAAGCCAGTATGTTTATAAAATGTTAAGTATCTATATCTGATGTGTTTATTTTGTTTGACTGTGCTGTACTTTTTATTTAATAAAAATTTAACTTTTTAAGCTATACCTACCTGTCTGAGTAACTCAGCAGAAACTCCAGAAAATATTGTTGCTAACACTGAAGCTAAATGTAAAGTGCAGGCTGTATGTAGGAGGGGTATATTGGTGGTGCTGCAGTAGCATTGTCGCCTCACAGTTAGACATTGCACATTCGATTCTCAGGTAGAGCGTCTTGTGTGTGTCGACATGCGTGAATGGGCGTTCCTTCATTGAAGGTTGTGCGTTATGCCTGGCAAGCCAGTACGTAAAAATCTACTGCCAATCATTAGCAGACCGGAGTTCCTCTGTGGTGACCCCTAACCGGGAAAAGCCGAAAGACAGAAGAAGAAGATAGAGGCTAGTATTTTGTTAACATTTATATATTGTTACTGCACGGTGGTTAAACATTTGGACTTTGACACTGACATAGGGTACTGGCCCTGGGTGCTAGATCTTATATAGGGCCATATCTATCAGAGGACCAGCTTTCTCAGGTCATCCTTGTAATAAAATCCCAGAGATATCAATATTTGAAGTACTGCAAAAATCATAAATGCAGTAAAACTAAAATTGCATGCAGTGTTCTGGACATAAATGAAAAATACAGTATATACTGATTTCATAGATGAACTACTCAGTTATTTAAAGAACAAATACTACATGTACTGGCTAAGATTCAGAAAGATTCCATCTACCCATACTAACCGGCCAATGCGGGTTGGACAATAAATCAAACAATGAGATTCACCAGTTCAGAGACATGGCAAAGCAATGCAGAGCAACACCTCATTATCAGCTTATTATCATGTCACTGAATTGACCACCATGCTGTCAGACCTGACCACATCAGTAATCACCCTACCATCCCATGATTCCTCATTATCAGCTTATTATCATGTCACTGAATTGACCACCGTATGCTCAGATCTGACCCCATCAGTGATCATCCTGCCATCCCATGAACCAACACTAGTGTGGACATCACACAAAAGGCAGATGCACACATACTCGTAGACATTATCTTTCAATCTGTCTATTTATTTATTTATACATGTGTTAACTGGGTAAGTGCACTGATTAGTAGACCCCTTTTAGGCTTGACCAGGGCCAGTTGGTGGTAGAAGTTACAAAATTTAGTAGAAACAATAAATTGCTAAATGATTTATACAACAATAGTCACCCTACCCATTAAATGATAACAAATGTCCATCACTGTACATATTAATTATGAATAAAGATGGAGTGGAGAAGATAATGTTGGTGAAATGAGTCTGTTTATAGATGAGCAGTTGAGCTAGTGTTTGGGTGTAATCACCTGCTGGAGTAAGTGGAAGTGTGAGCAGGTGAGAATAAGAATGTAGGTAATAGTGAAGGACAAGACAGTAGGGAATATAAATAAGTTAAGGTGCAAAATGTTGGAAGGATGGAAGGAGATTGCATATTGTGGCTAAAGAATAATAAGTCATAAATGGTTGCAATATGAATTGGTGGTTCTATGATCATCAACTGCGTCTCTGCTGGTTTTTTTAGAGTTTACTTAAAATTGATTATGGTTTAATCTGATCTTAGATTTTGCGGGATTTAGTCCTAGTAATCTGGTGCTAGTTTGCTGAATGCTGTGAAATAAGTTGGTCTAAAAAGGAGGTTAGGGTTAGTGTATTGTAGAGAATGTGGTCGATATCTCCCTAAAAGGAGATATTTAATGGGAGATGGGCAAGTAATGATGAGTGACAAGATTAAAGCGTAGTATATTTAGCAGAAAGAAGTTCAAGTGGGTTGCTATTTGACATGTTTGTAACTGCTAGAGTGAATCCAGAAACATGGAGACTGAATGACCAAAAACAGACTTACATATATTAAGACTGAGATGGGCATTTCTCAGAATATTTCCTTTTCTGAAAAGTATGGCGATCTCAAAGTTAGTATATATATATATATATATATATATATATATATATATATATATATATATATATATATATATATATATATATATATATATATATATATATATATACAGGTTTACTATCAAAATGTCGAAAGTTAAAATAAAATGTGTACGTATTAGCGAAGTGTTTTGCCTAAAGTACACATTTCTCTATGTACCTAATGTCGAAAACAGCTGTGAATTGTAATTAACAGCACTCCCCCCCCTTCCCTTAACTCCCTACCTAACTAGCCTAAACTCACATTTATGCAGGGGGGAAAGCACCCCTGCACCCCCCTGTGGGGGGGCTGCACCCCCCACACCCCCCTAACTTAATATTCCAACTCCGGGATTGCACTACAGTGAGGAAAGGGATGTATTTCCTTAACCACACTGTACCGCAATCCCCTTACATGAGCGAACGTTATAATTGCGAATGCACAGTCCATTCGCAATAATAACGGTCGCTCACATAACCTGCCGAACTATGAAGTATTCGAACATATGTTGTTCGAATACTTCATAGTCGTGCAATTGCACGGCGAAATTGTGATAGTAAACCATATATATATATATATATATATATATATATATATATATATATATAAATCTCAGGGGTGTGAGGGTCTTCTCCCCTGGAAAGAAAGAAGTTTAAAGAGAGCAATGTTGTCTTTTTTTTTTTTTGGGGGGGGGGGTGGTGTTGGCACTTGGCATTTTGAAGTCAACATTTCAGTAAGGACCCATTCTAGTGTGTATGGTGAGCCATTTTCATTTTATAGGTTGTTAACAGTGATGTATAGAGGGAGGTAGAAAGTACATAAAGCATAAGGTCTTGTTTTCTATCATTTTAAGAGTCTTTGTGCTTTTTGGACAATGAGTACAATAAGGGGGGTGCATATTCTACTTTGGGGAGTAGAACATTAATGGTAATGGCTTGTTTCACTGAGATTTTATAAGTAATTCTTGAGTTGTGAGAGGACCTTTTGTGCTTGGCTTTCCACATGGGTGGAAGATGAACCTATAGTAAAGTAGAAGGCCTAGATATTTTTTGTACCATATGATAATGGCAGGTCGAGGGGTATCATGAATGTGAAGGGAATAAGCAGACTGCAGTCAGACACTAATACCAAATAACATGAATGCAGAGTATTTGGTATTGAAAACGATTGTGTTAGTTGCATCCACTGTAGCATAAAGTCAACACAGCACCACCTAACCCAAACACTAAACATTTCCTTCCCCCTGCTGCTGACCCCAACCCTATACCGTACCTTACAAAGTATACTTTTTCTTAATAATACCACTATACAAGACAATCAGACATATATTATGGACAACACCAAGAATGTAGAACACCAAACCTATCTTCTTCACTAGTCTGTACTCTAACCCTAATCTGCAATCTATAGCACACACAAATAAACAGAGATAATGGCAGAAGGCAGTGGCTCCAAAAGACAAAAAGCAGAATGCTCCACAGAAATAGCGTATAAAACCTTTAATCACCGCTTTCATCAACTAACTTCCTATAGCACACACAGTCCGAACCACAATTCTGATATTAAAGTCCCCCTGCCCACCTTACTCACCATAACCCTACCCCTGCCCCTAACCTTAACCCTATGCAATACTTTACCAAAAACACTTTCGCTAAAAGTATCACTACCCTGACTACACTTGATCTTGGTTTTGTAGCTGTAGGGCTTTTTTAGTGTGAGAAAAGCATTCATCTGTTTTGGGATTCTCTATTTTTTGTTCTACCATTTATGATTCTCTTTTTGAGTTTTCATCTGCCTGCCTATGCATCTATATATGAATGCATCTAATGTATCTATCTATCTATCTATCTATCTATCTATCTATCTATCTATCTATCTATCTATCTATCTGTGAGTGTTTGTATGTAGAGCATTTTTATCTTTGAAATTATTTGTGAAGAAGGCTTACAGCCAGTAAAAAAGAAAGGCTGGATTTAATGTCAATTTACAGTTTGTGAATATAGTCTTTTTTCCCATCCCCAATGGCAAGTGTTGTTAATTTATAGAGCAAGATTTCTTCCAGGCTTTTACTTATCCACAAGATTGCTACTTATTTATTTGTCCTGTAATGTCTTTAGAATATAGAATTTATAGCACATTATTTGTTTTTGTTAACCTTCACTCTGCATTGTCCTCCTTCAACTCTCTGACTATTGCCTTTTGGGCATCCTGCTATACTAGTGAGAGTTTGTCATCCTCTCCTCACACACATGCACACACTCACACACACACACACACACACACACACACACACACACACACACACAGGCACACACACACACACACACACACACACACACACACACACACACACACACACACACACACACACACACACACACACACACACACGCAGAAACTCACAAGCTATTTGCTCAAGAATCAGGGATAAAGCCAAAAATAATTGAGGGACAAAGGCCCTGAAACAGAAACATTTTGAATATTTGTGTTATCAATTCAGAGACTTACCAGAACAACACATTTTACATTAGCAATCATTTTTTGAAGAATATGAAATCTGAAACTCAGATGTTAGTGTCTGACGTTTTATTTTTATTTTATTAACTGGGAGAGTGGACTGATCCATTTGTACCACATTCTGAACCACACAATTACAAAAACATAATAAAAGTAACCCCACATATTTTATGAGAAACAAACCAAAAATGTGAAGCAACAATCTGGACATTCTGTGAAATTTAGGACAGTTGAGAAGTATTATTCCACCAAATTTTCTCTTCTTTCATCATCTCTTTTCTTCACCCTTCTTGTTCACTTCCGAAGGAAAGTTCTCTTTTCACCATATTTTTGCGACAACGTGTTCTATGCTTCTTTTATCACTGCCAGTTCCTAGTGCCTCCTTCTTGCACCTTAGCTGTGTAGATGGAAAGTTAGTTGTATGAATTGTTTTTGTTAAAACACAGCTAATACATTTCTATTACTATTGGCTCTGTCAAACAGACTATCTAAATTATCTTGCCTTGTCTTGTCTTCTTAATGCAGAGATCAGCAGACTGAAAACTGTTCTTGTCCACAGGAACTGAGTACGCCAGGACTATAATTTCCTTGGATCTGGATGCCATACTTTTTCTTATTGTGCTACATAGGACTTCCTCTCCACTGTGGACACAAGGCAGTCAATGTTCAGGCTACTATCTATCTGTGTACCTAGATCTTTCACCCTTGAGTTTACTCTTAGGGGTGTGTCATAGATGTACTTTGCAAGGGTATCTGACTTTCCAAAGGGTATAATAATGCATTTTTTTTGGATTTAGTTTTAGGCCATGGTTCTTTTAACAATCATTTGTCTGATCTAAACCCTCCTGAAGAATATTTACATCACTGGGAGAATTTGGTGATTGACCCCAGCTTGCAATCATCGACAGACATTGTCATCCAGTGGCCTTCCACATTAGGCTTGGCTTCAGAGAAGTATATTCCGAATAGCAGTGGCCCCAGCACTGCACCCTGTGGCACATCACTAGTAACTGTCCTCTTGCTGGATCTGGATTCACCCACTTTAACCACCGGTGTCCAGTCCATGATCCAGCCAGCTATCCATCTAGTAACACAGGGATTTATGTCCAGTTTGTTGAGTTTATTAATAATACCTGAGTGGGGAATTGTGTCAAATGCCTTAGTCAGATTAAGGTAGGCAGTATGTACTGTTTTACCCTCGTTAATGGCCTTTGTGACTCTTTCTAAGAAATCTAATAGGTTCAGTAGGGATGACCTGCCCTTGACAAAGCCAAATTGGCTCAGGTCTGGTGTTTGGAATTTTCCTGTGTTATTATTTTTCAGGTTCATGGTTATTCTTCCCATGGCCTTTCATATAAGACTAGTCAAACACATGGGTCTATAATTTCCCGGGTCAGTAGATGGTCCCAATTTATGCAGAGACATTACTGCTGCTGTCCTCCAGTCTATCAGGACAAAGCCAGTCCAGAGGCTTGGTTAAATAGAGATTTAAATGGGCCTGATAAGTCCTGATTTAAGCTGTTTAAGAGGCAGCCTGGTATATCATCAGGGCCCCATTGAAGCCATGTCTTTAGCTTTAGACAATGCAGTAGTGAGCTGTCCCCTGGTGATAATTGGCAGTGGAGTGGTGGAGGATATTTCTAGGGAAGAATGAGGATGATGGGGAGGTGAAATATGAGCTGAATTTGTCGGCCAACAGATTTGCTATACCTTCTGACTGAGTATAGGTGATGCCATCTATGACTAATTCCACGCATTGTTGGGTGCTGCCCTTAAGACTGTAGACATAACTGAAAAATGCCTTATGGTTATCCTTAAGTTTGGAAGCTATTTTACCTCAAAGTCTGCTTTCAGAGACTTGACTAGTTCCCTGATTCACTTGTTTAGACTAATGAGGGACTTTTTTGCTCTGTTATGCACATTTACAAGATTTTCTTTGCTTTGTTGTACAGCCTATTAATATCAGGGGTCCACCATGGCTTGTATTGCAGTTTATTTTGGCCTGGTACTGCTGTTCCTGTGCAGTTGTTTATATGGTCACACAAGTTTTCTGTATGCCTCTGCATAGGTTTCTGTGTATTCTGGATTTGGGGGAGCTTGGAATCTAGCTATGTTGACTTTTAAAGGGGGGTAATTTACCTTAGAGAAGTTCTTAAAGTGTTTGGGATTAGGTGGGGGTCTAGTTTTACTATTATTTCAAGAGAGACCACTTTGTGATCCGATCTTACCATTGAGGACATCACATTAGGGGGGGGGGGCAGCATCTGCCATAATTGTGAGTACAGATCTGGGATAATTGTTCCCATAGTGAGACTGCAGACTAGCTGCTCCAAAGAATATATTTTATTTATTTCATTTTATTTAACATTTGTTTTCTGGGAAAGTCCAACTAGGACAGAGCCTATTTTCAGTGGAAGTCCAGGGAGAAACACTCCAAATGCATATCTTTGTTATGGGGGAGGAAACTGGAACACCCGGATGAAATCTACATGAACACAGGGAGGACATGCAAACTCCACACAGAAGGTACCCCAACTGAGAATCGAACCGGAAAACCTCTTGCTGTGAGGCAACAATGCTAACCGCTGCACCACTGAGTTGTCCCATTTGAGTTTACAAAGCCAAGAAATCTTTGGGCCTGCATATCATTGGGTATTTACACCTCATATTTAGTAGAGGGTTAGTTAAATTCACCCATGAGCATGGTATTGGGCTGGATGGTGAGTGATTCTAGTAACTTCAGGTATGATGTATGGGTTTTATGGTTCACAGTGGGGGACCTGTAGCTAGCAAGATTATGGTAAATGATTTTTCCTTTGGTTAGTTGGACATGTAGTAGATCAAGCATGTCATATTGTTTCACCAGTCTTGAGGTGTGTTTATCCTTTATGTAGCTAGATACACCTTTACCTTTTGCTCTTTCATGTTCATTGGGTGGTTAGAATGTATGAAAGGCATTACAGACAGGAACTGTTGGAGTGCTTTCTGTAGCTTTGAACCATGTTTCAGTAATTGCACACATCAGCATTCTCCATTGTGAGGAGAGCTTCCAGAGAGTGCAGTTTCTTGTTGAGCATCCAAGCATTATGCAGTAACACCTTTAGCTTGTTATGAGAAGCTTTTGTTATGTTGCAAGGTCTGTTTGGCAATGCCTAAAAAGGCACTATGGGGTGGATAATGTTTTGGCCAATATCTGAAAGCCGAGAGTTGACAGGTGAAGACCATCCCTGACAAAGCAGGATGGCCTGTCAACCATGTCCTCCAAGGCTGAAAAGTATTGGACCCCTTTGGAATGATACCAGTAACTAATCCAATTGTTAAAGTCAATCATTTTCTGCTAGTATTATGGCATCATCCTTGGAGATGATAAAATGCTGCCAATGGTAGGTTCATACATGCGTGTGACACATATTCTGAGAGCACAATCATGACTCTCTTTATAGAATTCAAGAAGGTTCATATCAGGTCATTCATTCCCACATGGACTATGATTGAATCATACTGGTGCTTAGGGGTAAGAGACCTGAGTACTTGCGTGATCTAGTGATTCCTGGCTCCTGACAGGCAACTAACTGTAACCTTCTCTTTATACAGCCTGGTAAGAGGGACATCTGTGTGTCTGACAATGGAGTCTACTGTGACTAGAATAATGGCTGTGGAGTTTTTCACTTTATGGGCCTGGTAGTTAAGACACAGTGAGATATGTCTTTATGTCTATGATGGGGATTGTCTTGTTTGTATACATACAGAGTTTCTGAGGACTGCACCTGAGAGACCTTTGAGGTTTGGGTAAGTTTCATGGGAGCACCTCCATATATGTGAGTCTATGTGTGTTGTCCATTACATGTGCAGTGAGTGATGTTTGTGAGTCACTGACAACCTGCTTGTTGTTTCTTTGTTTCTGCATGTGACAGTCTAGCCACCAGTGTCAATATGCAATTGCATTTCTCACATACCGTATTTGTCTGTTTGAGAATTAAGTGGTTGTCAGTGTATGTAAGGCAAGAGTTACAATGCCTCAGGATGCCCATGTCCACCAAGCTGGATATAAAGATAACAGGAAAATGTCCATCCATAGTTGCAGATACTAATGTGTACTTGAAAGGATAGGAGTGGAGGATGTTTGCAACTGGATGAGGGAAGGATGCTTACTTGGTGTAATCTGCAGTTACCCTAAATGGCAATGCTGCCCAGCACTAAACCAGATGCTCTTTGAGCAGCAATAATTTTAACTAAATGTGCAAATGCTGCTTTCTGCACAAGCTAGATGGCCGGTGAGTAACACAAGACAAAGACAAAGTTCTGAGGTGGTTTTGATAAGGAAATTTCAACTTCTGGTGATCGCATGTATACAAGACATGTGCACAAGGAACAGCTTCTTGCAAATGAGAGGCTTATATGCAATCAGGAAAAAAAAGCAAGTTTTACACTAACTATGCCTTAAGGCCAATCAGGCAAGCACACAATGAGCTTTCCACCAGCAATCCCCAACTCAGATAGGTGAAATCAGCTCTGTCTCACCACAAGACTGCAAACTTTGACTGTCTTAATGTAAAATGACTGGCACTGCTACAGTGAACTACTCCATGCAAATGTGCCAATCTTAAACCAGCAGTGGACATACAGAAAACTGACTACTGAGCCCTCTGGGCAATAAACCGACTGCATTGAGAGACATTTTGTGGGCTTCCCAACTTAGATAGACAACACCTACTGTCACTAGATGAATAATTCCAATCCTTCTAATGTAAAAGCACAGTAAAAGATTGTCTGGAGTGAAACACTACCACAAACAAACTTTAACTTAAGGAAAGGCAATAAGTAATTCAAGATAACAGCAGTGTATTTACTGCTTATAAAAGTGTAATTATTCAATAAAAATTCTTCTCTTTGTAAAAAGCGCCAAGAGCCACTCAGAATTTATAAAGGCAGTAAAAACAAGATAAGATGATTAAAAACCCTCCAGCCAATAAAACAACTACATACAGGAATCTCTAGTGTGTTCCCACAGCCTGCACAGACCAAACTTCCACCCACTGCCAATAGATGGAAAATCCACTGTCCTCTTGATGTTAAAACACAGAAAAGAATTTGCTATAGTGTGAAAATACACTACTTTGTCCAAGAGCTAGACAGATAATGAATTCAGTGCAAGTAAATCTATAAAACTGACAATGAGAGGCAAAATGCATTTTGTTTTCAAATTAAGTAGAAAGACAGTCAAATAAATAATTTAAGGTATAAACAGTAGCGTATAAATGGAGGAGGTTATAAAGCTCAATATACAGTAATGGTGGGCTGCTTAAAATCACCTAGTTTAAAAAGCATTGTAACATTCTCTTAGTTTTTTACATCAGTATGTCTGCTGTTAAATCCCCAGATTTTATTTTTCAATCAAAAAAGTTGTAACTCCTGAAAGTGTTGCTTAACTATCTTTTCTAATATATTAACTTTAAACAGTGTTCACATTTTTGCTAATTGCAGACTTTTAATGTATACACGCAGGCTGGCCACACTTTTCCTTTAGCCTTAAAGTGTTGAAAGTTATATACTCCAACTTTACCAGAACCACTTAATTTTATTTTCATTAGAAAGAGTTATACCCTAGCTTCTACATTGCTTAAGTAGCATGCATACACTGTTTAGTTATGCAGTCCCTCTGCCCTACTTCGAAAATATACATTCAAATGAAGTCTTCAACAAAGCTTAGCATTTAGGTTTCCTGTTATATGAACTTCATAGCACATACCCCCCTAGGATGAAATGAAAACCAATAGGGAAGAAGACTTGTAATTCTTCAAATCGGTGTCATAGTGCACTTTATCTAGATACACCTATTAAAATTAAACTTACCATTCTTATATGCAACATTTGATTGGGAATGCACAAAGACACAAAATTGTCATAGCGTTATAAGCTAGTTAACTTACTGTGGCTTTGAAAATGGCTTAAAGAAAGGTAATTGTTTCTATTACTTATAGGTTCATAGGTTCATAGGTTCATACTAGGCTATCTGCCCAAGGGCATTTATAAGCCTAGCCCATAGTTATGTGGCTTTCGCCACCCCTTTAGTTTGAATAAAAACTATGCCTATCATTTTGCTGTGCCTCTGTCAAGCAGTGACGCTGAAGTAATCCCTGGGGTATATCTGCAATCTCCCATCCATTGGTCAAGATTCCTCTTGAACAAGACCAGAGAGGTGCTCTGCCTCACATGTACCGGGATTTTGTTCCACAGCATAGGGAGTCTCTGGGTGATGAATCTGTCCCTCCAGCACGTTCTATTTATAACCGTGTCAAGGTTTAAGTCTCCGCCTTGTGGTTCTGAGGGATCTAGATTTTTGAGGTGAAGCATATTCATCAAATCTGGGTTTGACATGGCCTTATATGTCAGGCACAGGTCACCTCTGAGCAAGCGGTATGAGACTGAATAGAGCTGGAGTTCTTTCAGTCGGGCAGCATAAGACATATTTTTGAGACCCTTTATCCTTTTGGTGAGGAACTTTTGGGGCCTTTCAAGCTGCAGCAGGTGTCTGGTCAGATACATTCCGAACGGGGCATTGTACTCAATCATAGGTCTAATAAGTGATGAGTACAGGGGGACGATGACCTCCCTTGATCTAGATGTGAATCCCTTCATGATCAGGTGGGTGATATAGAAGGTTTTCCTAACTACTTTACTTCTTCAAATCGGTGTCATAGTGCACTTTATCTAGATACACCTATTAAAATTAAACTTACCATTCTTATATGCAACATTTGATTGGGAATGCACTTGAAGGTGATTGCCACAGTATTTGTGATATTATATTACATAAAACATTATGGAGTTGCTATGTTGTATCTTGACTTGAGATGCATTATTTTTTTAGTCTGTTTGAGCACTACTTATTAATAGTCTGTGAAGCATCGACGTGCAAAACAAATGACTGTCAAAGTTAAAGGCTAGGAAAAAAGAGTGATCATTCATTTCATGTTGTAAAAAGGTTACTCTCTCGCCAAACTGAGTGACCAGAAAATGTGACTATGTATGTAATGGATTGTGTGGGCAAATACCCTCACATTTGGATTGCTGGAAGTCCTGCTAACATGCCAAAACATTTATTTGTAACATACTTCCAGAAATTCTTGTGCTTCTTCACAGCGTATGCATAAAACACTGATATGCTCGAGGCAATGGGTTTTATAAGAACGTACAAGCTATTGTACTGAGAGTTAATCCCATTCAAGTCAACACTCCAGACACATGCTTAGCTGTAGACTAAAATGTCAGAGATCAACATAATTACATGTAATGTCAGTGAATTAATTATGACAACATAAAGCTGCCATTTTTCAGATGTTTCAGAAATAAATTTCACAGTACTTATTTTAGGATTAACCTTCTTGAACTCTGCAGTTTTTCTGTGTGTATATGTCAAACATTGGTGATGCAAGAATAACATAGTCACCCTTTTAGGATTCTACAAAGTTCTGTGCCTGCATCTTAAAACTGTTGAGGTTGGGCTGAGAAAAAAATATATATATAAATAATTGCTCAATATATTATTTTTTAGGATAAAAATAAAAACATGGTTTGGATGAATTAGCAGGGAACTTTATTGAGCCACTAAAATAAGAGATAAGTGCTTTCTTCTAATATGCTATTTACAAGAGCTGTACACTTCCTCTGGTCAGTGTCAATGCCCTGGATATATATTCGGTGATCGAAACACAAAACCTTGAGAATAAACTACTCTAACAATATGGTTCAAAAGTCAGTGGATAAAAAAAAAAATATATATATATATATATATATATATATATCTATCTATATATATATATATATATATATATATATATATATATATATATATATATATATATATATGTATATATACATGGGTCTACTTTACATGATCGAACTTCCAAATGTTCGGCTTTCATATGTCCAAGACCATATGATTGAACATTTAAAAGTTCGAACATGTTAAAAAAAAATAAAATAAATGTTGCTAGCAGAAGGAATGCCCCCCCGAACCCCCCACTATTTAAATATACCAACTCCGAGATCGCACTACATTGCGGAAAAGGGAAATCTTCCCATTCCATCCTGTATGGAGATCTCCATTCAGACCATTCAAACTTTTAAAAGTTCAATCATATGGTCTCGATGATCTGAAGGGGACCTATATATATATATATATATATATATATATATATATATATATATATATATATATATATTGGGGGTTTTTTTTGTTGTTTTTTTAAGGAAGGCTCTCCCCACTCTTCCTAAAACTCAAACATATGGAGACTAACTCTGAGATTGCACAGTACAGTGAGGAAAAAAAATTCCAAAATGCTACTGTACTGCAATTGTGCATATGACAAGAACATCAGTTTGCCCCTTGTAAAAAAACAATGTTTTAAAATTGCATATGCCGAGGTTCTTATTGAGCGCATAGGTACTAGGAAGCTAAGGTTTCCATTTTTGATGTACAGTCGTCTACCTTCAGGATGTCGACATGAGTGCTAGTTGGTTTGACCAACTGAAGGTAAATCGTATATATATATATATATATATTTATACATATAAATATATATATATATATATATATATATATATATATATATATATATATATATATATATATATATATATATATATATTTATAGATATTTTTATATATATATATATATATATATATATATATATATATATGTATATATATATATATATATATATATATATATACACACACACACACATATTTACTACTGGCATTTCGAATCTGCTTTAGTCAACCATTTAGAATGTTGACCTGACATGCTTAATCCGGAATGCCAAAAAGTAAACCAAAGCAAAAATGAATACATCGACAACCATGGTTCAATGTATTCGACATAGCAGGTGGCAACGTCACTCACCTCCTGCTATGCACATTAACGTACCATTAAACTCTACAGTCAATGGTACATTAATTCTACTATTTTGCAGGTGGGCTACCAACTCTGAGATTGCAGTACAGTAAGGAAATTGACTAAATCCCTGTTCCTCATTGAACTGCAATCTCCCTGCACAACACTGAATCCAAATGCTTGAATTACAGTACCCATTCACTGTAATGTTGTCAATACATTTTGGTTCGACATTCTGCTGACTTGAAAATAGCAAGTCGACCACATGCCAGTCAGCTGATACAATTTCAAGGTTTTCAATACAATTCTATATATATAGCACTCCATTTACTTGAACGTTCATAATCTTGAACATGTTTAAAACCAGCAGAAGTGATCAAAAGTCATTTGATCGCTTCTGCCAGTATTAAGTCTGGCAAGATTGTGCATAGTGGGGATCGGGAATTTGCCCTTTTTTTACTGTAGAGTAATCTTGGAGTTGGCATATATAACTAGTGGAGTGTGGGGAGCACAGCCCCCACATGTGAGTGCATGGGGTTCTTTGCTCGCTGCAAAAAACATAAATCTTTTATTGTTTCATTGCTTTGTCTTACAATCTTTCATAATCGATTCCTAGCCTTTGATTGTATACTTTCTTTGATGTTTTGAAGTACACTCATATCTATTTCTATATCTTACTATAGGCAACAAATACAGACATATAGAGCACTTGCATTATTGCATAACTGCAAAAAGGTACATTTCCATGTATATCCTAACTTCTTTCCACAGTCCTTCATGACATCTTATCGCTATTGCATTACTGTCATTCACACTTAATCCCATCCTGGCCTCTCTTTTTTATGTTTCAACTTTTTCTTGCCATTGATGCCATAAATACCTTCATAGCTTTCTTTCAATGTTTGTGACTGATTACAAGATGTTTATTGCATGTTTGCACATGGTTGTTGTGTGTACAGCTGTGTTTTTTTTTGATCATCTGTACTTTGATACTTCATTATATATTCGCAGGTGTGTGTGTGTGTGTGTGTGTGTGTGTGTGTGTGTGTGTGTGTGTGTGTGTGTGTGTGTAAACGTCAATGTCATGAGGACTGCAATCCTAGATAGCTGTAAAACTCAGGTAACATGTATAGATGCAATAAAAAAAATTAAAACATTTGTCATAAATGAAGAAATGAATATCTACGTAGAGGCAGTTTTGCCTTTGTAATCATCCATCATCCCTCTCTTTGTTGGCCTCCAGACAACGTCTTGCTCCTTTAGGATGCACACAGCTTTGTATTCTATTAATGGCTGAATTTTGTATGTAATAGGTAAAACAGGAGTGTTGGAATTAAGCATGGACTGTCTTTTTTTCAGATACTGTAGTAGATAGCATGAAAAAAGGCAGAAGGTTGATTGTCTCATCTGTGGCCATTGTTCAAATCTTACATGTGCCATATAGGAACAGAAGTGTTTTATATGTATATCTTTTTTATCTTACAGATTACTAAAATGATTTACTTGATTTGAACAGTGTTAATCTATTTTGATTGTTGTTTTTCTTATCACACCAAATGAGATTATGAATGCTAACTGAATATAATTAATACTGCAGGAACAAGAAACTGACCTATGAAAGGAAAACTTACGTTTGCTCCTTTATATCAGCAGAGTTTGATGAATCATGGAGCTTTACAAACAAATTAGCAAATCAATATGCAAACAAATATGCCGCATCACTATTTCAAATAAATGTAAATTCCTGCAATCTGTTATTCTATTTAACAGACTGGTTTGTGCCTGTCAGAATTCCATGCTCTTCCAAAAAAAAAAAAAAGATACAAAAAAAAACTTAGGTTGAGAAAAGACAACAGAGCAACTTGAAACTGCAATAACTGGATTACTGAGATTAGCATGGATAAGTTCTACCTACTTTTATGAAGAGAATTTCTTGATTAATAAACATCATTATGAAGCTAGCAAAACGAAAGTAGAGAAATATAGCAAATACCTACCTTCAAAACAAAATATTAAAAGACTTTCAAAGTCTGAAAGTGCCCACTCATACCCCACCAGGCAAGTACTCATTTGAGAATCAAGGGATACATTCTGGCTTAATTGAAAGTAGATAGAACACCCACAGAAAACTGTAGGTGGTCCAAAGAATACTGACGATTTAAG
The DNA here is from genome assembly GCF_019279795.1 of Protopterus annectens. Taxonomy (NCBI): domain Eukaryota; kingdom Metazoa; phylum Chordata; order Ceratodontiformes; family Protopteridae; genus Protopterus; species Protopterus annectens. Next base: position 61,903,350 of record NC_056746.1, on the reverse strand, counting down.
AACTTTAGTCATAAAGGCATTATGCATTTTGCAGTAGAGAGCTGATTGCCACCCATTTAGTTTTAGAATGATAGCTGAGAAATAATAATGACATGTGGATTTATGACAGTGTCAGGCAGAAAGGAAAGATTCACATGAAAGGCAGTTTTTATAAGATAGGACTGCGAATGAGTGAGCAGATGCAGATAGACCGACCCCATCATTAGAAATATATGTTATACTTTGGATGTGTCTTTTTAGAATGCCTGGGCTATGGATTGTCCCTAAAATATGTAGACATAACTATACCACTTCTGCTTTACGTTTAACGTTTGCCATGAAATCCACATTGTCATCAGTGTCGTTATTAAAAGAGTGACTGTATTAAGTAATAATTAAGATTATTATTATTTTTAACTTTGTACATGATGGTATATAACTGCAGGCACTAAGTCATGGTGCTCCCTATTCAGACAGTGTTTGGACAGTACACTATAGCAATCTAATTTTCCTGCTATGTGACTTTTAGCAAGTCATTTAACCAGACATTGTTCCTGGGTCATCCCTGTATCCAGTGGATCTACCTAGTTAACAAATGTGTATTATTATGATTATTATTATTATTATTATTATCATCATCATCTACAACGTGTTACACTTAATTCCTACTGCATCTGGCCCTCCTTTGTTTGTCTCTGTTTTCACATTAATGTAAAATTTCTTTCACAGTTTTCAGGTCTTTTGATTTTGTTATCTAAGTGCCAATGGATAATAGTGCCATTCATTTTGATGTAATTGATTTCCTTGTGGGACAATTCAAATGCACTGACTAAAACAATATATGCATGTATCTCTTTATGTAAATAGAAGGACTGATAGATTAGGGGCTTTATTTATGATCCTGCCCCATCCTTATGCAAATAAGGTCATTCAGGCTGACAAAGGAAATACTGAGGCATTTTGTTAAGCATGTCTGCCTAAGGCCAAAGCGTAATATGCTTAAGATATAAGCGTTAAGGTGAGAGCTATTACAAGGATAAGGGGCATTACACGTTCTCTTATTAGTAGGACTCATAGATATAAATGTAAAAGGGTCTCATTTGCATACAAAACATGTAAAGGAATCTGAACTTACATAAAGAGGCATCAATTTACTTGTGAATGCGTGTGTTAAGTGGCAAATTAATGGAAAAAATGAATATTTACTACCATACTTTTTTGTTTTATTGTGTTTTTGTACTTATGCATACTTGGATAAATTACTGAAGGGATTGGTCGGCCAAATGTTTCACTTGGATTCATTGAAGTGCTTGTGTGTGCATGGACAAACTTCCGAAGGGGTTGCTGGGGGAAATCATTTGCAGTCAGTGAAGTGCTTGTGTATACTTTAACAAACTACTGAAGGGATCTCTGGGGGCAAGTTCATGGATTGCAAAGCAGATAGCAGAGGTGCAACAATATTTTTAACAATTAATTTGCGTACGCATGGATATTGCACTCTGAATCACATACATTGCTTTACACAGTTTCTTATTTTCATCAAATTATACTTATAGCATTGTGCATGAGCACAAATGGCCTCTATGGATTGTGCCTTAACTATGCTCACTCACAATCTTCATTGCTGCCCCTACCACATTTGCACAAATGACTACAAATGCCAGCCATATAGATGGATAGACAGATAGACAGATAGTCAGATAGATAGATAAATAGATAGATAGACAGATAGGTAGATAGATAGATAGATAGATAGATAGATAGATAGATAGATAGATAGATAGATAGATAGATAGATAGATAGATAGATAGATAGATAGATAGATAGATAGATAGATAGATAGATAGATAGATAGATAGACAGACAGACAGACAGACTGATAGATAGATCAATAGATAGATAGATAGATAGATAGATAGACCGATAGATAGATAGATAGATAGATAGATAGATAGATAGATAGATAGACAGACAGACAGATAGATAGATAGATAGATAGATAGATAGATAGATAGATAGATAGGTAGACAGATAGATAGATAGATAGATAGATAGATAGATAGATAGATAGATAGATAGATAGATAGATAGACAGACAGACTGATAGATAGATCAATAGATAGATAGATAGATAGATAGATAGATAGATAGATAGACCGATAGATAGATAGATAGATAGATAGATAGATAGATAGATAGATAGATAGACCGATAGATAGATAGATAGATAGATAGATAGATAGATAGATAGATAGATAGATAGATAGATAGATAGATAGATAGTTAATTAAATGCATGGATACACTGCATTTCATTGAATGTTCACTTTGCTGATGGATCACATCATGCAGGCACTATTGGTTGAGTGGTTGGTTGATTCAGGACAGCATTTGTGAAGAATATCAAATTTAGGGTGACTGGGACTGGTAGAAATTCTAAACCTTTCATTTGAAATGGAAGGTTTGGTATTCATGTTATATGTGTGCTGGTTTGCCAGGGTTAGAGTAAATATTAGGGAAGAGGATAGATGTATTTTAATTTTTTTGTTTGTGGGTGTGTGTGTGTGTGTGTGTGTGTGTGTGTGTGTGTGTGTGTGTCCTCCTGTCTTGTTTTATGGTATTATTGGGGTACACATTAAGGCTACACCCTTTAAGATACTAAACACCCATTCCCTAAAAGTACCTCTATAAAGACTTGTTTCATGGGCATATTGCACATACTGGGAAACAGGTTCTTATTGTATTTTCAAGACCTGGTAGTTTGAATCCTGAATCTCTGAAGAATTAAGGGTGCACAGGGGGAAACATATGCACAGTCTGAAATTGCTGCATCTTGGAGAATCCCCCCTACTCTGAGGAGAGCAATCACAGAGTTAGCATATACAGAAAGTGGGGTTCTGAGGGTAGTCTCCCATATTGCGAGGTGAGGAGAGGGCTTGCAGCCTGCAAAAAGTACTTTTAATGTTTAGCAACGAGTTTCACATATCTTCTGTTTACCTGCAGGATCACAATTAGCATCTTGAAGCTTCATGACTGCCATTTTTGAACCTCAAATTCCAAGAGAGTGCCCTGGCAAACTGAGTAGCTACAGAGTTCCACAGACTGAATACAGAAATGTTGATACACCTTTCTGTTTTGCATAGTTCATGGATGCACATATGCAAACTAGTTCACTAAGCATAAAAGTCACACATGCCAAGTTATCTTATTGCTTGAATATGCTCCGTGTACCACTTCCTTATCGCATACACAGACACACACATTCACTCACATGCACACAAACATGCAGGCACTTGCACACATACATATACCTGCTCGCACAGACTCGCACACTCACACACACGTGCACGCACACTTATACAAACATACTTATACATACACAAACACACATACAAGTGCAAGTGAACACACAGACCTGCTATTGTACATACATGCACACACACACACACACACACACACACACACACACACACACACACACACATACACACACAATGTCCCAAAGACAAACCTTCCAACATAAAAGATCTGTCAAAAACCAAATTGAAGGTCATGCCACTTAACGCCAGGAGCCTTAACCTGAGAATGAATTCACTGAAGGCTCTCCTTACACTGGAATTGCCAATGCTTGTGTGGTCACAGAAACTTGGTTCAGGGCTGTGGAAAGCACTCCTGCCTTACCAAGCTATACCTCATTCCCACATTCCGACTCCACAATGATGTTGGGAAGAATAAGGGTGGTGGAGTCTCTATCTTCATTAAGGAAAGGCACATCTCCAGACTGGTTTGCCAGCATGATGCACTGGAACTACTCCAGGTGCAACTGACGGTTGACAAGACACCCATCCAAGTTATACCCAGCTATAGACCCCACTCCATGACTCAGGACACCCACCCTTCTTACTTGGATCTACTTGGCTGCATCAAGTTACCCCTAACACTCTGATCCTTGGTGACTTCAACTACCCCACCATGGACTGGGTGAACTATTTTTGCACTAATGCCCTCTCTCAATGATTCCTCGACTTCATCAGTTCTAACACACTAGACTAGCTTGTCTCATCCCCCACAGGGGGAGATAACATTCTGGACTTGGTTCTCACCAACAAGGGTGACTGCTGCACCATTCCCATAGTAAGTTCTTCCCTGGTGATAGCAGATCATCTAACTGTCTCACTCAAAGTTTCTATCCCACCTCCAACCCCCTCCCCCCAGCTGTAATCAAGTTAAAAACTTCTCAATAGCTGACTACAACCTCCTAAGGGAGGGCATCTGTAGCTTCACACCACTGCCCCCCACAAAGGATGCAGACAACTATGCTGAACAGTACACCAATACAGTATACAAGCACCTGTACAACTGCATGGACTCATACCCAATATAAATAAAACCTGCTACTCAAGGAAACACAAACCTGTTTGATGGACATCCTCTATCAACAGGCATTACAACAAAGGGAAGAAACTGTTGTCCAAGGGTAAAAAGGAACAACTTCCAAATTGGAAAAACTCCCTCCTTCACCTCAACAATCAAATTAGATCACTAGGTAAACATTCAAGGCCAATTCTAAATTAAAACTAGCCTCCGAAACAAAGGGAAGCTATAAAGTCTTCTTCAGTTACGTCAGGAACTTCCATGGCAAAGCCCAGGTTTTTTCCAAATTAGTACTTAACAGTATCAATTACACAAATCCTGTTGATTTAGCCAACCTGCTAGAAGATGGGTTCAAAGCAATCTTCACCTCCCCCTGCCCCCCAAAGGCCCTTTCAACATCCCTGATACTTGTCCCGCACCTCACATCTGCGTAGATCAAGTGATGCAGGCCCTATCCAAGGCAAAGAACACAGTTTCTATGGGACCTGATAGTATCCAAAGATGTATTCTGCATATTCTCTAGTAAGAACTGGCTTCACCTTTGAGCACCCTATTCAACCACAGCCAAAATACAGGCTTCATTCCAGCAGAGTGGAGAACTGTCACTGTCATCTCCTTGCAGAAAGGTGGTGCCACTACTGACCCTGAGACTATCGCCCCATTAGCTTGACAAGTCTGAGTTGTACAGCCATGGAGTATATTATTTTGGACATAAGCAATCTCCAAGCACTTGACCCCACCCATTTCAGATTTGTCAAGGGCAAGTCTTGCTCGTTGAAACTGGTTGACTTCTTTGAGACTGTCAGCAAGGCCCTGGAATAGGGAAAATCAGTGCATGCAGCTTACCTTGACTTGGCCAAAGCCTTTGACACAATCCCCCACTTAGACATCATCGAAAAGCTAACAACTTGGCGTAAATCTCTGTCTCATCAGATGGGTGGCCAACTGGCTCACCAACATGACCCTCAAATTAAAATTGGCACCTCCCCCTCTGATAGCAGACCTGTCACTAGTGGAGTTCCCCAGGGATCTATCCTGGAACCCCTACTGTTTGGCATCTACTTCTCAGAGGTCCAAGCAAAGACAAAGGTCCTGTGGCAGACTATGTTTGTGGACGACTGTAAGTTGGGTGCTGTCATTGACTCTGCAAATGATGTTAACATACTTTATGAGGTTCTCACAGCCACTAATGACTGGTGCCAAATCATGGCCTCAATCTAAATACAAAAAAAGTGTCATCATACCATTCTGCAAAAACATGACCCCGCTATTGATTACCATATCAACAGCAACCCCCTAAGCACACAACTTGTGGTGAGAGACCTGGGTACTCAGGTCGATAACAACCTCACATTCAACCATCATGTAGTGGCAGTAGTCAGAAAGGCTTTTGCAAAAACATGACCCCACTACTGATTACCATATCAGCAGCAACCCTGTAAGCACACAACCTGTGGTGAGAGACCTGGGTACTCAGGTCCATAACCTCACATTCAACCATCATGTAGTGGCAGTAGTCAGAAAGGCTTTTTATTTGATTTATCTCATAAGTAAAGGGACTGCATCCAGAAAAAAGCAGGTTATTACCTCTCTATACTCCTTCCTCATTAGTCCAATAATTGGGTATAATGCCCCATTTGATATGTACCTCTTCAAACATCTGCACCAACTGGAAAGGCCACAGAAATACCTCATAAAGAAAATTCATGGCCTCCAACACCTGTCCTATGCAGACAGGCTCAAATCACTATCACTCTACTTGGTATCATACAGATTGTTCGGCGGGATCTGTGTCTCACCTACAAGGCAATCTCAGACCCTGCCCTACTAGAGATGCTCCATATTCATAAGTCTAACTCCTCACACACTACCTGCTCAAAAGTCCTGAAGCTAATATGCAACATCAACAAAGCCTGCTTTGTCTCCTAGAAGCTGCCCCGTCTCTGGAATAGACTTTCCATACATGTCAAACAGAGCACCGCGCTGACCCACTTCAAGTGCAAAACCACACATTTGTCTCAGGGGCTCTATCTGTGTCCCTCAATGACAGGGGCAACAGGTGCTAACTGATGTTTATTTTTGGGGATAAACTCTCGGCTAGGCTTGTAAGGGCCCCAGGACCATTAGCCTAGTAACCTCCTATGATCCTATGATTCTATGATCTTGGAGGTACTTCAGAGCATTTATAGGATGGTTACTACCTATCGCTGTTTTTCCAGGACAGACCTGATTTAAGCAGTTTTTATTTAGAAAAAAATGAAGAACAATAAACGGTATAATATTCTGCAGGAAAATATTTCTTTCTGCTTAGAATCACAGAAGACTAATAAAATGTGTCAAGCAATGTAATGTTGCATAAATCAGCAGAAATGACTAATTTCTAGTGCACAATCTTTTTATGTTGGTACTAAAGTAAAAAAAGAAAGCTCTGTATTTGGGCAGAGGTTATGGCTTATTCTGCAAAATTTTATATTTTGGTAAATAAATCCCACTTTGGACATAGCCCGTTTTGCAGCCAACCTTCCCCACCAAACCCACCATTGTATTGCTCTACATAAATTAAAGTGGCTTGAGCTACCTAACCTTCTTCATCTCTACCAACTTAAATTCACACACAATATCATCTTTCATCCTGCCAGTTGCCCATCCCTCAAAGAACTTGTTGTTCCCTACTCATGCCTATGAAGTCTAAGATCTGCAAACAGAAACTTTCTCACAGTAAACAAAGCTAACAACACTCATGGTAAAGCCGTATTCTCAAATCAAATAACCAGATTATGGAACTCTGTACCCCACACCCTCCAAAACACACCTGAATCTACCAGTTTTAAACAACTACTATTTAAACATCTGTCCAAGAACTGACATTGCTCCTGTGCCAGACCTGACTGACAAGATATCAATAACTCTCTCAACACACTGTCCACTCCGTATCTCATTTTCTCCCTCTCCTCAGTGTTTATTACTACTCAAAAATAAATATATATAAAGGAAATCTCATTTGGTCATAACTATTGTTTAGTATGTACACACTACTAACTTTATTTTTTCTCACAGTGATCTTCATTGAAATGCTTGTGTTTTTTCTTTTTGAAACTGTATCTACTAGAAAACTTTATTGAATACTACTTTGTATAGACTAACTAGAAGATATTTATTATGCAGCTTACTGTATGTATACTATTGTGCTATCTGATTATTGTATATTGCTTGTATTTCTGTGGAGCTTTTCTCCCCGGGCCTCCACTGAAAATGGGCTTCTGGTCCAGTCGGACTTTCCTGGTAAACACATGCAAATAAATAAATAAATTAATAACCCTGACAGTCACCAAAATCATGTTTTGGGTTATGATACAGACTTAACCAAGTGATTGTATGGAGAGAGGCTGAAACCATGAGTAAACAAGGAAATGTTTTTGATTAATAGATCTGAAGATCAGAGAGTACTAGAGAGCGGCTGGGTCACAGACTCTTAGGATAAACTTGCCATTAGCTTCTTAACAGATTGGATCACTTGAGAAAGAACACCTGTGGATACATAAAAGTGCATTGAAAGTATTTTAATCTAAGCAGCTCTGTTGGTATGGACAGATAAAGCCCTGACTATGACCGAGGCAACCTAAGTTTGATCTGTGGATGACTATCTTGTTTGACCTGGCAGGGGCCCTATAGGAATGGTGATGCCTAAGGCTTAGCACCTGTCTCTGGAAGTGGAGGGGTATGTGATTAATGCACTTTCTACACTATAGAATCCCTAATTCAGACAAGAAATAATGTTGTCATACTTGTCTGCATAAGTTATACATCATGCAGAGGCATGTCATGCAAGGTAAGGACAAATCTTTTGCCACCATTTTAGATGCTATTCAAGATGTGTGAGAAATCATCGTTGCAAAGAAATTCCCAGATTCTCATCAAAATGGTGGTACTGCTGTCACTGTTCTTGATATCCCCCAGGGAATTAATGGACCATCAGACTACAAGACTCCTGCACAGGACTGACTAAATAGATCAGAAGAGTGACTAAGAGAGTAAGTTTGATGGTCAGAGGTGAACCAGAGCAAAAAAATGGATATTTTAATTGGTACTTTGAATAGCATAATGCTGCTGCTACTAGGGCACAATTTGTGTTGTATCTCAATGTCTTAGTGAGATCAAGCAGACAGTGTTCTAATCCTGTACATTAGAACACTTGAACAAGTTTCTGCATCTCTAGATAGGCTTAGATAGGCTCTCTTCAGGGCACGTATTTATCCATTTTGCAAACTACTTGTATTTGAATGGGCTGTGGTGGTAACAAGATGACCAGGGTAGACCAGACTTACCGATCATCTGAAGCTCTCTGTATATCATCCCCTGTGATCTTTTGCCATTTTGAGGCACAGTGAGAGCTAAATTTCTTCCAGTTTATGCTTAAGGAGCCCTGGAGACCAATGGTTTCTGTCTGGCACGTATCTTGTGAGTTGTGCTCAATGATTTCCATGCTTATTACAATGTCAGAAGGAAGAAGTCTAACTTCCTATTGAAGGAAAAACAGTACTACAAATTAAATCCACAAATCCATCCTTTAAGTCACTAACCAAAGCTCTTGACCATATAGACCATGGACTGATGCGTAAACAAAGAGCTTTTTCTTCTGGATCAGGCTTTATTTTACCACCACAGTCCACTGCAATGCCTACACTGGTACCACTGTTTTAGCCACATGAGGTTACCCTACTGATCTTCTGTGCCATCACTTCTGAACTAGACTCGAAGATGCTTAAACTCCTTCAGGTGAGTTAACTGCTTCCATCTGCAAAGAAACATACTTCTTAGCGCAAGCAATATGCACAAAACCTAGAATAATGGGTGACAAAGGTACAAAAATAGGGACAGATTTTAAATATTGCTATTATTAACAGGTTTTTGTGATAGTATACATTTTCTGAAGGATATAAAGTCTGAAACTCAAATGTGTGAAATTATTTAGTGACTTCAATCTTCAGTGATTTGCCAGAAAACTACAAATGTTATAAGGAACAGACCAAAAATTTGAGGCAAAAATTTGGACATTTTGCAAAAATCTAGACAGTTGAGAGGTATGAGAAGAAATCCAAGAGATAACCATGACCTTCAATTTGGAAGTGCTGAACTTCTTCCCAGGTCCTAAACACTCACTAGTGAATCCTTCCACCATGCATAGAAAATCGTAGTTAGTGAGAGACTGGACATTATAGGCAAACAACAAAGATTCCATTTTCACTTCTCCAGAATAGATATTTTTCACACAATGGTTTTGCCTTGGTATACTGCCCCTGAAAAAAAGAAAACAAAACATATTAACATGTTCACAGTTGCAAACATTATACATCACCATCATTTGCAATTTTGTACTTTCCTTGATTCAGGAGTGAGTAGGAGTGAGTACTTATATGCTAGACATAGTTGATTATTGGTTGCCTTTCTAATATTGTTTACATATGTGGCCTCCTTACAGCTTGTGGGTGATGTGCTAAAAGATGTAAGAATGCAGATTCTAATTCAGGACGTCAGTGCCAACATTGGAAATAAAGAACATAGCTGGAAGTGATGGACTGAGAGGAAGTTGACATACATTATCTATTTGAACCAAAACACTGAGAAACTGTCTCTGAACTAATATGTTAGTCACAGATTCTCCCTTACTCAAACAAAGCTTACAAGTGTACTTAGCACTAGAGCACCTTCAGCTAAAGGTCATTGTTTGATACTGTATTCATGTCAACAGCCCTGAGGCTGTGTGTTCTGGACAGATGATGAGAAGATGATTAGAAGAGGAGCTAGTCAGTCCCAGGAGATCCAACCTTTTAGAAGGGGCACAGAGATTGCCTAGTCAATATTTAAAGGTTCATGGATAAGTACTAGGCTAGCTGCATTCTGAACCTTTTTATGCCTAGCCAATTACTCTTGGTGTGAGTCAAACTCTGTGCCTCTTGTCCGTGAGGTAAACACCTTAACCTTATGCTCAACCTCTATGTAGAATGAGTCAACAGCTTCTCTCATTTTTTTTCTTTTTAAGTTTGTGGTCATGAGAGTGAATTAATTGCACTCAAGACATCATTTGCTGTGGTAGTGAAAAGGAGCTGTTGATAAACCTTGGTCCCCATAAAATACTAGTGTACATTAGGTGAATGGACCTTGGTCCCTATAAAATACTAGTGTACATTAGGTGAATGGACCTTGGTCCCCATAAAATACTAGTGTACATTAGGTGAATGGACCTTGGTCCCTATAAAATACTAGTGTACATTAGGTGAATGGCAATCCATAAGATTAAGAAGTTCCGTGTAGTATCAAGGGGAAAGAGCTTTCTGGTTTTGACTGACTGTCACCGACAAATCAGGAAAACAGTAACTGTGGCAGTAACAACAAGGAAGATCTGGGCATGGAAAGGGCTTGGTAATGTCATAATTTATTTATTTATTTATTTATTTGCAGTTGGTTAACCAGGATAGTCCGTCACAGATAATGATTTTCTGGTGTCTTCACAGACGTTCTCGCAAACCATTCAGTGACCCATGAAGACTAGGAATGACATTTCCCATGCTGTACTCAGCAATGTCTGAAAAGCATTCACCTTGCCTGAGATGTAAAAGGAACTCATTGAGAAATAGAGAAACTCATACATTCAATGTGGATGTGCTGTCTTTTGAGAGGACAGTGCCTGAAAAATATTGTGGACCTGCATCTATTTTAATAGACATAGTTGGTGTGGTCATTAAGCAGTTCTGCTTTTATAAGTATGCCAGAATGGATACGATTATGCTGGGAATGCTGAATGCATTGGACATTGTTGAGATATCACAGATAATATGCTTTTTTAGTCATCAGTGGAAGTCTGGAACAATACATCTCATTTGTTAGACTAGGATAATAATTCTCATCTTCAAAAGTGGGCACACAAAGATGTATTCCAATAACATATTGCATGAACTCCTTCCCCCTACCAACCTAGCTGCAGAAAAGCATATGTCAGGAAAGAGGATATGTCAAACTTCCTGTGGAAGATATCTTGGCAATCTTATTTTGACTAACACCAGCATGTGGTATGTGCAGTTTGTTTGCATTTGTCAGGAAAGCAGAGTACCAGGAGTCCTTTTATAGTAATGTCATTTCAGAACATCTACTAGGCTGAAACCTAGTCGTACTGCATTAAATATAAATGAAACAAACTGCCAGAAGATAGCCAAAGAAAGCTCAACCTGATTCAATGCTTGATTCAAGCTGGTATGAAGAGTTACAACCACTCTACTTTCTTACCTCTGATCCCTCATAAGATGTATTTTACTGTAATGAAAGCTGCAGATGTTTTTAAATGAAGCCATTATTATGTCACTGCACAACTTTTTAATTTCATATCTTCCCATCCCTTGAGATCACATAGCTTTTCATATCATCCTTGCTTCTGAAAATTCCAGAATGTTAAATAAAAACAAAATGTTTTCTTTTGTGCAGAATTGTCAGATTGTATTCTGTGAGAACATGTCTGGAAGAATTGTCATAGTGAAGCCTATGCAGACTATGTAACATATCTGTGTACTGGGGTGAAGCCTTACATCTTTAGCACAATACAAGAGTGCATGCATTATTAGATACTTTCACTTATTCCATATCTTATATTCTTCTGTGCATCACTGAGTTTGCTTAAGACAGGTTTTTGCATACTTCCAGGTTATTTAATTGATCTAAGTGAAATTAAAATCATCTGGTTTGGAAGATATATTTCATTTCACAATGTTATGAATTACAAGTGGCATGGAAGTGATTTACTGAATTCTGACAGTCGTTAATTTGCAGATTGTTTATAACAACTGTTTGCAATTTTTTCATGTGCGTGTCTCTTGGGAGATAGGAATCTTGAAGATGGTTTTCAACAGCCACTATAAACCTCTGATTACCTGAGTAATGGATCCCCTTTTCAGCACAACAGGAAAGAAAATAACTGATTATCTATTAAATGTATTCCTTTAAAATGGTATTCTTTTGCAGATTTATAGCACAATGCTTCTCATAAATGTTTAAAAGTGTCTCATAAGTAGTTTATATGAAGAACTTCTGTGTTGACAGCTCATCACTCCAGTTAATGAAATAACATTGTATTGGACATAAAATTTTATTCCTTCCAACTTCACAATGAAATTATATATTGATTACTTCATAATGTTATTTAATTGTGACTTAGTTTATCTCTAAGAAGATTTGGGCAAATATTAATCTAAAGTTCATAGACTAGTCAGCTTGTAGTTAATGTGTCTCAGCCTATTTCTAAATATTGAATCTTTTGTAATTTAGGGAATTAATAACACACAGTTATTACATATGTTTTCCACCACTACTCTTCTTATGTTCCTTGTCTTGCAGGGTATTGCTTTTGTTAGTGCACAAAAAAAAAAAAAAATGAAAGCCAGACTTTGAATTAATATTTTAAGAACTTTACTTAAAGGGAAGTATGATTATAAACTCCATCTCTGCAGAATTAAATGCTTTCAGCATTCTTGATAAGATACATCTCCTGTAGGCCAACACGCTCATTATGAATTACAATTACCCGTGCCTTTTGCAGCCATGCAGTGGTAACTATTTAATGTTTTTTGACATGAAATGGGATGCAATACTGCAACAGATGAGGCAGGAAAAAAACAGAACATGTCTTTTTTTTGCACTGCATGTTTCCCGTCAAATGCATTTAAATGTTTATTTAACACTAAGAAAATGCTGCAAATTCTCACTTCTCTTCTTTCATATTTTGCTATAATATGAGCAACAATTTTGATGCCATGGTTTGCTTAACTGAGTGCATAACATTTTGACTATTACTACTAAATGAGAACTACTTTCTGGAAACTTACGTTAGAGAGAAAAGGTGACATTTTCGTTTGACTTTAGATAATATGAAGACACTGAACAGTTTGTATCCTTATAGGCAATAAAACCAATGATTGTTAGAAATGACCTCATAAAACGTCCAGTGTAACATCTGATTTTCACAATCATGTATTACTAGAGGTTTTGCAGACTGTCAGTTCCATTTATAGCTGACTTGTTTCTCATTAGTGCACCATTAATAATTTTTTTCCACCTCTCCTATACCTCAGTATAGAAAACTAAAGTCCATACTGCACGTGTATTACAAATGCATTATCTGTTTAAGTTTTGATATACCATATCTGTTCAATTATGTTAGCATCAACAAATGATAAAAAGTCAAGTTGAATATACAAATAGGTACTATTTAAGTCTAGAGAGGCTATTACAATGTACACAGTAATAAGTTATATGATTATAGTTCTTTTAATACTTTCAGAGGTAGAGGGAGGAGTCTAGTATTTTCTGTGAAATTCACACTGAATGAAGGTATGGGAACCATTGGCTAAGGGCTCAAGAGACAAGAAAAAAAAAATAGTTTTGCTTTTCAGATAAATTTGCAAATTAAATAATCTTTGCAAAAAATGTACAAGCCATGAAGAGTCCGAGTTCATATTCAGCTGACCTGACTCAACTAAATAATTTCATAAAAAGTGCACAGTTTAAGAAAATGTGGGAAAGCTCTTCATTAAAACATGGGGGAAAAAGTGATAAACTGTTAGTAAGCTTTCATTCTCACAGAGATTTGTCAAGTTAAAAACAGGGAATTTATGTATGGGGGAATTTAATAAAGCCTACATGTTTTTTTCCATGTAGGTATTGCGCTACGATGCTTACACGGACACAAACATTTTGAGATTCAGTAAATGCTGCTGAGTGGTGCGTATGCATGCAGAAACATGGAAACTTCCCTGACATGCAAATCGCCTCATAAGCAGTTGAATCTCATGCAAATGAGTCAGGTAGAGCAATCCAACAAACATAAAGGCATCTGTTCAGACCCTGTGTCAGCATCCATAGTGGATGCAGAAAAATTCCATGCACAGAAGTATAGACAGACAAAAGGGGGTGTAAAACTGTAGATATATAGACATAAATCTCCTGAAAATGTAATACCACATACACATATGACCACAACTATTATCATGTATGTCAGAAATATTAAAGGAAATAAGTTAAATTCATTTTTTTTAATCTCAGCATGTTTGCACTGTGTGCCGCAGTGTGCAAACATGCTTTATAGAATAATAAAAAAAACAAATTGGAGAAAAAAATGTAATATTTTGTGACAGAACTGTATTACAGGAACTTGCGTGGGGTACCTATGATGGTGTATTGCTGGTTTTGCTAATGTGATACAGCTATGAAGTTGTAGTTTCCAGGCTGTGAGGATGGATATATATATATATATATATATGCAAATGAGGTGGAGTTACTAAGTAGGAGAAAGGAGTAATCATCTCCGCATATCCCCTTTGTGTAGGCTTTTAAACCCATTTTGATGTCTACACAGGATGTAGCTGTCATCGGGGGCGGGGGTGTCCACTGACGTCTAAGCTCTTTTAGGCTTAGGTGCATATGTATGTGTGGCACACCACCTTGCTGATTTTGTCTGAAAACCATATGTATTCAGTTAGAAGTTTTCACTTGTTTAAGCTATGCTTCATGCTGCAGCATTGTGCATGGCATCACATACTGAAATAGGGCCATTGAATGATGTTAATTATATTGTAGGCAGGTGGAATGCATCATAATTAGCCAATTATACATTCTGCACCTACAGCAGAGTGGTAAAAGCTAGATGCTGAAGTCAAGACAGAGAAGAAGATGAGTGTTCAGGTCCAGAATAACCTTCCAGGAGCTACATGAGCTGGAGATTGTAAAGTGCTACAGAGTGGACAGGGACATATTACAAGAACTCACTGAGCTCTTCTGCCCTCAACTCAGACCCAGAGCCAACAGGGGGGAACCATCCTGGTGGAAACAAAGGCATGTGTAGCCCTTAGGATACTAGCTACAGGTACTTTTCAAAGACTAACTGGGAACATGATGGGGGTCTCACAGGCATCTGCATCCAGGGTACTACACCAGTTCCTGGATGCCATGCTACCACATGTCAGTGAGCACATTTCTTTTCCTCTCACTGCTGAGGTGAGGGCCAGCAATATGCAACACTTCTACCATGCTGTACACTACCCTGAAGTGCTGGGTGCCAAAGACTGCACTCATGTACACATCAAGGCACCACCCAGTGAGGAGGGTAGAATCTACATCAACTGCAAGGGGTACCACTCCATCAACTGCCAGGTTGTTTGCAATGCCCATGGGATTACCATGAATGTGTGTGCTCTCAGCCCTGGCAGTTATCACAATTCCCATATCTGCCATGCATCATAGCTGTACCAGGTGGGGCATCCCACATGGTCATTTACTGGGGGCTGCTGACAAACCCTGGCACTACGTCCTGGAACTGTGGATGATGACACCCATCAGAAATGTACACACACCCATGGAAGATCTCCATAATGAGGTACATGCACAAACTGGGAACATTACAGAGCATGTGTTTGGGCTTCTGAAGTCATGGTTCCAGTGCCTAGATATATCTGGTGGAACCCTTCAATACTCTCCAGCCACATGTGGACATATGTTCACAGTATGTGCTATGCTACACAATATCATCCTGTGGAAACAGCTGCAGGAGGATCAGCAAAGAGAAGGGAAACACAGCCTCCCACCAGTGCCTATGTCCCCACATCCACAGTCACAGGAGGACTCGGAGGAGGAATCCCCTGCTGTTGTCCCAGTAGGCAGACATTGGTGTGCTTAGTATGCCCGCCCTGGCTTTGGCTAAAAGACAATGCATAGCACATTCACTAACAACCTAGGGACCTAAGGGCTGACAGCTTTCTCCTGCTCACACACATATATTAAAATTGATGCCAGGCAACCCACACAGCCTGTATACTGCTTGCATCAGACAGAGTCAGCCCTGACATACAGTTCTGTCAACTGCTGCATTTGCAAAGTAAATCTCTAACCTACACAGTACTTGTAAGGATTACTATGAAATGGTATTGTATGCATGCATTTGCTGCCTTAATGCAAGTAAATATAGTGGGCGTTTGGACAGAAGAAACATCCACATGGGACTACAGATACCCAGTTCACTACTATGTGTTCCTTAATATTCACTAGGCCTCATGGTTGGAATATTCACTATATCAGTCAAGGGAGATGTTAAACAGTGGGGTCACATGATATTTGTACTTCTGTGTATCCCAGCAGAACATGACGTGTTGTTCCCCCACCTGCAAGACAGCAGTATCCCTATATAACTGCTTTAACAGTAACTCATCAATTGTATATCAGTAGGCCAGGCAATCTCAGGGCATTAACAGAGAAATTGATCATACATTAGTATGTCTCACTTAGCAGAGGAATAACAATGTACATATGTATGCTGCTGATTGTGCCATGAATGAGTCCTCTCTGTCTGGCAGCTTGTGTGGCTCAGTGGACTAGGGGAGTTAGTATGGGTGATAGTGGTGACAGTTCTAATCAGGAAGTATGCACATCTTTTGCATGTGAGGTATTATTATATGTTTTTTTTTTAATAGACAGTCTGTGTGTGGTGTGACATTATTACCTTATGTCACATATTAATTACATCAGGCAGCTGGAGAATGCCATGGGCATTTTGAGTGATGTGCAGTACTGCAGAAACAGGGACAGATGTCATTGTCTGTAACACACAAAATCCCGGACAGGAGTACAGGTAGGTGTGGGGTGGAGTCACTTTATAAGTACTGACAGTCACAATGGACATGCTCATACACTTAGTTAAACTGAGCACAATTCTGTTGCACCCTTGATCAAAATGACCTGTTATGTGTAGATATGTGTATGCATACCTGAGCTGTCAAGTGCTCCGGATTATGCGGAATGCGCCGCATTTAAGGCACAAGAGCTCTCAAAGTTCCACTGTTACACATTGGTTCTGCTTTGCACATTCTGATTGGCTCAAATACCATGAAAATAGCTAATCAGCATACAGGTAATATGAGCCAATCAGAGGATGACTACTGATGCAAAGCAAGCCAACCAGGAGAAGTGTTAAAATACTCCAGTGTGACAGTTTTCGTGCCTCTGTGATGTCGTATTGCTGGGAGCAATTTACTTTTCTTTGTGGATGTAAGGCAGCAATGATTTTTTTCTTTAGGAGGGCAGCAGCATTAGGATTCAGGAGGTTTCTGGCATAGATAATTATTTCTTCAGCCAGAAAACTTCTGGGGACTGCAGCAGTTCATCTTCAAGCAAGGATATTAGGATCGTGGAAGTTAGAACAGTGGAGATTGAAAACTGTAGTACAGTGTGCAAGCCAGTACTCACAAAGTGATTTGTGATTTCTTCTCTGGGGAAGCATATCTTTTGGTGGTGTATCTTTGACTGCAGGTAAGTGCCTAAGTTTTGTCCAGGTTTTGCTAGAATGGAGGAGAAAGAATAGGCAAACTTTGTATGTTTTTATAGTTTGTGTTCTACAGGATAGCTGAGTTCTCTGCAGTAAATTTGGTGGGGGTTAGGTAAAGTCTTTCAGCTTAGTATTTGTTAGAGGAGTAGGGACATTTTATCAGTTTTTATTTCTGTTTCCAGTGTTTACACTCTATGTACAATGGCAGAACAGTTTACTAATAACTTCAACTAGGAGCTCACATAAAAATAAAATATTAAGTTATTTTGCTGAGTAATATTATTCAGTATTATTTATCATAAATATCAGTTAAGTATTTTGTGTATCACAGTGTATTAGTGCTGCAGAGGATAGGAAAATTCTCTGCTGTGCCTTTAGTGGTGGTGGGGATTCTCGCAGCTTAAGTGTTTTATGTTTACAGGGTTGCACCTCACTGTCTGTAGTAGGGCAGAACAGCTTGCTAATAACTTCAGCTAGGAGCTCACAGGATGGCAAAAATAAGTTACTTTATACTTACAAGTATGTATTTTCTGTGAATATCTGTTAAAATTATTTTAAAGCTGATTGTGTAACTGACCCTTTCAATGTAGAACTTCAAGGAACACGGACATTTTAAGACTCAAAGTGAGGTATTCTCACTGATTGCATACTTACTTATGGTAGTGTTTTTCTGATTAGTTTTACTCTTGCTTCATATATACTTCACCTTACTGATTTTGCTTGAAAGACCGCTTCAGCTTGGCACCGTGGAAATAGTGCATTTTCGAAAGTCTAAAAATAGGGTGTTCCATATTTTGTCTGTTTTTCACACATTGTCAGGGTCTGTGCTCCACATTGGCCTTTTAAGAGGTTGACACCTATGATGCATACATATATGTACACATATCAGTCTGTCAGTATCTGTCTCTCACATAGATGGTATAACTATCTCTATGTGTTTAGAAATAGATATATCCCTATATATACCTATAAATATGGAAAAAAAAAAAAAAATATATATATATATATATATATATATATATATATATATATATATATATACATATATGGGAGTGGTACAAAATCCTGAAGACCAAAATCCTGAGATCAAAATCTCAAAAGTTCGAAATACTGAAAACTCAAAATACTGAAAACACACAGGATACCAACACTTACTATATTACAGCACAAGTACATACAGAAACAAATAAAATACAAACCATATTACTCTTCTCCAAGTATAAGCAGAGGGCAAAGCCCCCCTGCACCCCCTGCTAATTAAATATATCAACTCCGAGATTGCACTTATTGTAGTGAAGTGAAATCTTGGAGTTGATATATTTAAGTAGCAGGGGGTGTGGGGGCACAGTCCCCTACATGGGGGGCAGGGGGTCTTGCCTCTCTTGCATACAGTTGAAGGCTAATATGTTTCTGTATGTACTTGTGCTGGAATATAGTTAAGTGTTGGAATCCTGTGTGTTTTCAGTATTTTAAGTTTTCAGTGTTTTGAACTTTCGAGATTTTGTTTTCAGGATTTTGGTCTTCAGGATTTTGTTCTTTCAGGATTTTGTAGCACTCCTATATATATATATATATATATATATATATATATATATATATATATATAAATATATATATATATATATATGTGTGTGTGTGTGTGTGTGTGTGTGTGTGTATGTACTGTATATGCTATATATGTGTATATATATATATATATATATATATATATATATATATATATATATATATATGTGTGTGTGTGTGTGTCTGTGTGTGTGTATGTATATATATATAGAACATACATCTCAGTCTCTCCCTATATATCTACATAGTATATATATATATATATATATATATATATATATATATATATATATATATATATATATATGTGTGTATATGCACACACCTACATTTATATATACATCCTTGTTATATACAGAAATATGTGTGTGGATGTCTGTATTGTCCTACATACTCTAATAATCGTGAGTAAAGCTGCACTATCGCACATCTGTAATGCTACTCAAAGGATCCAAAGTAAGGACTCAACAGTACATAATGACTTTCCTACAGATCCCTGCGCCTGCTGGATGTCACTACACATACAGCAATAGGTGAGCAGGTTGTGTAATGTATAATGTTGTCTCCACACGCATGGACAGGGCACATTGTTCCTGTCCACAGGCTTACCCATCCAAGTACAGTCAGCCACATATGGCTATTCTGGTAACTGGAGATACATAGCTAGGATAAGTAAGAGTTATCTGACTGATAGGATACTAGATGCTAATAAAACAATAATATCACTCTGCAGGCTACATTTGCTGTTCAACACAAGCCTAGTTTGTATAATCCACAAGTAATTTGCTGGCAATCATATGTAAAACAGATGTCACCCGTGGCACGTATAATACGTGTTGTGATCTATAGTGTGTAATACTAGATAGGTAGGGATTCTAGTCTCACTCCACCAAGAATTTATTGAGAGAAAGTAACCAGTAGGTCAGTATATGGGAGTTTGCCCTTTTCTCCACTATAGTGCAATTTTAGAGTTGGTATAATTAGTTTGGGGGGTGTGGGGGAGCAGCCCCCCCCCCACATTAGATGGTGTGGGGGTGAAGCCCCCAATTTCTGTGGGTTTTAATTGATTTCCTCTGATATGTTGTGCTTGTTGGTTGACAGGTTATTTTCCCTGGGTAAATTCTCTGTGTTATGAAGAGTCGATGACCTGAAGAATTGTTATCATCTTGATATTCTTGTCTTCGATTATGTGGGATTTCGATAGTATCAGGTAGACCCCATGACTTGCTGTGAAAGTGTCACATACGATGGAACACCAATTTTTGTACTGCTTTTTTCAGCAAGCTTTGACATCTATGTCACTGGATATTACACATTATATTGTGACACTGCAGCCGTGCTCCTACTCACCATCGTGTCAGTTCCTTAGTGACATACCACCAACCTTGGAACAGAAGGCATAATACATGCAAAAGAGAACTGAGTGCCCAGGTTGCTAATCAAGGCATCTACCTGTAGAAGGGTATATGAAGCCTACAGATCCTTTCATGATGTGGGAAAACTGTCTGGAAGAACAAACAGACTGTGTCCTGGTTCTCATCATGTGCTTCATAGTAATGTTTTGTGTGTGATGACAAAGTATCAGAGCATGGTATCCCATGAGAGTGGTTTTGCTGAGAGCAGCATTAGTAGTTGCCAGGCATGAGCAATTCCATGGACTTCCTTTCTTGTCGCAGTCTTAACAAGGTAATGTTCTCCTTCCAGTACACACCACTTGGGTAGTGCCCAACTGCAGAATACCTGTGTAAACCCCCCAACCTGCCTTCACAAGGTATACATATTACACTTAAACATATTTGTCTGTGCTCTGTACAGACACCTTGCATGGCTCTCTTCTTGGAACACGATGGAAGTAACTGCAATACTTAGTTGCACAAAGGACAACTAGTATGCAGTGCCAAGCAATGTCCCCAAATTTCTGAGATGTGTGATATGAAATGCCATGATGGGAGTTAGCATGGATACGAGCAGTAACAACTTTGTGTATCTACTGACATTGGACCAAACACCATTTGTGGTGCTCAAGCCCAGATTATGCCTATCTACCCTAACTGGTGGACCTCATTGAGTGTTAAAGTAGGCAGTGGATGAGGGGAATATGACTCACTCCACCTACCATAGCCTAACAAGGTGTTTCACAATATTAGGCCTGCAGGCCTTGCTGGAAACTGTGTAGGTTATTTACAGAGTGATATGTTAGCTGGTGGGTAGGCAAGTGTCTGACAGTCATATTCTGGGAAGATAGCATTGATGCCAGTCACCAGTAGATTTCTCCAGACATCATTAATGGAGCACCCCCTTCTAGCCATTCCCTTCTTTGCAGTCATGGCCACTGTCGGTGACCTATGACTGACTATATTAGCAGATGATTGCATGTTAGGAGCTGTCACTGAACCCCACACAGAACCAACAGTTACCTAGGATGGCCTGAGACACACATTCAGTTGTTGTCAGAGCCACTGACAATAGTAAATGCCAATGACTGCATAATACTGTCATTTGGGACGTCATCCACCCACTGGAAAATATGGTAGTGCCCCCAAACTGCACATAGTTGAGCTATTACTCATGGAGTTATGGACACAGAGAGTAATGTAGCCTTTGACTTTCACAGGTTGGAAAGATGTGGGGATCCATTGAATTTTGTACAACCTATACAGAAAGGTAAATCCCAGAATGTCATTGTTACACTGAATGTAGCACTCATCACACATATCATTGAGTGCAATGGCACCTTTGCTATGTCACTACACAGGCATATCTTACAACTTTAGCAGCCACGCAGGTTCCATGGTAAACCAATACACATTGTCGATAACATGTCCTATGCACTCCGTGTCAAGACTGTACATGTGTAGTCTGTGTCCTACATGGTTTGGAGGGGATGTGTATGGCTGCCATACAGGGAGGTGTCAGATCCCATTGTGTACCTCCCACATATCCAAGACAGGAATAATGCATGTCTTACCTGTTCTACACACCTACACCATCACTGTGGTAAAAACAGTACATACTGGAGAGACAGATATGTAATGCAGACAATACACCCTATATGTAACAGTCCCTCCATGCATGTGAAACACACATCTGCTGTAACACACATCATTTGCAAGTTACACAATGGGTTGCAGAAGAAGACGTTCATAACTGGTATAAGACAAATGTCTTTAATGGACTCAGGAAATTTGTAGCTGTGTCATCTCCGTCACTACAGCTTGTAGATGTATTAGCTCCTGAAACCCTGATGACACTTAACAAGGATATCAGACCTTTTCATAAATTAGGGATGCATGGGTATACTGCATGAGGCCATTGCCATTGTTAGTCTGTTGCACACATATGAACCTATGGAGCCATGCACCTATAGTCCTGGGAGCCATGCACCTATTGTGCTGTACCTTGCTGAAGACATATTTCTTCTGTACTGACATTCAGTCCTGTGCTGTGACATCTTTACTACTATTTATCCATAGGTGTCCCCTACATACTCCAGAAACTGAACCATAAACAGGTCCGTGACACACCTTTCATTGTGTAAGTATACAGCCGTTACAACATCATACAACATAAAGTACACAAAATTATGTGGCTTACTCATTACAAATGTCAGCATATAGTATCTGTCAGTGACCAGTACAAGTGGCAAGGCAAAGAAATACTGCATTACACAATTACATATTAATTATTAT
The DNA here is from genome assembly GCF_019279795.1 of Protopterus annectens. Taxonomy (NCBI): domain Eukaryota; kingdom Metazoa; phylum Chordata; order Ceratodontiformes; family Protopteridae; genus Protopterus; species Protopterus annectens. Next base: position 61,880,385 of record NC_056746.1, on the reverse strand, counting down.
AGCCACCCTGTGCATCAGTCACATAGCTTCATTTCTCTGCATCAATGACGAGTATGATAGGGATGTGGCACAGGTATCATCACTTGCAAAGGGTATGGGTGCGAGAGGCCTAGGTTGACCTAAAAGGTTGAAAGCATGTGTATAAGTCAGGAAGGGAAGCAGGCATGATAGACCATGGAAATGTGCCGTGTATATCTGTAGGTGTCCTGAATTTGACAGTGGTGTGTGAGTGTGTGCATGAACACAGTCAAGTTCAGTGCTATCCCTACATGTGTGTATATTGGATAGCTTTAAACCATGCATGGTAGGGCTGACAGTTCACCATCTCCATCCCTGAACATGGGAACTGGCTCTGCCAGGTGTTGCAGTGGCACCTCCATGTCTAAGGTCAGAAGCGGCGCTAGTACCTGATGATGACTGCTGTCTGCTAAGACCGTGTCCTCCAAAGGAACACCCAGGACTGCGAGCCCATGGCCTGGCATGTCTTGGTGTGTACAGCACACTCCCCTCTGAAGCACTGGATGTACTGCCACTACAGGAATGTGACTGTGCACAGCCACGAGAACTCTCAGCAGATGCAGTTGCTGACCCATGTCCACTAGTCTGACACTTGAATCCAACCAGACATTCCAACACAGACAATGTGCATTCTAAGACAGATATTTTGCAGTCTGTCTCAGACCATCTTCTTTCCACTGCATCAGTGAACTGATCCAGGGTGTCACCAGTGTGGTAGAAGCAGTCACAGATGTCAGATTGTGCTGCATCCATAACCCTGAGCATACATCTGGAGTCCCTTTCAGAATGTGCCTGTGCCTCTATGACAGCTTGAAACATACGCCGAGTGACCTGTGATGTGACACCTGCAACAGGTGGTCAAAGGATATCAGGCCTCCTATGAACACCCCTATCAATCCGTCTGTGTGGAACTTCACCAGCTCTCTTGCTATAGCCAGTGTCTACACTCACTGGAGCCATAGTTGCCACACTTTCCTGTTCACTGTACCAACAGTAGACAGTCCGATAACTGTGGCCTCCGGGGATTGGGTATGTGTAGGCATACTGACTGTGTGCAGTGACAATGAGGGTAGAAGAGGGATGTCAACTTCTGGGACAGATTCAGCTCCTGAAATTCCCACCTGTGCTACACTCTGGCCACCACCATTATCAGAGTAGGAAGAGACACTACATCATGTTGGGTAGGGGACAGAGACCAACCCCCCCCCCCCCGGTCACCTGTGATAAGAAAAGGAAAACAATACATTAATACCGGCAGTATTATACTCTGCAGTACTATGTTGCAATATATGTAAAGCTCTATACACTGTTGTCACTAGTACAGACCTGTTTAAAACCCAACCTCATATAGTGGGACTTGAAGACATTACTTTTCCCACAAACAGCTGTAGTTTCTTGTAAGTTAAAACACTTTACACAGCAATCTCATCAATGAGGTACACTGTTAACATTTATGAAGACACTTCACAGTTGGCACATATGACAATTTGTAATGTCCTGACAGTACCGTCACGTCTGTCAGTGTGGTCGCACCTACAAGGCATAGGTATGACTCTAACGTGTGTGCAGTCAAAAAATATCTGTGCAGTTGGCAATCATGCTGACAGTACAGCAATCCAGGAAGCAGGCCTGGGATGACACTTTAGGGAATACATTGCTGTAAATCTCCATCTGCAACAAAACAGTTTCATGCTTACCAGAAGCAGGACCACAGTCTTTTCCGATACCAGATGGATCTGTAAAAAGTTGAAGGGGAGGTAATGTAAATGCTACCATATGTTGCAATATAACAGGGTAATACATCCAAATATCTTACATTTACAGTAGCTACTGTGTTAATTGTTATGTTGGTCAAAATCTGAGCATGAGATTCAAACTGCAATTAACCCCCTCCAAAGAACAAAGACCTGACACCCATGTAAAAGTATGTACATCCTGACACACTGAATGCTACAGTATTCCAGTGTTGAGCAAACTAAGCTTACCTGCACTCTCCTCTGCCGTGGAAACTGTGGCACCCACATCCACAATGTACAGTGTGATGGATGCCTGGGAGCGGTCATGTGTGCCTAGGTTCAGCAGGAATTCCTCAGTTGCTGATAGTGGATGTTCTGCTGCAGGCCCTGCACTGGTGACACCATGATCCCTGGATACATCTGATGCTTTTCTGTGTGCAACATTAATCATGTCTGTTGCATGGTGTTGAACCTCCTCATATGTCCTGCTCTGATGACCTATGGTATTCATGTCACAGATAAGGTCAGCCCACAATGCTACCTGCTGTTCCTTGTTTTGCCACCCCCTGGACAGTAGGAGTTCATGGTGTTGACAGAGGACTTCCAGTATTATATCATTCTCTGAATTGGTGAAAGGGGCATGGCATCTGGGATATATGTTTCCTGAAACACAACAAAATGGGAACACGCCAGGATCACATATGTGGAAATACACAATGCAGAGATACAAGAACATAATGGCTGGCAATATCCATTGCTTGATCAAACATGTCATATTCCACAGTGTGCAGACATACTAACAATGTAGATACAGCTAAGATACTAGTGATAGTCAGCTATTTCTATGTGTGCCATGACAGATACTGCTGTGTGATCATGCAGCCAACACTGGAGATCATTGTAGTGTGCCCCCTAGGGGGAAGCCCCCTGATAATATGTTGAAACAACAGTGCCAAACAAATAGCAGTGTGCTATTACAACCACTATAAAGGGATAGTCCCAGGAGAACGGTGTGCCACATTGATACAAAACATTCCACCCTTGATATATTGTACGTCCTCTGTAGGTATAACAAATCTGGAGATCAATAACATGTCATTATCACACTTCTAAGAAAGGCTTAATGCTGCAATCCCCATTCCCTCCAAATATATTCACACATATGCATCATGCTGTAAACAAAAAAGGTTGCATTCCTGATGAAGTACAATACTCTTCCATTGATATGTGCAGATATATAACGTGAAGAAAGTCTCATACAGACTGGTACCCATAGCCAGCTGTTTGCCTTTTAACATGCTTCTCATTGGCAGGTGATTGCCTCTTAACTAATCTGTGGTTCTGAAATGTTACTTGCAGCCAACACAGCCAATTTGCAGTATCATCAGCTAATGATATGCAACCACTGTACAAGATATAAGGCCTTTGTATAGATTAGAAGCCCTTTCTGATATGTTGTACTGGACATTACTGGGGTGAGGAGACTATGTCATCACAGAGGGTAGGTCTGTAGCAGAAACCTTTACATAGAGATGGGTGTGCTACAGGCTGCAGCTGCTACTGCAGGTAATAGGCATAGGCAGAGAGTGTGAACACTTTGGAGGACAACAAGCTGTATGAGTAACTGTGGGAGCCATGCCAGCATTGTTGTAGAGGCAGAGTGAGGCTGCCCATTTCCCTCCAATTAAGGCATGTGTTTAAGGTAAGTATGTTAGGCAATGATATATCACTTACAGAGTATGAGGCAACATGCTCGTTGTGTCCTTGAGCAACATGGGGTAAATATAACATTGTCAACTATTTTGGGCAACTGTCAGGCCATGCATCACAGTGTGGTACTCATTTGGAACATATATGCTGGAAGTCCTTGTTAGTAGCAGGGGCTTCATATCTGTATGTTTGTTGTGCAGCTGTGATAATCTGTAATGTGATTATGAAAAGATTGTGTGCAGCACTCTGATATTAGTGGGCTTCATCTGTATTACTTAAGTTAAAATCCTCTGTGAATGCATATTAATACATGACCTGACACTTTATGCACTTATAGTGTTGCTATAGGGATATGTGCAGTATGTTCCCATCTGCAGGCCTGTGCAGATATTTCATTTGGAATGCATCGTATGGATAAAGAGTGCATGACTCAGTCATTAATTGCTGGCTTTACAATAATGTAATTTAAATGCTACACACCACTGGATTTGAACTCAGGACTGTGTGTGGCAAAATTTAGTGTTTGCACAGCATTTAACAGATTGAGGTACTGAGTCACTGTTACAGCAGGTGTATTTGTCAAGATATAAATGCACACATGCAGGCTGTGATATACTTTATTTACATCGATCATTATGTGAATGGCTATATAAGGATATATTTCTTCACCAGAGTCCCAGTTGAAGATGTATATTGCTATTAATGTTTTAGCAGGTGTATTTCTAAATGTTGCTGGTAAATGTGCACATTTACCTGCCATTAGCGACCTCACTTGCATCCATTATTCCGTGTCCGGCTTTCTACTGGTGTGCTCTTGCGTCACATTCCCAGTTACACTCCCATTGTTTCCATTAGGTTTTAAGCGAGTTTGTGCGATATTGTGTGATGCACAACTCTGCTTAAACTTACTTAATGACTGTAACTTGCAGTTACTATATTTTGCTTAAACAAGTTAAACTATTTTACTTAACAGCTGTGTGGTGTGGCACATTAATGCAGAGGTCTACAGGTGAGATGGTCTTGGGTTCAAACTAGGGAACAGGTGTTTATTATCATTTAAAACACATATATTAATATAGCTCCATTTAGCTGAGCTTAGCAACTGTGGGCAACGCACTGAGTCATGCACGGTCACACAAAAAATCTTTAAAGAAAAGAAAAATGGGGAGATAGGACTGTGGTGAAAAGGGGTGCAAGCAGGGGGAAAACATAGTGAAAGGCAGGTAGGTATGTGCAGGAAGGGTGTAGGAAAAAACCATAGTTATCCATGTCTTCTATGACAACAACTGTGCACTTTAACAGTTTTTTAGCTGAATTTGGACTGTCTCCCCCAGAGAGAGGGGGAGACGACAACATAAGTGTGTTGTCAAGCCAATTGGACTAAATTAAGTGTGTCCAGTGGACATGTGTGAAATGGAGAGTTATGTATGGGATGATGTGTGTGTATATATATATATATATATATATATATATATATATATATATATATATATATATATATATACACATAGGGTCTATATCATGTAGTCAAAGTGTGATAACTTTGAACATGGAATGTTCGAACCATCGTGTTTGAGGTTAAAAAACTTTGATTATGGATAAAAAACAAAAAAAAAAAACGAAAACAAAATAAACTGTTGTAAGCAAGGGGGCAAGCCACCCTGCACCCCCCACACCCCCCCCCTCGCTACTTAAATATACAGACTTCGAGATCACACCACATTGAACAAAACGGAAACCTCCCCTTAAAGAGATTTTCATTGAAATGCTCAAACTTCTGCAAATTTGAAGTTATGGTCTCGACCATATGAGGTTCGAACTTGCAGAAGTTCGTCTATCTGATAGGAACCCTATATATATATATATATATATATATATATATATATATATATATATATATATAAATATATATATATATATATTTTTTTTTTTTTGGGGACAGGTGCACAATTTTTCTTAAGGTGAGAGTGAAATTTTGGGGAAGGGACATATGTACCTGTGGGGGAGGTGAGTTGGGTAAGTGAGGAAGCTTTTGCAGACAGACAAGACAGCAGACAGGGATGGTGCATGACACAACAGTGGGGTAAACACCTTGGCTGGGGAGGGTGTTGTGGAATCTCAGTTTCATGTGCCTCCACACGGTAACAACATGACTCAAATTCCCTCCCATGGGATTGTTCCGGACATAGCAATGGTGAACGCTGAGCTCCATGCTGAGCCTGCCTCATCAGAGTGGCCAGCATGCTCTCCATATGGCGCAGGTGACGTCCAAATCCATGATACATGATCCTGCACATCAAACCTGGCAGTTCAACATGGGTGACAAGTCTCCCTCCACCACTGCTCCCAGACAGGGGACGACCCTCGTCCTGAGGGGCGGAACTACCTGATGCCACAGGTAGTTCAGGTTCAGCAGATGGGGCAAAATCAGGCTGGGTCCCAGACATGCCGGGCCCCGGTGCCACAGCCAGAGGAGGCAAGGTAGGTGGATCACCTGGAACAGACCTACTTTGATGTGCTGTATTAGATTAATTATAACAATAAGTTAAGGTTAGTAATAACCAAACCAATGTTAGTATTAACATAATGGAAAATAATATTGATTAATCCAAATACATATTAAGGTATATTGTGTGCAAGACAACATTAAATAAAACAATAGTAAGTATGTTAACAGCAAGCCAGTATGAAATACCAATAAGGCCAACAAAACAGTTAGTTTAACAGAATATATTAATATTAAATCATAACAATAAATAACAATAATAAATTAATGAGGATAAGGGGTGGGAGAGAGAGAAAAATATACCATTAGTGATGTTGCAGATAATATTCCTAAAAAGACTGCTAATACATAATTATACAGGTGTGCAGTGTCAGTTATGAGTACAGTGACTACAATTCTTCTATAGACGCTGTAGCATGTACATACCTCTTTAGCTGTTAGCATGGGACAGTATGGGCCAAGCACTAACAAATGCAGGTACACATCTACATAGAACTGTTTCACAGAATGTGTATGTACATGACTACCAAGGTGTTCTGTAAACAGATTTGAAAATACATTGCAGTCTAGGTAATCATTTTACCTTCTAATCATGGACCAGACAGACTGGATGGTTGTATTTACATTATGAAAAACCATGGCAGCTGAAAGGTATGTTTGTGTACATTGAGTAGACTAGACAGCCATCATGTCTTAGTTGGCAGGCATGGGAGTAGAACCTAAAAGTTGTGACTGCAGGGGACATCTGCAAATAATGTAACAACTGACTGCAGCAACTTAGAACAGACGTGATGAATATAGCCCTACTGCAAGTATTTAGACACATTTAGATATTACACCACGATCCTCCTTTACACTTTATTGGTATTGCTGCTAAGTATCTGTGAGGTATACACCTGATATCTGCCCATAAAGTGGGCTACTCAGCCCATATACTTTCTGTTCTTGGACTGGGAGGAAAAGAGAGCATTATGTGATAGAACGTGGCCTGGAGACAGCCTTGAACTGTACTGTGGGTTGTGCAATACATTTATCAGGCAATTACTTTTGCATTCTACGGTTATTAAAGTTTTACAGTTGACTGCAGTGATATTAGAACAGACATGCAATGGATACAGCCCTACTGCAAGGATTTAGGCACATTTAGTTACGACACCACAATCCTGCTTTACACTTTATTGGTATTGCTGCTAAGTATCTGTGTAGTACACACATGATATCTACGCATAAAGTGGCCTACCTCACCCATATACCTTGTTCCTGGAGTGGGAGGAAAAGAGAGCATTAAGTGACTGAGCGTGGTCTGGAGACAGCCTTGAACTGTACTGTGGTTTGTGCAATACATTTATAGGGCAATTACCACTGCATTCCACAGTTATTGCAGTTTTGCAGTTGACTGCAGTAACATTACAATAGACATGCAATGCATACAACTCTCCTGCAATTATGTTATGACACCACAAGCCTGCTTTACACCTTATAGCTTATTGTTAGTGGTATTGTTTATTGGTTATTGTTTATTGTACTACAGATTTTATTTTTTATTGTTTATTGCACTTCAGTTATCATAAGATATCCATACTTACCACACTCACATTGCATCCGAGCCAGGCGCCCGGCATGAGACTGCATGTTACGAGCCTTCCTAGCTGCAGCTGTTGGAAGAAAAGCACACCATTATGCACACCATTTTTTCACAGACTCAACATGTATTTTAGTAAAGCAGTGGCAGAAATAATTAAATATGTGTGGGACATCCCTGGCCTCTTGGACCCAGGTGTCCAATGTCCCCCTCTTCCATCACTTTAAATTGTCATAGTGGTGACAACTCTGCTCACCAGTGCGGGAGATACCAGTAGCACTGGTGAGATCCCTGGCCAACCACTTCCAGGACTCAGCCTTACATTCTGATCCCTGGTAATCACCCTGTAACAGCTTAGGTTCATATTTCTGTACCAGGAGCCCACCAAACACTCTGGACTCCTGTACACCCCACCTCTGCACCCAAAACCATGCACCCTCTCTGACACCGCCTGGCATACAAAAAGTTAGTAAGACTCCAACAAATGTTGCAGAATTCCTGCCTATTGTCCTTAATATAGGCTGTTTTCCTGCCCTTACACATCATATTGCAACATTTAAAAAAGCGTTGCATTGCATAGCATTGTGCAAACCTGCTTAGCGGAGCTGAGCATCACAGATACTCACACAACCATGGTTTTAGCAAAGCTTAGACAAACAGTAGTAGCCGTTAACCATGTTTAAGCAGTGCTTAGCACTATGCAGCTCTTTCAAATGTAACAAATTTGTTTTTAAATTAAGCAAAATGTCACCTCACAGTTAGACGTTGCCCATTCGATTCTCAGTTAGTGCGTCTTCTGTGTGGCGACATGCGTGAATGGGCTTTCCTTTGTTGAAGGTTGTGCATTAAGCCTGGCAAGCCAGCATGTGAAAATCTACTGCCAATCATTAGCGGACCAGAGGTCCGCTGTGGTGACCCCTAACCGGGAAAAGCCGAAAGAAGAAGAACATTCACTCACATTACAAAAAATGTATGACTGCTAGGGATTTGAACATAGGACCTACAAAGCTGTAGGCTGTGACTCTACCCATTTAACTACTTGGATATTGCATAAACTAGTATACCTTCACATATACTGCTAATTTACCTGTTAGCACTGCAAAGCACCGCACAACAGCATGCAAACAAGCTTAAACATAACCAGAAATAAATACTTAATTACATCCGATTTCCATTTTTAGATGTCTGGCAGGTGCCAGCTCTTTATGTGTAAATGCAGCTCGGCTTTGTTGTGCTCCGCACCACACCACACAAATGCACAATAAAAGTAAATAACTAAATAACAAAATAAATAAAAACAGATATAATAATTAATTATATCCATTTTCTATTTGTAAGCTCAGCTCGGCACTGCTGCACTCTACACCCTGCAAATGGACATTAAAAAAAAAACTTTAGAAAACTAAAACACTAAATATGCAGTCACACACATTTCAACACTAGCAGGGTACATTACAGGGATTCTTACCATGTACACAACATCTGTCCAGGAATTCCTTGGATAGTCCACAACCATGGGATAGCCACTACACAATTGCCTACATGGATTCAATATCCCTGTTACTATGCCCTCACTCATCAGTGTGCCATGATTAATATTCATGGCACACTGCTGAGGGGAAACCTTGGCCAAGTACACAGGTACATTCCGTGTAGGCTCTACACGGTAGCTACATGGACTTTATTGACTCATGGGGTATTCTTTAAATACCAGCAGTGTAAATATCTCTGTAAATATATATTTTTTATATATACAGATTGTTACTTCAAAAGCATTGTTTATCTGGCTGTATGTTGTGTCTACTCTAGCTGTTATGGATGGAAATTGCAGAGAAAATTAAAAGGTCATATAAGTGATATTTTAAATTATTAGAAGGAAAGTACAAACTAATACTCTTTATAACTTGACAATATGCATATTTTTAAAATTGTAGTACTACAAATAAGAGGAATTTGGATCTATGGATTGGTAATAGAAAATGTACTCTTGGGCTGCCCCATGTACCACTAACAGGCAAAAGCAGCTCCTAAATGCTTTATTCCGTACATGGTTTCCATCAAATTTAATATAGTATAATCCCAGTTATTTTTACTAGGGTTAATATATTATTATCAACAACAGGATGGGTGATACCAATGGAACACCAAACAAGAGAGGTCAATTCTAGCATGAGAAGGGAAATTAGCTAATTAGCTGGGCTTAAAATGGTCCACAATGGTAGTTAGCCTATTACTTACCTATGAACCAATAAAGCAGGCAGTGATTTAACATCCATCACTGATGATCTTGACTGTAAATAGATTAACTTGTTTAAAGCTGATAAAGCTTTAAGATAAAAATACTTAAAGGTATAAACACAGACTTTCAACTTAACACCTTTAAGGAAATAAATACTGTACCACAGAGATAGTAACTGCTATGTGTTGGAGCTGCTCTTATATTTTGTTTTCATTTTTGTATGATCAATACACTGATTGCCTCCTGTTAGAATGATGTAATGCAGTATTACTCTCTTGCCAAACATTGTAACGGTACCTCTAAGATGAAGTAGAATTTGTAGAAATGCTCTCTGGACAAAGACCATTTCAGATTTAAGGAAGGGGTCTTGCATGATAAGTACCACATCTTCATCTGAAAATCTTTTGGTGTTTTCTGGGAGAGTGAGGCACATGCCTTCTTTATGAGTAAATGGAACCCCCATCACATCTCCATATATCATTAGTGTCTATGTCCATGTGTATGGAAAGCAAGCAGCTAACAAAGCATACTATGTGAGTAACATACCGTATGTGGTATGGGTTCCAAGACCAAATTTAAAAGCATGGATATATTACAGTACTGTGTATATGAACTTGAGGCTGTGCATAGCTCAAACTGCAGCAATTAAGCAGGTATATATTGGAGAGGCAGGGGTCATGATCACATGCATTCCAGAACACAGAAGACATGCTCACTAACATGTTTTTCTCTCAAGTGTATGGCTACTATCATGTCCACTTGAGGGAGGCAATGCTTAGAAAAGTTCATTAGTCAGAAAGAATGAACTGTTACTGCATGCTTAACACAAGCATGACATGTGCCTTCTGGGCAAAGATGTTCTAGAGGAGTAGTATGGGAACTGGGTATCTCAGGTACTGGTGCATAATGTGAATGCATGACATGGCCAGAATTGGTCTTACATCTGGTCAGACAAAAGGCTACCAGTGTGATAACTGTAAAAAGGAAAAGGCCGGAGACATAGTGGCAGACATGTACCCTACAGATAAGTGGCTGAAAGAGGTTGAGGAGGTTTGGTGTAATTCTCAGGCTAGGGAGACTAGCAACTCATGCATCTTGGTGGCTTAAATGTGGAAGCAGACCTTGCACCGACCACCAATATGTCAGTAGCAGTAGTACCAGTTTATTAATGTTAATTAGAGGGAACCTCAGCATATCACTGCATGACAGAAGACAAAGAATTTGGGTGGGACACTTGCGTAACTGTTCTTCCAGCAGCTGTGGTCTGCAAGTACAATATCTTGCACAACAAGGTGCATGTTTCAGCTTTTCTATGGCACTGTTTCCATCTGTCTCAACATGCATACAGCAGGGGAGATACGGAAGCAAAGGTCTGTGAGCTGACAGTGGTGCCATGTGTTTTAATGCTTTTGTAGCTGTCAGTGGTGGAGGGTCCAGCACAACAGGAAAACATAGGGCTAATGTCAACAGGGCTCTATTTGCTGGTACTATAGGGAGATGGGTCACCCAATTCGACCATTAAAGAAGACCCTGTATAGGTATTGACTTAATGCAAAGCTTCAATTCAGCATGACAAGGCTCGTGTACCTCTGAGTCCCATATGGGCTCCATCTGCTTCCTGAGCCACCACAACATCTGACATGCACACTGTCTCCAGTGTGGGAAATCCCACCATATGGAAATACTCAATGCTTATATAGCTCCAGAAGTGTCCCTAACATGTATGTGACCTTTGGCATCAACTACTGGATTGTCATGCCAGAAACTGATCCTCAGAACCTTGAAGAGCTGGTGTGTGCTCCATGCTGTGAAGAGGATAATCATTTACTGCACATCAACCTCAAGTATCAGCACAGTGGGTCACCAATGTTGCTGCTACAGCTGCTGTTAGTAAATGCAGCATCCACTGCATTGCATTCACGAGACACATTACAACTAGTATCCAGTCTGCCATCTCAAGCCATGCAGTTCAAGAGCCCAGATGTGAGTTGATCATGCACAGGCCATCACATGTAAGACTAAGCAGACCATAGGTGAGATGCTGTCTCTGGACACAAAGCCTGCCATCCCTTGCAATGGACATCCTTCAAGTCATGGTGGACATTATGTGTTTTGATCAACAGATATTATTCTTCTCAGAGTACACTGTCATGTTCAAATATTTCTGCTCCTTTCCTGCTGTGGACTGCATCTACCTTGATAATGTAAGACAACACAATGAACTGCAGCAATGATCATGTTATACAGGAAGATGTGATTCTTTAATCCCCACAAACTTCCAGATTATAAGTCTTCTTTGTCACATTCCATTACCCTACTCTATGCTATAGTTTTGCACCCACCTGTCACTGTGTCTTCCCTTTTGCAAGTGATGATGACTCTTCTGTGCCTGCACTTTAATTTGTGTGGGTATTATAACATCTGATGCACACTGTGGCTGGAGGATGGACTGTCCCAGCATAGCTTGGGTGTGTTACAGCATGAACCATTTTATTCTATGCTGTCTCTGTCATTGCCCGTAGTTGTTGACAATATGGCACCTGTTTGTCACTACTGCAATGTATTGCTCCTACCTTTGTAATGGTAGTGACTCTCCTGTTGCATGCTACTCCCTTGGCTCTCCAATCTGTAGTTCTGCTGCTATCATGACTCATATGGCAGGACCTGCCATAATGTTTCACTGCTATGCCATTTATTTTCACAATGGCATGCTGCAGACCTTGGCAGTCATGCTGCAAGTGTCTAGACTATTGTGCAGTGACCCCAGAGGTACCTAATCAGTGAGCTTACCTTTCATTAATTTAAATACCTGCTCCATGATGTTCAGTTTTGAGTGTATGAGCTGCGTTATAGGAGATTCCCTGCATCATCTGAGGGATGAGAGATAAAGTCATGCACCAGAGCTCTAGAGCATATCCATCTGTAGTACAAAATGTATAACTTATTATATGTGACTGGCTTGCAATGTGTATCGTTCATAAGTCTAGGCCTCTATATCTGGCATGATTGGGCATCTGCCAATCAGATGATACTAGGGGAAGTCGCTTCATGTCATTGTGCAGCCATATGCATTTGCTGCATATTGTGTTATATTGACCATTGCTTAGTAGCTCAGTCTGCATCATCCAGTTGTCCATAACCAATGTACGGCTGGGCTGCACACTTCCTTAACTCTCTGTGAATCTCAGCATATCAAGCCTTACATCAATCAACCTAGATACACATAACATCAATACAAAATCTGAAACAATAAGTAATGCGAACAAAAGATGCTTACCTGAAACCTGAAATGTGCACACTCCACAGGGATACATGCAGTCGCACATAGAGATACATGGAGCACACACACACACACACACACACACACACACACACACACACACACACACACACACACACACACACACACACACACATACACACTAAGTATGTCATTAATTAGAGAATGATATAGAAACAAGGCATTCCTCAATATACGAACACTTTTGTACAGCTTGTTTTTTGTTAAATTGGGTCTCATCGAAAATCATGTAGGGGCTGTTGAATACCTATAGAGCAAGGGTACTGTATCATTAGGTATTTGCATAGTGCAGTTTGTATTCCAGGAAGTGCATTGTTGCATTCTTTTCCTGAAGACCCTCATGAAGGTTATATGCTTGAGATCTACAGTTTTACAGATGGGGGAAAAAAGCTGATTTGATTCAGTAATGTGCATGCAAGAATATCATTGTATGTCATAATGTGTTTGAGGTATGTCTTGTGTCATACAAAGAACACATTGAGTTGTCTGAACTCCATTTTGGTTGAATACAGTAATCTTTTCTGAAAGACCATGAATCTCTGTCATCATATGCTCCAAGTGGTTTACATACAGAGTGTCTCTAAGTCAAGCTACATAAATTACATATGGTTAAAAGTTATATGTTAACCCTAGATTTCATGCACGATCTGTAACTTACCAGTTGCAACCCCACATATTTAAATATCAAGCCTTCTATTAGTTCAGGCTGTACCATGTGTCATATTAATTTTGTTCAGTACTTCTGGCCCACAATTGTGGAAACATTAGGGATTGTGCAACACCTTACAGCTGCTAAAGAAATAGATACACTCATGTGAAAACACTTCTTTGTCCACCAGAATTTTGTGTATTCCTGTGATTGTACAGTATATGTAGAATACGGCATATCACATCTAGATTTTAGTTGCATTTACACCACATTTTAGGGTAATCTATACAGGTTTTGATTCCAGTCCTTTGGCTGGCTTGCCTCATAGTGTAATGGTGTTTAAACAGTCGTATGATTTGGAGATGAGAAGACAGACAGCTCTAAACAGCTAGATATAAGCTTGTGTGAAAACAATTTCTTTCTCCATCAGAACTGTATGCATTTCTGTGTACTGTATGTGCAAAAACTACATGTGAAACAATTGCTGTCAGCCCAGCTCTGGATGTGCACATGCTAGCACTCACACATAACACAAACAGTTGTGGGACGTTTGAAAGAAAGCCAATTCACCTAGAGCATATCTTTGGGATGTAACCACAAACAGAGGCATGCAGTTAAACCACATAGATGTAGGGAAACAGAAACTCTGCAAAGAACATGCTCCAGCTTAAAAAAGAAGTGGGGCATCTCTTTAGTTGTCACCCATATGTATATATGTAAGTTTAAACATACATGGAGATAGAAAGCTAGATGAATTCACACACACACACACACACACACACACACACACACACACACACACACACACACACACACACACACACACACACACACACACACATTTTTATATAAATATGTATACACACACACACACACACACACACACACACACACATATATATATATATATATATATAGAGAGAGAGAGAGAGACACACACAAATACATATAAATAGTTACTTGTTTGTGTTTTACTGAGCAAAGATATAAATTCATCAGATAAACTTATTTTACTTTATTGGATTTGATTAACTAAGGAGGTATTTCTGCTCAAGTATATCATGGTCCTTGAGACTTACGATGTTTATCTATTGCTGGCAATTTGATTTTCCTTTTACATGAAGCAGAATCACAAATATGATTAACTTCAAAATGTTGATATAACATATAGGTACATTATATCCCGTTTTCTTTTATGTCCAGATATGCAAATGCATTAGTCTGCGTTTGGGTTCCTGACTGAGGCAAGTTTACCTTTAGCTCTAAGGATTATTTGCAAATTAGCATCAGCTAAGTTAGTTGACAGTTCTCTATAAAAGGAGCTAGTTGATTTATGTTGTCTAATTCTATTTCTTACTACAAGTCTAGAGCAAGGAGCCACAGGGAATTCCCTCTGTGGCTCACAACTGTGCACTGTTTTCTCTATTCATCCTTTCTGGGGTGTTCAAGGGCAGAAGAGTCTCCTGCAAAGCAGTTTGTAAGCCAGGAATAAGTACTTGATGGGTTCTAGCCCATCTCAAGATGCACTCTCCAAAGTGCATTAAACACAACGGTTGGTCATTTACAATTTGCCATTGTGCTTACCCTTGTATTTGAGATGCGGTGGTAAACCAGAGACTCTAGACAAGACCTGTATAGAGTTTACACAGATGACAACCTAGCTGATAAGAGATACTAGAATACCAAGTGCTGTGAAACAGCAAAGCTGTCTGCTGCACTTGTGTACTACCTGTGTCTGGTTCAGAAATGTTTTTTCTACGTTCTGCAAGAGATATCAGTATGATGAAATGACCTTTCAGCCACACATCCAGCTTGATGTTATCTCAACAATATGTTAACAAGGGCTGTATCTTACTGAGCAAGGAGTAGAATCCTCACAGACGTTGTTGGGTGTCATTCTTCCACACTGAACAGGTTATTTATTCCTTAGGGTGCATTACAATGTCCTCTTCCAGTATTACATGACCTCACTAGAATAAAATTTAACAAAGCAGAAGCCTTAGCTGTGCTCTTATACTGTGTTGCTGAATCTGGTACAAACTCCTTGTAAATCTAGTGTCTTCTTCTTTTTCTTTCGGCTTTTCCCATTTAGGGGTCGCCACAGTGGATCACCTGTCCGCTCATGATTGGCAGTGAAGTTTTACAGTGTCGAGTTGCCAGCCCGGCACCCAACGCACACACATGCATGCACTCATGCCTAGGGCCAATTTAGAGTGTCCAATCCACCTATGGGATGTGGGAGGAAACCGGAGCACCCTGAGAAAACCCACGTGACCACAGAGAGGACATGCAGACTCCACACAGAAGGCACCCCAGCTGAGGATCCAACCAGAGAACCTCTTGCTGTGAGGCGACAATGCTAACCGCTGCACCACCGTGTAATAAATTATATTGCATTTAATTATTTTTGATGATAAATATGGCCTAGTGTATAGAATGTTATTTAACCAAAGACTAATGTGGAATCATAGGTTCATAGGTCATAGCCAAGTATTAAGCTAGCTGCCCTTGTGGGACATTTTAAGCCTAGCCAATTTCTCTTGGTGAGAATCAAACCTTGTACCTCTCGTCTGTGATGTAAGCACCTTAAACATTATGCCAAAATCAAGCATTAAACAGGCACATAACTTCTTCTAAGAAAAAATATCAGTATAATCTTATCTGGATTGATTATAGAAAAGCTACTTCATTTGTTAATTGAGAAGTAACTCTAATATTATGTAACTATTTGTAGATACAGGAATTGCATTCTTGAAAAACAGGGCATTGAGAAAGACAATACATAGCTTTGTAAAAACCATAAGAATTAATGGAATATAGAAATTAAAAACTAACTTTTCAGTAGTTAGGCTAAACTGCAGTCGCTGTAACTATCAAAGGTTTCCATAATGAGTTATCTGCCAACACACAGGTAAAAAAGAAAAAAGATTGAAGCAAGTTGACCTCAAAATAGCAGCATCAGTTATCTTTAGATAATAAGCTGTCTATAGACTGACACCATGTGGTCAAGAGATTTTTTCTTCTATATGAAAAAAATATTATATATTTCCTAACCCATTGTCAGTGGTAAGAAAGCATGAATGACAGCACTTAAAATGACCAGCAGCACACACAAATTTATTTGACAGACCCTTTCCAACATCGTTCTTGATATGACAATAATCCGCCAGCTCACTGGCAGTGAAATGATATTAAACTTGTGAGACACAGCCAACACATTGACAGCACCTCAGTACTTTTGAAGAGTTTATAAAAGAAAGATGGTTTTACAGCTACAGAAAGTATTAGGCTTTTCAGAGTCATTAACTGATTTAAAGATAGTTTTTGTGATGCCATTTTAATATCTGTGACCCATACAGCTATCCAGTGATATTACAGCTCTGTCCAGTTTGCTCACTATGTTTAATTTCTTGGTCTCATTTGTTTTGTACATGTTTATTATACTTTTCCTGACAAGAGCTGTTGTTTCATTTTTTATTTTTTATTAAGATCTATTAAAATGATAAGCACTTTCCACATAATTTACTGTAATGCTTTCTTTTAAATGCATCCCTTTGCCCCAGTGGGATGATTTTTTTATGTTTTCTTTACATGCCCGAAATAAGACTAAATATCATAATGCAGTGCATAATAGCAGCATTAAAATGGCTCAGGCTGTTAGTGAATAGGGGAATGTTGAAAACTACAAATCCAGAATAATAATGGTGACAATACAAGAGGAATTGGTTATCGGTTGGCACAATAACCATTTGTAATCTCTATACCAAAACAGGCAGCTTCAGAAGTACATGTGTTTTGCTTCATTTTATTCTTCACATACCCAAAAATTTATTACCCTGCCAGTAATATGTTGAAGTTATCATGATGGCCATACTTATTCATAAGACAACAATCGATTCTTTAGGATACTGGGAGTGACGTTTCGTTAATGTAAGATAGTGTGACATTCATGGATGTCAGTTGTATGCAGCAGTTAGCTTCTAATTGTGCTTCATCATTCATTACTGAACAAGTCATTTTGTTTCATTCCTTACCGTTGGTGAATGCTTGAAGTTCTTTCATATATTCTGAAAAAGGTGGTTTCCATGGCAATCTCAATGATCAGGGTATGATAATCCCTTAGAAAAGTTTGACAGGGGCAGGTAATGGTGAAACAGGTTGATTTTATTCCAGAGTGTCAAACTTCATTTCTTAAATTCTTCCCTTGAAATATTTGTTTAATCATCATGTTTTAATTTCTATTAATTTTCTTGAAACATTACTCATAAGACAATATAAATTTGCCCTTTATCCCTGACCAATCTCTTTTTTATTTATCTCTTAATAGTTTTAGAAAAAAAGAAATTAACTTATCTCTGGTGATATGAAGCAATACTGGATACAGAATCTTGTAGCTCTAATTTGCATCATAGGTGCATAGGTTCATAAGTAAGTACTAGGCTATCTGCCCAAAGGCATCTATAAGCCTAGCCAGAATGTATTGTCTTTCACTGCCCCTTAGATTAGTTCCCTGTGCCTCGGTCAAGCAGTCGGTCATACTGTAATTACAGCTTCAGATGACATATAAAGCACCATTCAATAAGCCAAAAAAATATAGTACCTTAGTTTGTGCATTGTAGTAAATTTTGACAAGTGATATTATTAAAAATTTTGTGCAGGGAGGATTAGCTTATAGTTGCTGCCTCTTAATTTATTCCTGTTGCTAGAAGTTAGTTGTCATTTTGCTCCATTGATTAGAGCATTCACAGTGCAGATATAACATATAATCAGTTAATGATTTTTCTGGAGGACAGTGCTCTGGTATTTCTAAATGATTTATGCCTGGTTTATCATCTATGAGATTTTAGCCAACTTAATCATTTAAATGACCCATGGAAGGGCTCTTTGTGAGATACATTTTGAATTGCATTTTACTCGTTTGACAGCAGATGAAGCCAGTGAGGCTATCTAGTCTGCTTTTAAAGGCACTGTACATTCCACCCACGATCCATCACTTTCTCCCCATCATCTCTCTTTCCATATTCATTTCTTGTCCTCTTGACTATATCACATAATTTACTGCAATCAGCTATTACCTTATTCCATTATGTGATTAACTCACCTTTCTGTGGAGAAGTACTATTAAAGAACCATGGATGAAGTTGGTCCCTGTCACCTGCTTTAAGTGTCCCTTCCTCTCCTTTTTGTCCTTCTGGTTCCGAATGACCCTTTCTTATCCTGCTGAAATTACATCACACTCCCATATTAACTCTACTTATTGATACCGATCTCTAGTTAGAAGGCCTCGACCTTCTCTAGTCTTTGGTCATCACTGCCTGAACCACACCCTTGTGCTGGATTAATACTTGACTCCTTCCAGTATTCTGATCAACACACAGGAGATCAGAAGCATCAGTCCTTTAGTTCTGAAGTCTGTCTCCCTCAGGATATACCCCGATGTTCTCTCTGCTGTGGCCACTGCCACTTTCACTCTACTCATTGTAATCCATTCTATGTATGAAGAATACCCTTATATCCTTTCCATTCTCATATTGTTTTGCATCTCCTGTGCCATCAGTTTCACTCCTCCCAGCTGGTATTTTATATTAGGGTTGCTGTGACAGAGATGTAGTGCTTTACCTTTATCTACAACAAACCAGAGCTATGACTTGTTTGCTATGCAGCATATAGCTTTAATGTGTATGAATTATCTGCAGTAATTTGCATGTCATGTGATACACAGAACATCTAGAATAATCTCTCTCCTAATACTTCATGGAGGCTACTTTAAACATCCACTCCCTCTTCATCACTTATATAACCTCCTGACACAGCATTATGTTGGAAATGAAGAAATAATTGCTGAAACCAGAGAAATATCTGCAGAAGTGAGAAAATATCCTTAATTTTTAGTTTATGTCTGTGGTGCTACAGATGCATATTCTCAGCAGAAAAATGTGCCTGCAAAAACTACCAGGAATTCTCCTGCTAGATGGCAAGTTGACAGAAAAATAGGAGAATGAGTCCTGGATCCTAAAATTAAGCTTACTTTTCAGTGTGAATAGACTAGGTATGAAGCCCGGACAGTTATAGTGTACAACATTCCTGCATTCCTTTACATTGTGGTATGCAAGATTGATGCATTTCATTATAGATGCAGGATTATAAGCATTTATGTCTCTATATGACTAGAAAGAAAACAGAAGCATTAGGAGAGAATATATGGATTATAATGACCTAGAAAGAATCATTTGTCCTTTACTAAACCACAAAGTTCCATCAACAGTTTATATGCTTATAGTATTGGGCTAAAGAATATATTGAACAGCTATGAATTTGGTGAGTTATATAATTTATTAGTAAATTATAAAATAATGTGTGATGTACGAAATGATGAAACAAGTAGTAAGTTTTTATAAAAAACATAGATCACCTTATCAAAAGCTGTGGACATGCTGGTCTCAGCTAAGAAAAGAAAAGGATGCATGCAAAATAAAATGTAAGCTAAGTAATACAGCAGGGTCTATATTAGATCAGTGAGCGCTTAAAAAAGCGAACGGTGATTAATCGACCCTATGTAAGCGAAAGCTTACAATGTTGAAGTGTCAATACAGCGATTTTTTCCAAGGGAAAAAAAATCGCTTTTCCAACAACAAAAATAAAAATAAAAAACAATTTCAAACATTATATTAAGTGGGAGGCTGTGCCCCACCCCCCCTACTTAAATATATCAATTCTGAAACTGCACTACAGTGCCGAAAACAGCAAAGTACCGAAGTGGCCAAGTGAATTCTTTCCCAGGGAAAGAATTCGCTTAACAGCTGCTTCGATATTTTGCGTTTTCAGCCTTTTATGTTCAACCAAGTTCAAAAGAATGTGTCTTCGGTCTTGTAATATAGACCCATACAGCATGATTGAAAAACAAACCCTGGGATTCATGAAGCTCACGCAAGGCCGGCGGTAGGCTTGCACCGACAGTGTGGCGTGAAGATGGTGCAGTAGCGCCAAATGCATATTAATGAAGGCGCGCTGCCGCCACAGCCACGTACACTGGAAAGGGCCACAAGTGCATAGGGCGTGTCGAAGTGCTGCATGGAGGCGTGGAAATGCCAGCTGTCGACGTGCAACCTAAAATGCTTGCATATAACAAGTTGCAAGATAGTAATCACATCTGTCAGTGTCCGTGGATACTGAAACGTATGCAAAGCATGCAGGAAAGTTCCTGCGAACACAAAATGAAGAAGAAAACACAAATGCACGGTAGGGAATAACGGGTCCCTATCCCGCGAACAAATGACATGGAAAACCATGTGCCCATAGTCCAGCGCAGTGTAGATAGCTATACCAAGTGGAAGTAAAATGCATCATATGTTAGCAAGCCACCAGTAGGTATGTCCAGCCCAATGGTTAGGGTCACCAGCTGACCCATAATGTGAGGGAGGGTACACAGCTGGGCAGATGTGTCCATAACAAAATACATGATAAATGTACATATCTAGTGACCGTATGTCCAAATCATATCCCACAAGGCATATAATAGTCACATACAAAAGGTATGCCCATATTTCACATACCAAATGTGACAGGAAATAGAATAAGCATGTAAACGAAACAGAAGGAGCATATAAGCAGCTACAACAATAAGGAAACATGTAGGCTGAAAGGAACAGTATTATTCCTACTGTCGAATCTGGGTACGTGCTGTCCAGTACAGTCGGATATGTGTATGGAATATATCCCATCCTGGACATAGGAAAAGGTGGCATCCTACCAATGATTAGAACAGTCTGCCAAAATCCGCAAATCAGTGGTACAAGCCGAACTTGTCAGGATGTGTCACAGTTGAACGGGTAGTACCTGGGCATACCAACCATGTAATGAAAGTTAAGTATGGGCGTGTACCTATGTGTGTGAGGTATAGCATGTGGAAAGCAAACATGGCAGGGTAGTCCACACAACCATACAGGTACCTGACATATGTAGGGTATTCAATGTGTTACTCTGGCTTTCATGGGCCAACAACCAAAGCAGTGATGTATGAGGTGTGAGGAATATGTGTGTGTGGGAGGATGGGTAATGGTACAATCCTCCAAGGCGATACTGTGTCATATGCAGAATAAGTGAACTGGAGGTGTATGAGGGAGCAGTGGGTGAAGCTGAAAGAAACACAAAACATGTATGAACAGCTGCAATACAACCAGACAGGCCATACTGTAGAACACAATCTCACAAACATATTAATATTAAAATGTGCGATACAAATGTATAGACATGTCACTTGCACATACCCACAGATTGGTCCTGGTGGAACTGGCCATATCAAATACAACACATCTGGATGCATAATGGACTACCCAACATCCCCTCCACAGCACACAACCCGCTGCCATACCTGAACATCCACCAAATCCAGCCATACTTGGCCTACTGGTTTGGTGCAGCCACATCTACACATATGTAGTAGGTAGTGTCACCCTAGGCAGTTTCAGGATTGCAAACTATGTATCCCTTGCATGTAAAACCCCCAGCACATTTTCATAACGCCAGAAGAATGGTCGTTATTCGTCTTGTTTTGGTCTTGTTCAATTTTTGGGCTATCCCTCATGGGATAAGTAACCTGTGTAAACATTAGAATGGAAGACATGAAGTCCAGTCCTGTAGATATCTGGACACAAGTTGGAATGTGCATTAGTGGTGCACGACACTGTCCAGCCCTAAATGGTCATGCATAACCTACTACCCAGGATCAAACACCTGCCCGTGACGCATGTGTCCCGACACAAATAAGCGAGAGAATATATTGCACACATTCGCATAGTGGCACATGGTATAAGGGTGATGAAGGCACTGACATAAACAGGACACCCCTGATCCACTGTGTGAGGGACAATTAATGTATGTGTAGGTGTGACCTGGCCAACAATGGTACAATGCCAAATGTCTTGTGACCATAGGAAATAACTATGCACCATACTGCATGTAACAGTTGCCTAAAGCGGTCACGTCAGGATAGAATAAACGTAATTTGTACAAGAAACAGGCAAACAACAAAAGTGCCAAAGGTATAAGGCTCACAGCTAGGAAACAAATGAATGTTCTAAACCTGCGCTGACCATGGCTATGTGTTGGCCCAAACAATCTGATGTCCGCAGTAGGGTTATCATCTGTCCCGCTTTGCGAGGGACAGTCCATCGTTGGACAGTTGTGTCCTGACAAAAGACATTTCAAATGGCAAATGTCCTGGGATTGTAGGACATAATTATGTCCCATATGTTATGTAATAGTAGCAGAAAATAATTATTGCAGTATCTACAATACCTAAATGTTACAAGAAACAGAATAAGCAACTAAACCGCTACAGCAATAGGCTTTTATGTAAGCAAATAAGTAAAGTTCTATCTGTTGTACGGACTGTGGGTAAGTGTCAGCTTGTAAAATCTGATTTGTGTTCTGAAAATGTCCCATGTTGGCCATTTGAAAAGGTACCAACCCTAGCCACCAGAATACAGCACAACCTGTACATATGACAATGTCAACAATACCAATGGTCAGAACATTCGCACAATAACTGGCCAGACCCTTAAAAACTCACAAAGCCAGTGACCTTTGGGGGAAAGGTGTTGAATGAGAATGACTACTTACAACAATGAAGAGTAATCGACGCATTTAACTGCAGAAAATTAGTAGTATTACGAATCTGTTAACACGTTCCAAGTTAATAGTATTAATATGGTAGAAGTGTCCATGATTGTCCCTGAGTTGTCATAGCCTTGTCCCTGTCACTGTAGACACGAGTCCCCGAGTATCAGAGAGGTCCATACACAGAAGTACACCAACCAACTGTCCCATCTGTTGACATGACTATTGCATACCTGTAGTGAATTCATAACAGATGTCCAGAATAATATTCATTGTATGTATAAATTAATGAAATAGTTAAATGGGAAGGGAAACCACCCCCCGCCCTAAATTATGTAGCGCCAAGTCTGATCTTTGAACAGCACCAGGGCAGTGCCAGTCACCAGTCGGCTGAGCCTAAACCCGGACCAGCACATGAACACCCTGACAATCAAACACGCGTATGTGTGAGGACTATAAGCATAGGAGTTATGAATATCTTTGGAGTGAGTAGACTTGCAGCATGGGTCCAGAGCAGTAGGAAACAGGGAATGTCCTAATTGTAGTACTGCGGTTTTCCCAGCAGGAGAATGGATGCCTGCTGTGTAAGGGAAGTGGTGAGGCATATGTCAGAGTAGCTATGAACCATGGGTATACATATAAATGAGCCAGAACACCAATAGTGTAGTGGTTACAGCATCTGCCCAACGTAAAGGCATTCCCGGTTCAAGTACGACTATAGCACATATTAATTGTGTAATGAATGCCTCTGTGCTGTAAAGCCAACATTTATACATGTAAAGGTGACCGCATTCGCATGGGTCCGTTAACCAGATTCCATCAAAGTGGTACTGTCATAAGGAATAAGGCACATGTAATCCTAAAGATGTGCCTGTAAACATATGTAACTCAGAATAAGTAGATGCAAGTGGGCCTGCGTGGGTGTTTGCAGCTATTAGCATAGCAAATATATGTCGTCTTCTACAGCTGTAACTTTCATATATATATATATATATATATATATATATATATATATATATAGTTAGGTAGATGTGTGTATAGATAAATATCCACAGACATAACAGAAATATGCAATTATATATCTACATATTTATCTATATATACACACACACACACATATATATATATATATATATATACACACACACACACACACACACACACACACACACACACATATATATATATATATATATATATATATATATACACACACACACACACACACACATATATATATATATATATATATATATATATATATATATATAGATAGATAGATAGATATGTTAGGAATGCTGAAAGACGAAAGCAAAGCTAAGGGTTGTGAAGGGAATCCACTCTCCACACCAGAGGCAGGGCTATACCAGTGGCCATAACATCGTTGAAGTGCTACGTCAACATTGTACACAGACGGAATGTAGGACATGTTGTGACCACTTACCTTGTAACCCGCAAATCATTCGTAATCCCTAGCCGCTGGTGTAAACACTGTAGTTGGGCTTACACATAGACTTACACATAGACTTGCCAGACTGCATAGTACCCCACTATGAACCTGTGAAGCTATTACATGTCCTTTGTTCATGGTTAATTGAGTAGCTCTTCCATTTAGATTAGCTATCATGCTGTTACAGTGTCCTGTGACTACAAGCCATATGTATCCTGTTATTGTATATTGTACATGCCAACAGATGATGCCTTTGGTATGCATGATATGTCTGTTATGCTGTGTAGAATATCTGACATATCTACCTACAATACTCTACATTACACATATTTTACATATTATCCCATAATGCAAAGCATACTTGCACAGCGGGACCACCTTAGACATGTCATTGTCGTTATATGCCCATACACATGCCTACTGTGACAGTATATCAACATATACTATCCCCTGCTATGTCACGTACTTGTTGGACATACCCTACCACTGACGGCGGGTGGTTTGGAATTGTTCTTTTTAAAGCCCTCATGTAGCATCCCTTGTGGTGTCTGTAATGTTTACCTTGTGGCCCACTGCAAGACACACAATTTCTACAATCATTACTATGCTCAGCAAGACATCACTACATAATACCTTTTCCCACTTTATGCATTGCGGAAACTTTTAATTAATACAAAACAGGCTATACATTCACTAACATAATTAATACAAAACAGGCTATACATACACTTACATACTGAGTGTTCTACATACCTTGTTATTGTTCCGGACTTTCATAACTATCTCTCTTACACTGTTTAAACAGTTCTATGGTATGAGCATATGGTTTGAATGTCTAGCAAGTCATCCTTATATACGTCAGTACCTGTAACATGTGGTTTCCTGCTGCCAATTGGTGTTCCTGAGTTAATTATTACTTGCACATCAGCTGAGCAGCTACTCCATTTGCCAATTACGTGGCAACAGTGGGGTATAATTGAATTTTCCACTTGGGCATTGCCCATTTGCCCTACCTTCAGGGAGACGGCCTGTATTGTGTTTTGTTGTGTGTAATTGCAACTGCTATGTGTAGAGACACGGATAGTTTGGATTCATGTCCCCCGTGGATTGTGTGTAATGCCTGGAGTATGTGGTTCTACATGTGCATGTACCTGTCATCCCAACCATCTGATAAGGGACTATTGCAAACAAAACCTGTAACATCGCCATTTGTTCCATTATACAACGGCTACGATTTCACATGGCACCTTTAAAATGTGTCTCTTACAAGGTATGTTAATGCTTCTGCAGATGTAATTGACTGACTGGATGTTTGTGCTGTAATTACAGTCTGTATTGCTATAGTTTTGTGTGGAGGATGTAGGTGGGTGTACGTAACATATACAGGTTTGTGGGGCTTGCATTTCTACATATTCCATATATATGTGTGTGTGGGCTCCTTCCCTAATTAACGACCTATCAGTTAGTAGACTTTTGTTACGGGCATATACATTGGGCCGTTGTTAATTGGTTTCTATATAGTATGCAGGTGAGGTTGATACTTCCATACCTCCGGAATTACAGCGATATGTAAAGGAATGTTACTAAATGACAGCTGTCCTGTGTATTTCTGTCCCAGATATTTGTACTCATTGCAGTTGTTTTGGTAACTGAACCTCTTTGGCATGGGTTGCCACCTTTTCAAATGGCCATTGTGGGACACTTGCGGGACATACATTGGTGTTTACAGGCCAACACATACCCACGGTCAGTACACAGGACAGCACATACTTTTATCTTCGATACATACTTATTGTTGTAGGACTTTGGCTACTTATCATATTGCATGTAACATTTACGTTTCTTACATACAGGCATAACTATTTAATGCAACTATTACATAATATATGGGACATAATAATGTCCTACAATCTCGGACATTTGCCCTTTTTAATGTTTTATGTCAGGACACAACTGCCCAGGGAGGGGCTGTCCCTCCAAATGTGGGACAGGTGGTAACTGTATGCCTATGGCTAGCTATAACCACACCTACCGTAATGATCTACCTCTGAGTTGGCACCAACAGATACACGATGCAGACACACACACACACACACACACACACACACACACACACACACACACACACACACACACACACACACACACACACACACGTTACAGTCACACAGACATGCACACAGCACCCTCAACACACACATACACAGACTACGACAATCACAAACACAGTTGAACACAGTACCTATGTGGACCTCAACACCGGCAGCGGTAACTAAATGTCCCTTCATATCTGCTGGTTGCTGGTGCTATGTCAGACTCCAAGCCGGTCACAAGTGGTGTCCCACAGGGCTCGGTCCTTGGCCCCCTATTGTTCGTCATCTACTTCTCAGAAGTACAGGCCAACATGGGAGGACTTTGGCTGACAAAGTTTGCAGACGACTGCAAACTGGGCGCCATAGTGGAAAGTGCATTGGACACGGATATCCTTCAGAAGGGACTCACGGAAACAGATAGCTGGTGCCAGAGCCATGGCCTGAAGTTAAACACCAAAAAATGTATAGTCATACCCTTCGGGAAAAACAAGGTAACCCCAAGCTACCATATAGGTGGCAATCCACTAAGCACAGAAGAGGTTATAAGGGACCTGGGGACCCAGGTTGACAGTGGCCTTTCTTTTGACACTCACGTTGCTAAAGTGGTTAGAAAGACCTTCTACATTGCCCACCTGATCATGAAGGATTCACATCCAGATCTAGTGAGGTCATTGTTCCCCTGTACTCTTCACTTATCAGACCAATGATCGAGTACAATGCCCCATTCGGGATGTATCTCACCCGACATCTGCAGCAATTGGAGAGACCCCAAAAGTTCCTCACCAAAAGGATAAAGGGACTCCAAAATCTGTCATATGCTGCCAGATTGAAGAAACTCCAGCTCTATTCAGTCGCATACCATCTGCTCAGAGGTGACATGTGCCTGACATACAAGGCCATGTCCAACCCGAATTAATGGACATGCTCCACCTCAAAAATCCAAATCCACCAAAACCACTAGAGCAAGTGACTTAAACCTTAGCACGGATATAAATAGGATGTGCTAGAGGGATAGATTTATCACTCAGAGACTCCCTATGCTGTGGAATAAAATCCCGGTCCATGTGAGGCAGAGCACCTCGCTGGCTCTGTTCAAGAGAAATCTTGACCTGTGGATGGGAGATCGTAGGTTTATCCCGGGAATCATCTCTGTGTCACTGCTGGACAGAGGCACAACAAACTAATGGGCACAGTATTTTTGCCACAAAAATTTGGGCTAGGCTTATAAATGCCTTAGGGCAGATAGCCTAGTATAAACCTATGAACCTATGAACCTATATATATACATGAACATTCAGCTATCCTACAATTGGACTAATGTGATTACTGTGAGTTGGCTTTTCGTAACGTCTGTTTTTTTTTTTTTTTGGTTTGTCTCGGTTTACTTTATTGACTTGAACTGTTTGAGACCAAGGTATGCTGGCATGGGTTTTTCACTTTTTCTCAGTGTTATGGGTATGGGACTGGATGATGGGTAGATGAAGTTCTCCATATGGTGACGTAGTGGACATACCCATCTGGTGTCTATTTATTGTACTTATGACTTATGTTTCATAATTTTAAAAATCTGTGAAATATGACACAAAAGTTTCCTACTGTTCAGCAAAGTACAAATAACTGAGCATTCAGTTCAGTGAGTTCCACAGATCAAAGGCAGCATTTTTGACAAAAGGAAGCATGCTGTAAAGCAGCTAGGTGAAAAGGAGCAAAGAAAAGCAAAACACACACTCTCATGTATAAGAAAGAAAAGGATTTGAATGATGTGGAGACATGTGTTGTCCTGTATGGTGGGCAGTTAAGAAAAATGGCAGTCGAAAACATATCTAGGTTACAAGCCTTGCAACCACAGGCAATGTGCAGGGGGATCAACTTGCTAAAAAATGGCAAAAAAGGGAACACCATAAATTGATCAAAATACTGCATGCCAAATGCCATGGGAAAATTTCCATAGTAGAGTCCAAATGAATTTCCACAGATGACTCTTCATGGTAGTCCCATTGCAATACAGTAGAGTCTAGAAGAAGAAAAAATAGGTGTGCTCTGAATGTAGACAATAAAATCTCACACCAGTCATCCCACATAGAGTTTCAACAGATATGCCATAGTCAGCCAGCAGCTTAGTAATACCACCATAACGGAAGCGAAGCTTGGCCAGCACAGTACAAAGAACTCCAACAGGGTACAGTATGAAACTTAGGTGGCAGTGCACACGACTTGTCCTTGAGTAGATAAGAATCATGAGTAGGTACATGTGCCCCATTGAGGTAAACCATATGTGAAGGGCAGAAGAACATACAAACTCAATGCACCATCACAGAGGAAAATATCAGCATTCAGTAACATACAAGCAGTGTGGAATTACCCTTGGAAGACAAGATCACAGCTACTAATACAAAGCAAAACTGTTGAGAGCACATGGAAATGGAGATCCCACTGCCGTACGTTTTGATGAAGTGTCAGTTACACACTGCCCAGTGTTTCTTCAACGAACAACACATTTATCTCATCCAGCAAAGGACAAAGAAACATGATGATTTACTGCATGTATGACAGCAATGGAATGGGAGATGCACTTGTATTAATCTGGAATAGTAGAGGTCTTATACTGAGGTAGTATGCAGTGATGACCTTGTCATCCAATATCTTAAATAGCTCCTTATGTTAAAGCTTTCAACTATAATGCTTCTGATTAGGAGGAGGGTCTCTCTCTGGGAACTCATGATGTGAATATGTGTGGTTCTTCACATGACAAATGACATAGTGGACATCATACAGTCTGACAGACTTTGAGTGACACATAGCCCTCAGCCACCAATACCAATCTTACACACAGTTTTGTAACTTTGGCAGAGAGGGAATCCAAAGCTCAACAGCAGGCCAGATTTTGAGTGATAAAGCATTTCTCTGTCTGTTGGGAGAGGGAACACAGATGTCACGCTGGCAAAGATTACCCCATATGAATTTATTATGGAACCAAGCATAAAATAGGATAGTCTCCCTCAAGCAGTGCTGTTACAGTAAGTCATAGGCAGCCAGTGTTTCATATGGTGGCAATTGCAGCAGGACAGGCACATGACATAGGTCCAGCTGGAATTCCAGATAGGCTGTGTACTTAAGACAGAAGCAAAGTTTCTGTATCCTAGAACAAAGTAACATACTGCAGGGAAAACAGAAAGTCTTGGCCCTTTGCACAGGGTAGACAGTTTGCACAACATTAATTGATATATTTTATAATAATGTATTCTGTGGTAAAACATACATCCTCAGCCACAGCTGTCATATTTCAAGACACCCAATCATAACCCATCTCACTTTTAGTGTACGTCAAATAATGAATTAAAGTCCATAATAAGCATAGTGATCTAGGAAAGCCATACATTATGCACAGTTGTAAGCGCATAATGGTCCCTGTGAAAGAGTACCACCGATAATGCACATGGCAGCTGTGTGCTAGGTCTGTTATGATCCCTTCTCTTGTCTGCAAGCATATCCGTTGCTGTTTTTTTACAGTCTCCTCTTTGCATACTATGAATAATCCACTACAGATAAGAAAACACAATCAAATCAAATTCTCTACCATGATATCATCACGAGTAGTGAATGAAATGCAGTATGGGTGTGACAGTGTGAAGTTTTTACAGCGTACTGAAATCTCAGAAACCATTTAAATGATGAAGCTTTAACAGTAAAAGTGAAATATTACCGCAAACACACACACACACATTACTCAGTTGTAACAGTAAGCAAGCTTTACAGAAAAAGAAACACATTACTCCTATTAAACAATTACGCTTATTTAAAAAAGCAAAATGACTCTTAAATTCTACCTATTACACTAACCATGACTTTTCTGAAACAAGAAAACTAAAACATTTGCATACTGCTTCCAAGCAGGCTCTCTTGAAACAAGTGCAATGACATCTATTAGTAGAAAAGCAAATGCATTATGTTTACCACTGAACATGCCCCCAACCCCTCAAAAAATTAAAGTTATGCGCATATTTTTATTTTAAAGTACTTCCTGCAAGTCATCACTAAAAAGCCACTCTAGAATTCACAGCAGACTCCATAGACCTCATTTACCTATGAACACAGAAATGAAGGAAAAAAGAAATGTGTGAGTATGGCTGTGTTGCTGTTGGGCCTGTTCTTTATTTCATCGTTGTGCTAGGTAGATTAGAGCTATAAGTTTATTATTTCTTTTTTCCTTCATTTCTGTGTTTAGAGTATACATACATATACGTATACAGTTCACAGTATATATACTGTATGTAGATGGCAGCAATAGTTAGTGTTTTATGCTTATTGAACTTTTGAGCTTGAAGTTGGCAGTTAACAGTTCAGCAGGGAGGAAGGTAGGAGGCGGGTTTGGTAGGGGAGATAGGGTCAGACTGTTGGAGTAGAGTATTGCTATACCTCCTCCTTTTTTGATAGTTCTGTCAAGATGAAGGATGTCATATCCTGGGGATAGGAATTCCTTATCCAGTATATGTGGTTTAAGCCAGGTTTTGGAGATAGTTATAATACTGGGGGAGTGTTGAACTACCCAAGAGTAAAATTCACTTGCTGTATTAACGATGCTACGGAGATTAATGGAATATAATGACAAATGCTTTGGTATATTGTTAGAGTGATGAGATGTTGAAGGGGAAGGAAGGATAAATGAGAATTGGAGTCGGTCCGGGATTTGGATGAATGTCACCGGAAAGATGTAGGGCATTGCAGGGATATAGTAAACTAGTCTTAAATAGGTAGAGCTGGCTTTGCTTTAATTTCATTTTTGGATGTAATGAGTTAAGTGGAAGGAGTTTGATCTTTGGGATGCTCAAGTCGATTATAAGAAAGAGCAAAGGCGATATATGAGAATAATAATGTGTAACTGCATGAAGTGTGAAGATAGGGGATGTTGCACAGGGAGGAAGTGTCTTTAAGTGTATATGATAAGTGGAGAGGTAACAGAGAAATAATAGAGGGAGGATGAGCAGGTAATGTGGAACATTTTAGTGGTATAACAGAATAATGTAAGTGAGTGTAACTGACCAAAGGATTAGGAGGAAAAAAGAGTGTTGTGTGATTCTAAATAATTTGTGAATGTAAGAGGTGTAAGGTCAGGGGAGGGGTTAAGTGATGGGATAGATAAGTTAGAGATAATTTGGCACTGGGAGGAGGGGGTGGTGCTAAAATGGGATGGAGAAAGTGCAGTTAGATATAAAGGTAATTGGTGTTGGGGTGGGTGGGGAGCAGAGTGAGCCTGAGCGCACCGAGGGTGAAATGGAGCAGGGCTACACCCTGGAGGTCTTGGCGATGAATGCAAAAAAAATAATAAAATATCAGTGTCTATGGAGCAGGTAGGTGCCTTAATGTTATGCAACCCAGGTGTAATAACTTAGGATTTGCCAGTATTTTCAAGTCAAGACAAATAGATATAACTTAAAGTTAACTTTATTTGCTAATAGGATGAGAAGATAACAGTAGGGGGGAGTAGTGATCATGGGATTAGTAAATGTAACAGGTGCTGCTCCTTGTGGGGTGCTCAATGTACAGAGAGAGGAAAATTAGTCTATCTGTGGCAGTGATACTACTATAAGAGCATTAAAACTACTTGTTCCAGTATAATGTCAAGTATGGAAGACCTATGTTAGTTTCTGTAAGTAGTCTTTTGCTATATATCCACATGTAGTGATTGTAATGTCCAGTTTCACTTGTAGCAATGGGTATTGTTAGTAACCATACAGGAAGGGGAACCAGCAGTGAGGTAAAAGTGATGGATGGTGAACTAGAAAGAAAAAGAGAGTAGAAAAAATTTAACTTGTGTACGGAAAATTTACAAATAACAACTAAACATAGAAATTGGAATGCTCCAGGTACACTAGAAATGCTGCAACAGAAACACAATCAGGATAACATTACTATGCTATTAACAGTGTAACATTACTATGCTATTAACAGTGTAACATTACTATGCTATTAACAGTGTAACTTTACTATGCTATTAACAGTGTAACATTGCTATGTTATTAACAGTGTAACGTTACTATGCTATTAACAGTGTAACATTACTATGCAATTAACAGTGTGACGTTACTATGCTATTAACAGTGTAACATTACTATGCTATTAACAGTGTAACGTTACTATGCTATTAATAGTGTAACGTTACTATGCTATTAACAGTCTAATTTTACTATGCTATTAATGTAACATTACTATGTTATTAACAGCGTAACATTACTATGCTATTAACAGTGTAATGTTACTATGCTATTAACAGTGTAACATTACTATGCTATTAACAGTGTAACATTACTATGCTATTAACAGTGTAACGTTACTATGCTATTAACAGTGTAACATTACTATGCTATTAGCAGTGTAACATTACTATGCTATTAACAATGTAACGTTACTATGCTATTAACAGTGTAACGTTACTATGCTATTAACAGTGTAATGTTACTATGCTATTAACAGTGTAACATTACTATGCTATTAACAGTGTAACGTTACTATGCTATTAACAGTATAACATTATTATGCTATTAACAGTGTAATGTTACTATGCTATTAACAGTGTAACGTTACTATGCTATATGACAGCAGCACTGCAAACATGAATCAAATATGAATCAAATATACATCAGAAGCATAAATAACTTCTAGGCTTTGTGCGATTTGTGAACCTCTAATGATCCTGTACCACACTTCTAAGAGGTCAAGCTACAGTGTCAGAAACGTATAAAGTTGGTTTAAAATATATAAGCATATAAAAACACCTCTTATTTTTGCTAACAGTTAAGTATTTGTACATTCACATTCATGAATATTGAGCAGTTAAAAGACACTTTTCAATCTTTTGTCAACAAGCAATAACAGCTGAGTGAGTAAAATTTATGCCGGGCACTTGATTTTACAGGAATTAGTACAGCTTCAAACGCTCACAAAAAAATCAGTGAGCAGAATTAGCAGCAAATCAGACAGTTTCCAAAGTAACCTGGTAGGTTATGTATACATCACTTAATAAATGTTAAACAGTTTTAGATAAGCATAAGTTAATAATACCAGATTCCTTACTTTAGGAGCGGCCTGTGCCAAGGGAAATGACCAGCTGTAATGGAATCTAAAAATGGCGTCTGTGGCTTATAAGCCCCTTGGATTTCTATCACAGGACGCTAAAGAAGGGTGTGGGGTGGCTAAACAAGGCACAAGTAATTGACAAATCAAGTTACTACACCCTGGAGGTCTTGGCAATGAGTGCAAAAAAAACAATCAGTGTCTATGGAGCAGGCAGGTGCCTTAACATTATGCAACCCAGGTATAATAACTTAGGATTTGCCAGTATTTTCAAGTCAAGCTAAACAGATATCAATTAAAACTAACTTTATTTGCTAATAGGAAGAAAAGGTAACAGTAGGGGGGAAAGTACTGGCCATGGCATTAGTAAATGTAACATGTGTTGCTCCTGGCGGGGTGCTCACTGTACAGAGAGAGGAAAATTATTCTATCTGTGGCAGTGATACTACTATAAAAGCATTAAAATTAGTTGTTCCAGTACAATGTCAAGTATAGAAGACCTACATTAGTTTCTGTAAGTAGTCTTTTGCTATATATCCATATGTAGTGTGATCGCAATGTCCAGTTTAACTTGTAGTATTAGGTGTTTTTAGTGACTGCACGTTTGGTACAGGAAGGGAAACCAGCAGTGAGGGAAAAGAGATGGATGGCGAAGTTAGTTTCTGTAAATAGTCTCTTGGTATATATCCATATGTAGTGATCGCGATGTTCCAATATATACCAACTCTGAGATTGCACTACAGCGAGGAACATGGTAATACACCATTCTGTGCTGTGCGGCAATCTCCATTTAAATGGTTCAAGTTTCAAAACTTCTATATTTAGAAGTAGACCCATATAAACATAAATATATATATATATATATATATATATATATATATATATATATATATATGTATATATCTATATAAACATATACATATGTGTGTGTGTGTATATATATATATATATATATATATATATATATATATATATATATATATATATATATATATATATATACACACACACATAAACATTTAGAGGCATAACAGTAACAAAAACACCCACTGTTGATTGGCATAATGTTGATGTCAAAACACTGAAAGCTCTACACATATGTAGAGAAATGGCCTTTGTGCAAGCAATCTTTTACTTTTATAAAATACAATAAAACATTGTTTGTTTGTTTTTTTGCCCCGGGGGCTGCTAATTATATATACTAACTCCGAGATTGCAAAAACACAGGTAAGGGTGCATTTCAAAACCATTGGGTTTGTGTGATCTTGCTCACCAGTTGTTCAGCTGCCTTAGGCAACCATATGCGGTCAGGTATGGCAGCTGTCGTCCTAGCAAACATTCAGTGAGGTCAGTAGGACCCATATTTATATAAAACATGTATGTTTGATTGCAGATTTTAGAGTATAATGTTATAATGTCAGAGAGTTCCTAATATGTACTCTTATACAAATGTATAACAAATATTGACTAATACAGATATAACAGTTTGGAATTTTCATATTATTTGTTCTCATACAGATAGCTATATGATATCTGTTTATTAGAAATGAACTGTATATCCACATTATACTGGGTTAGAATTTATAGTTATAAACATTTTTACATTTTTTACATAATAAGTACAAATATGCCACCACAAAAAAATTCCAGATCTGGCAGGAAGAACACTGCTGCATACTTTCAATAGAGGGCTGTATATAAGTCCAGAAACTTGAAATCCCAGTTTTAATGTAGTGTGTGTGCTTGACTGCCCAAGTATTAATGCCGGAAAAATTTTCTAGAAATGTGAAATATTCGCTAAATGCAGTCCTGCCCAGTCTTAACTCTGTTATACTCTGAGGTGTTCCAATATATTTATATATATATATATATATATATATATATATATATATATATATATATATATTTATATTTATATATATATATATATATATTAATTTTCATTTTAAAAACATTGAATTTTGACCTTTTGTATAATAATTTGATCTACAAGATAAATGTATTCTCCAGTACCTTTTACTGTCTAATTCTGAATAAAAGTTTCAATTTGTGCTGTACCGAATGCCCTTTTACTGTCAAAGAATGCAACACCTACTACTTCTGACATATTTTCTCAGTTTACTTTTAAAAACATTAGCCACACCCACCAACAATTAATTGCTTGCCTCCCTCAGACAGCCAATTTTGCCTTAATGTATCCGTTATGACAAAACATTTTCAATCTTGCTAGCATCTTTATGTCCGCATTTAATGGTGAGATTAGTCTCTAGTCTCATGGCTTAGTTTTTATCTCCTTTACCTTTAGAAGTAACTATTATATGTGCATGCTCCAAGGAAGAGTGGATTTATTTATAAATTAATAAAGAGTTATATAAGTCTGTTAATTAATACTGTCATTAGCGTGAAGGTACTCATTTAAATAATCAGTGAGGAAGCCAGCTGGCGTTGGGGCTTTACCTGCCTACATTATGCTTTATTGTGATTTCAACCACTAATAAGGAAATCAATTTATTTAATTTGGTTCTGCTTTCATTATAAAAAAAACTTCCTTTGTAGTTCTTGCTTAAACTAATTGTATGTGTTCATTTTTTTTATTATATAATTCTATAAAAAAAGACTAGGCGTATTTCTCACCTTGTATTTAGACCACAGAACCACGGGTAGCTGTCACCCTCTGCTGATCCTCAAACTGTGGGAGAAGCAAAATAAATAAATAAACAAATAAATAAATCATATTTTCAAAGTTGAGGGGAAAAAAAAATAACAAAACCTCTCAATTTCCCACTCCCACAGTAGCAAGTTGCTTAAAGAGTTAACACTCACTCACCTGATGTGAAGGGTGTCATCCAGGCTTTAAAATTAGTATTGGCACCTGATGATCACGTGCCCTGATATCTTACAGTTGGGGCAACTCCCCTCTTCTCCCTACAATAGTTGCATACATCTTAATTCCATATCTGTATGTCATATCTGCTATATTGTGTGCCTTCCCCTTTTCCTTAGAAACCCAGGCAATATATTTTGCATTTTTTCTCCTCGCAGCTAATAAAAGACTCTTCTACCCAGGCATTCTGATCCTATGATAATTAGTTTTATTAAATTTAACTTGGCCTTTTTCCACTTATGACTTGTATCCTAAAAAATTTAGTGAAGGATAGTGGCATCATGAATATACCCAGAGGCTGCCCCATAATGGATTTGAGAGCATGACAAGCATTGTATCCTTGAACAAAGGGATTGTTACTATTACATTTGAACCAGCTTTCTGTAACTGTACAACAGTTAAGTCTGTGAGGCTAAGCAAGGCCTCAAGCACAAAGATTTTGTTATTGAGGTTCTGGCACTCAATAGTTCTACCTTGTCCAGTTCTTGGAGACACCATCAATGACCAACTCAAATTCGACCTGCATGTCCACCACTGCATAAAAAAAACACACCAAAAACTAGGCTTACAGTTCCTTACAATAACTCTAGACTGTCTCTTACCCATGCCTATCTTCTCCTTGGTCTTTTCTACAGCTCACAAATATTAACTAAACTACAAGCATCTCTTCTAAAAAAATGTTGAATCCACCTACAACAAAGTTGCTAGATTTGCAACTAACCACACCTCAAATACACCGTCACTCCCTCAAACTTTTAAACTGGCTAGAGTTCCCCACCAACTTCTACTCTCTTAACTTCTTATCATTCATTTCATCCTCAGCAAGCCCTCCACCTGTCCATCCATCTCCTCACTCATGTCACTTTATACCCTTTCTAGAACCTTCAGGAACTTTGACCAAAAACTCTTGGAAACATATAAGCTCAAAAGATCAAAAGGCCAAAATCTTTATAGCTACACTCCCACCCTAGCCTGGAACAAACTAACCTTATCCATCAGAAAAATATCCCATGCACATGAACTCAAAACAGCTCTAAAAGAATACCTGCTAAATACCTGGATTTGTCACTGTAAAAAACCCAGTCTCACCTTCCCTCCCTAAACAAACAACACCGCTCACTCTTATTTTACCTGTCCTCCATTACTTCTACTTGTAATTGCTCTACTAATGGCTCCTCAACACTTTATTGCTATCTTCACTGTTAATAACTGCTCCCTCAATGTCTACAACTAACCTGCTTACTGACACTTTTTGTCCACCCTGACCTTAAGATGTGTATCCTACCAACATGTTTTACCTTTCTTTGTCTTACATTTGAACTCAAATGTTTTTATTTTTTGTTAATGCGCATTTACTTCTGATGATATACTTGTGTAACCTACTGAAGTATCAACACTCTACTCTGTCGGTATTGTTCTCATTAATGTAATGTATGTAACCTTGCTTGTTATTCTGTGGAGCTTTTCTCCCAGGCATCCGCTGAAAAAGGGTGCTAGCTCAGTTGGACATTCCCAATCAACAAATGTCAAATAAATAAAATCCTGGTTGCGATTTGTCATAGTCTCTCTAAAGTACTACCATGCTACAGTCATAGTCTCTCTGAAGTACTACCATGCTATAGTCATAGTCTCTCTAAAGTACTACCATGCTACAGTCATAGTCTCTCTAAAGTACTACCATGCTACAGTCATAGTCTCTCTAAAGTACTACCATGCTACAGTCATAGTCTCTCTAAAGTACTACCATGCTACAGTCATAGTCTCTCTAAAGTACTACCATGCTACAGTCATAGTCTCTCTAAAGTACTACCATGCTACAGTCATAGTCTCTCTAAAGTACTGCCATGCTAAAGTGGCTAATCTTTTCATTGTTATGAGATGTCCACCTGCAGCATATCTTTGGAATGTGGGAGGAAACTGGAGTGCCCAGAGGAATCCCACACGAACACAGGAAAGACATACAGACTCTGCACAGAAGGCACCCCAGCCTAAAATCGAACAGTAAAACCTCTTATTATGAGGTGACAATACTAACTGCTGCAGCACTGCACCACCCAAAAATAGGGGTATTCCCTGTATTTTCTCTAAGCAGAATTTTTGCACAGCTCTGGCATTGTATCCCATCTTCCTAGAAAGTAGTCTCTGTTGTGTTTGTGTGTGTGTGTGTGTGTGTGTGTGTGTGTGTGTGTGTGTGTGTGTGTGTGTGAAACATTTTAGAAATGCTAAGTCACATATTACTTTTGTATGTCACATTTACTTTATCTAACATGTAGACTCCTTTTCGGTGGCTGTGGTGGTGCAGCGGGTAGTGTTGCCACCTCACAGCAAGAGGTTTTTCAGTTTGATCCTCGGCTGGAGTGCCTTCTGAATGGAGTCTGCATGTCCTCCCTGTGGTCGCATGGGTTTCCTCTGGGTGCTCCGGTTTCCTCCCACATCCCAAAGACATGCTGTAGTTGGATTGGACACTCTAAATTGGCCCTAGGCATGAATGCATGCATGTGTGTGCCTTCTGTGGAAGGTTGGGTGCCGGGCTGGCAACTCGACTCCATAAAACTCTACTGCCAATCATGAGCAGACAGGTGATCCGCTGTGGCCCCTAACTGGGGATAAGCCGGAAGAAGAAGAAGAAGTCTCCTTTCCCAGAAAAAAAAACAGACTACTGTACACTTTCTCGAAATGTTTTGCTATGAGCTGCCTTTCAGTAATCCTGGTTATTCAGAGCATTGCAGAAGTCATTGCACTGTCATCCTTTATAGTGCTGCTACCAATTCATTTTCTGCTTTTTTTTTTTTTACATTTCTACCTTTCAGCATTACAGTGGATTAGCCTATAATTATCCTTTATTGTTAATGCAGCTTGGAGGGCAAGCTTTCTTGCATAAAATTATCCACAGAAGGAGAAGGTGCTTATTTAGTTTTAATTTTTCTTTTGTTATCCAGATAAGTGAACTATTTTAAACTGTCTATTTTCAGTAAAGGCCCAAGTCAAGAACACACCAGACAGTTACAAACTATGTCAGGTATCTTCATCATTAAATTAAGGACTTGTAGAAGATTGAACAGTGTACAACAAAACCAGCCATAATATGTAAATATTGTAGTGTTCTGTGTGTGCGTCTTTCGGCTTTTCCCGGTTAGGGGTCGCCACAGCGGAACTCCGGTCTGCTAATGATTGGCAGTTGATTTTTACGTGCTGAGTTGCTAGCCCTAACGCACAACTTTCAATGAAGGTACGCCCATTCATGCATGTCTCCACGCAGAAGACGCTTTAGCTGAGAGTCGAACCAGACAGCGTCTTACTGTGAGGTGTTCTGTATGGATAGAGAAAGCTTGGCAACTGCTGTCTACTGAGTAGAAACTGGATGGAGACAAGGTATGAAGAACAAGCAGATACGAAGACATGAGCACCTCCCTCGTAGTTTTGAGTTTCAGAAAAGTGCAGGTTTTGAATATGTTAAGGTTCCATTGCTTGAATAAAAAAAAATCAGAACATATTTTAATTCAGAACCTACCTTGCAGTAGAAAATCATTGCAATATGTTCAAATGAAAGAAATAAGTCAAAAGCTCTATAGATTATTGTCAAAGGAGGAAGATAATAATATTACATTATTTACTAAATGTAAGTTCAGGATTAAGTGGCATGCATTTTATATCTTACATTAAAGTGTAGACATTGTATATTAGGAAATATAAGACTTTGAAAATAGAAGGTGACAGGAAATGAATTAAATATAGTAGGTAAGAATGTTATTTTAATATTCGCTACTGAGACAGATGCAGCAATTAGAAAGATGTTTTTTGGCTGATGCAACGCACCTTCCTTCTTGGAATAGATCATGCACAAAGTATTAGCAGGTCGGAAGCAGAATATGCCATCACCTGTAGGAGCAGGGAAACACATAAATAATCCATATGCACTGAGAAGTATGGTAAAGCTAAGAAATGTCCATAGACTAAACAAGGGGTGCTACAAAAATTGAGAGATTAGAATATCTTATGTCAATTATTATGTAAATTATTATTATTATTATTATTATTATTAAATTAAATTGAAGTATTATTAAATTATTATTAAATTACATTATTATTATTAAATTATTATTATTAAATTGAGAGGTTAGAATAGCTTATGTCAATTATTATTATTATTATTATTATTATTATTATTAATGTACATTATTATTATTATTATTGTTATTAGTATTATTATTATTATGGATAATTAGAAACAATCAGTGATAATGTTTCTTATTCCTTTGATTTTATATATGGCATATTTTTATCAACCAGAGGTAAGTTGTGGGCCATAATTAATAAAGAGTTGAAATTATTTATTTGGGATCCAAGGAGGGCAAGAGTTAAGTGGGGTACATTAAATCTCCCAATAGTACAAGGGGTTTTAGGATTACCTGATTTGAAGGCATGTTTTTGTGCTATGCAGTTATGACATATATATAACACAATCTGAAGGTTATAATTCAAAGTGGAAATGAAATTAATACAGCATATTGTATTCATCAAGTAGGAGAAATTATTCTAAGAACTAAGATGACATGGGAATAGGAAAAAAGGATATTTTTGCTAATAGGGATGACTGTAAGTAGGGTTATAGAAAGTAGGCAAGACGTGACTGGAATTTAATGGAATAAAATTAACAAAAGAGTCAAGGTTAGGTTTTTGGATTAAATAAATAGAGAGGGAAAGGTAATGGAGTGGGATGAGGCCAAGAAGAAATGTGAACAACAGTTCACAGGCTGTCTTCATTTCCAGTGATTCATAACAGGGTATAGTTAAGCAAGAAGGGACAATGGATTGCTCAGTGAAAAAAAAAAAAAAAAACAGCTGTGGTACAGTTTTTAGTTGAGTCTAGATTAGAAGTTGCTGTTA
Source organism: Protopterus annectens (assembly GCF_019279795.1). Lineage (NCBI taxonomy): Eukaryota > Metazoa > Chordata > Ceratodontiformes > Protopteridae > Protopterus > Protopterus annectens. The sequence continues at coordinate 61,838,641 of NC_056746.1, read as the reverse complement.
GAAAAAGAATAATTATTAGAGCACATCACATATTGCTTGATGACTGTAAGACTCAACCAAAGGAGGATGGAACAAAGTAGGAAGAGAGAATGCAAAGAGAATATACAAAGTAACAATGTGAGGAGATCTGCATGGTTCTCAAGTATGCAACAGATTCTGGGAGGTTAAGGATTTGCTTTTGTCTTAGAAGTATTTGCATATATACTTTAAACACCAAGCAGACTTCACACATTTTTTTCTTGGGCAGATAGCAAATGCTGCAGTTGTGATGGGAAAGCAAGAGAGATAATGGGGAACATGCTTTTCAGAAATGCAACAGGTTAGCACATTTAAAAAATTTCCTATGAGTAATTTGTCACTTTTGATGGATAAGCAAATGTATTCCTTTGAGCTGGTTTATAAGATTGAAATTGCACAGACATAGTAAGGTCTTACTAAGTTTTATGCTAGTGACTACCCAAAAAGGCAATTACTGAAAAATGGCAATCAAGATCTAAAGCATCTATAACTGAAGTGCTGAATATTTGTCAAGGAGGTAAAATAACTGGAGGTTTAATCTTAAGAAAATTACACTGAATTACATAGGAATACATGCAGAACAAGTGAAATTTAAGGGAAGGCAGGATTTGAGCACATTATAAAATGGGGTGATTGAAAATTGTTAAAATGAAAACATAATTATAATTCATGAAAATAAAGGACATATTATTATAGTTTGTTTTGTTTTCTTTCCTTTTCTGTTGCTTTATATGTACCTATGTAACTTTGTAAACATGTCATACTTTAGAAAGATGTTTAATAAAGAATTAAAGGAAACAATAGTCCGTTTCTTCTATGGGAACTGCTTGAACTGGATGAACAGATTTTCAGCCTGCCATTATTTCCCATGAGATGTTACATATATCAAAGAATCCTGGCGCCCTGTTCTATAGTAAAACTAATTTTGTTGTCGTCAAACCTCAGATTAAGTTATATTTTGTCATGTTTACCCTGTAATCAGTCTTTTACTAAAGCTAACATTGAGGTCATCAAAGTTATACTCTTCACAAATTTTGAAACTGATATGGTCCTGATGGAATAAGCTTTAATGACATGGTCAAATACAAATAACGAGGCACCATGTTGAGGAGCTGATGAAATGATATAGCTATTGTTATTTAAATAAGAGTTTAGCATTTTGATGCATATTGGCATTGATGAAACTATCCAGTTATATCAGACCATAGTAAGTCTAGTCACTGAGAGATTAATATTTTAAGAGTTTATTGTAGAGTCATGAACTGGCTGCCAGGCTGGCAACTTGACAGTGTAAAAATTCCATTGCCAATCATGAGCGGACAGGTGATGTGCTGTGGCGACCCCTAACTGGGAAAAAGCCGAAAAAAGAAGAAGAAGAATTGTAAAGTTATGAACATAATGCAAACATATATATATATATATATATATATATATATATATATATATATATTTTTTTTAATCTTTGGGGTGGAAATAGCAATGTGCTATTGGGTTCTAAAGGGTTCTCTGTATAGAGGATGCATATAAAAATAGGTTTATCATGTTTGAGGCAGATAGTGCATAAATATGGATTCTGAATCCATTCCCAAGGAACAGCAGTGATGGGGAATGTTCTTGAAGGAAAAAAAAACAAAAACGAATACAGCAAAACCGGGTCCATTATGCTTCATTACGTCAACATAGAGCCTGTGATGAATCCTAGCTTATAAATATGTTTTTAAGAGGCTAATGCAATTTTCATAATATTTCCAGGTGCATTTCTTTTGCATTTTGAATAATATATATTCATATGATGCAGATATATCATTCATATTCATTTTTTGGACCCTTTAGACCTCATTGTTACCAGTCTGACCCCAAGTACCCAACATTAATAGCAGGTCTATCATTCTCCAACCTGTCACTCATCTTGGTTTACCAATTGATGACAAACAGGCGGGTTAGTTTGTTTATATGCTTTATTACACAGAGACACTAGTGATATAGCAATCAGAACTGGGTTTTGCAACAGGGACAGTCATTGGTGAACAGCTTGCTTCATGAGTTTTGGGATTCTTCTCAGGAATAGGGATATTTACTGGAACGTCCTCTGGAACTGGAATGCTAAATAACTCAGTCTGAGATATTGAGTCTTTTTCATAGGTATGATACTGCAATAAAGACTCAGACACGGGGATTGGATGTTTCCAGTTCTACCTAAATTCTGCTCCTTGTGATTCCACAATGTATGATCTCGGCTCTGGACATACACTTTCACGACTGCAATCTGACCAAAACCTTTAGATGTCTGCATCCTCACTATCTAGCCTTCTCATAATGGATTGAGCGGTTTGCTGGTCTTATCATAATAGGACTTCTGGGATAAGTGCTTCCTCAACAGATGGGCTATCACTGATCTGTTGTTCTTGACACATGGAACCAATAATGTACTATTAATTGGTAGTGTGGTTCTGGTTTGTCTCGACAGAAGTCGCTGCGCAGGTGAACCAATATATCACAAGGAACATTTCTGACATTCAAGAGATTTAAGAAAACATTGCTATTGTCTTGTTTTGACTTCTCTAGTAATTGTTTCATACTTTGAACTGCACATTTTGCCAAACCATTTGACTGCAGGTACTGAGGGCTACTCATAACATGAGTAAAATCCCATTCATCAGCAAATCTTTTGAACTGCTGGCTTGTAAACTATTTACTATTGTCAGAAATAACTTTGGGTGGACTACCATGGAGTGCAAAATGATGCTTCATCTTAGTAATGACAGTATTGGATGCTAGATTAGGAAGTAGGCCAGTCTTGAACCAATCTGAATAAGAATTGACTAACACCAAGTAATGCTGACCATTCCATTTGAAAATGTCTGTAGCTACTGTTGACCACGGTAGTTCAGAAATCTGGTTTAGCTGAAGTGGTTCTTTCTGTTGATGTGGCTTAGTACTATTACATACAGAAAAAGATGAAAGTACTTTCTCAGTGTCCCTTGACATAGAAGACCACAGTACTAGTTCTGTTGCCCTTCTTTTGGTAGAATCAGTTCCTGGGTGGCCATGAGGCAAAATGGTAATATACTCTTGTTGCAAGGATTTTGGAATAATCACTTTTGTACCTTTCATGTTGATGCTATTGTCAGACAGAATCTCATTTCTGTAAGGAAAATATGGTTGCACTTCTACTGATAAACAAAATTGCTTTGACAGCCATCCTTGGCTGATAAAGTAGTTGAGGTTCTGAAGAACTGGATCTGTGGCTGTATGACTTCTAAGCTCATCAAGATGTGTGGAAGAAAGATTTCTCACTTCAATGACTTCAAAATCAAGCTTTTAAATTTCATGCTGTTCAGTGGTAATTCTGGACTATTTGGATAAAGTATCTGCAAGATAAAGAAGTTTGCGTTTTGTGTATACAAGACTGAACTTATACTTTTGTAATTTCAGCATCATGCTTTGCAATCTGGCAGGAGCTATATGCATAGACTTTCTCAAAACAGTGACTAGAGGTTGGTGATCTGTTTCCGTCTGGATAGGTCTACCATAAATATAATCATGGAACTTCGAACATGCAAACACAGTTGGCTCAAGTCTGCAATGAACTTGCCTAGGTAGATAACCATGCCAATAAAATGTTGTAGGGCTTGACCATTATCTGGAGCTGGCATCTTGAGAATAGCTGTTTGCTTTGAAGGATCTGGTCGTAAGCCTGAATTGGTAAATAAATGAGCAACATAAGTAACTTTTCATAGCCTGAATTTGCACTTCGAGGATTCAGCTTAAGATTCACATCTCATGCTTTTTCCAGAACTTTCTTGAGGTTTCTGTCATGCTCAGCTTCACCATTACCTCCTACTAGAATATAATATACTATAATAGCACACGGATAGCCAGAAAAAAATGTGCTCCATTGCACACTGGAAGACTTCACTGGCAGAATTTCTCCCAAATGGCATTCTCAAACGTCTGTTCCTGCCAAAAGGAGTACTGAAAGTGATTAGCAATGTAGGTTTTCGATCAAGCAAAATTTGCCAAAATGAACTCTTTGCATCCAAGACAGAAATAACAGTGTCATTTTGCATGAGACCAGTGACCTTTTCAACTGTACGCATTGGATGATGAGGTCTTTTCAGTGCTTTGTTCAAATATCATGGATCAATACATATTCTGATATCATCTGAACTTTTCTTATGAGCAACGACCATGGAGGATACTCGTTCAGTTGGTTCCTCAGCTGGACAGATGACACCTTGCTGCACCATTTTATCTAGCTCAGCGTTGACTCTGTGCTGCATAGGTACTAGAACTTCACGGGCTGGCCTAACAACTGGACTGACTTCTGGGCCTAACTTCATGGAATACACAACTGGTAGTTAGCCTAGTTTGTCTTCAAGAAGATCAGCATAGGTAGAAAAAATAGACTGGGCAAAATTAGAACAGTGGTCTTTCAAGCTTACATGGTGCACTTCCATATTAAATGAAAGTAGTCCCTTTTTCAAAATATCTCTGAGGCCTAATAATGACTGTACATGCCTTTTGACTAAGTAAGATTGCAAGACATAGCTGATTCCAGCAGAGTAACATGAAAGGACTACTGAATCTTCAGTTTGAATTTCTTCACCACCGTAACCAACAAGCTTAGCACACTTTGCCAAATCAAGCTTCTCACCAGCAATTACTCTAGCAAATGTTTCTTCTGACATGACATTGCACTTTGAACCTGGGTCAGCTTTGAGCTCTTTGGGTTTCCCATTTATCCAAACAGTACAAAATACTTTATTCTTTGCCCATAAATCTACTGCATTGACTGTTTCATTAAGCACTGACACACCATCAACATAAAAAGTAGAGTCACAGCTTTCTAATTGATCAGCTTGTCTCTTGGAATGTTCTCTTTTAATAAAATAATGCCACTTATTTGATTTACAAAACCTTTTGAAATTATTCCACATATTGCATCAGTGGCATTGTTGACCAAAAGCTAAGCACTTTTCTCTTTTAGACACATGACTACCGCCACAATTATGACATTTGACTATGAGGCCAGGTGAGGGAACATCCTTTGAGTTTGTTGTCTCACCCTTGTGCTTCACTGAGACTGTGCACACTCTGCAATTTGCTAGAAAATTATGGAGTTTCCCAGGGACTGTTGCAGGCCTCCCCATAGCTGCCATGTGCTTGGGCCTGTTTCTTTTAACCATGTGCTGCATACTATCGACATTAGCTTTAGAAGATACTGAAAACATGCATTTCTAATTTTGTAAGCATATTTGTGCTCTTTTCTTTTCAGCTATGTTATATGGGTTGAAGACAGTGGCATTGACAAAAAGGCAGGAGTCAGAGCTTGACATGGCAGAGTTGAAGATGTTAAGATTTGCACTGGGTGTGATGAGGATGGACAGGATTAGGAATAAGTATATTAGCGGTTCAGCCCAGGTTGGAAGGTTTGGAGACAAAGCCAGAGAGGCAAGATTACGTTGGTTTGGATATGTGCTGAGGAGGGATGCAGAGTATGTTGGGAAAAAGATGCTAAGGATGAAGCTGCCAGGTAACAGGAAAAGAGGAAGGCCTAAGATAAGGTTTATGGATGTGATGAGAGAGGACATGCAGGTGGTCGGTGTGACAGAGCAAGATGCAGAGGACAGGAAGAAATGGAAACAGTTGATCTGCTGTGGCGAACCCTGACAGGAGCAGCCGAAAGAAGAAGAAGAAGATTTGCGTGCTTTTCTGTAAGCTCATATATCTGACAAATCTCAATGGCCTTATTCAAAGTTCAATCATTGTCACAAAGCAAACTCTTTCTCACAGAATCATCTTTAATACCACATACAAGTCTGTCTTTTATCAACTCATCCCTTAAATTACTAAATCTGCATGTTTTAGGCTTGCTTCTCAAGTCAGTTATATATGCTGCAAAAGTTTACCCAGGGTTTGGATCTCGTGTAAAATAAGTGCCTTTCCATTGCAATATTCATTTGTGGTTACACATTTCTCTAAATTTATGTTTTAAGCACTTGGGGTCTTCCCTTGACTCAGCTGGTACCACTATATAACAGTTTTCTCCCTCCCCTGCAAATACAGCAGGTGCATACACAAATTAATGTTCTCTTTCTATAGTTTCCGAACCAGCTAACTTAAGCAAAATAAATGCATTGTATGGTCATCTTTATCAGAAAATGCAGCTTATATGAAAATATCATACTGTTGCTCAAACTCTATACAGTTCTCTGTAGTATTCTTATCAAATACAAGAGGAGCTTGTCTATGAAATCCTTCAGGCATGCCAACAAAGTATGCTTAAACTCACTGAAAATATGGCCCCATATTTATGTATGAACATGCACGCAAAGCCACTACTTGTAATAACATTTAAATGCACAATAAACTCTTCAAAATATTGTACTTTGTGAAGTATGCTTTGAAATGGCTCTGTTTTGCAAAATAACTGCACTGTAATACTACACAAACTTGTGAACACTTTGTATGCCCCGATTACCTTGAATAGCTTTAATTAATGCAAAAAAGTATGTGCTATGAGCTACTTTGAAAACAATGCAGTCGTTTTCCTTATTTTATACATTTTATGCAAGTCAGACTTTATTTCAAACATTTTGTGTAGTTATTCAAATATTTTCTTAATATGTTGCAGTTTCAGATATTTTGTTTACGTAAAAATTCATTTTGAGCATTCTGAGTGCTTTGTTTTATATTCTTTGAGTAAGAAATCATTTAAGTTTTAGTACCTGGAATTAGATTCTGACCTGTTATACATGCAGCAGGGATAATCCATTATTCTATATTCCTCCACCTTTAACTGAGTGCCTTCTTGGTCAGGAATTTGGATTTCTGGATCCCATTCTGACACCATGTCACTCATCTTGATTTACAATTGAAGACGAACAGGTGGGGTAGTTTGTTTATATGCTTTATTACACAGAAACACATCAGGATGGATACAAAAAATATAAATTAACTGATTAAGTGATAGACTACACATACATACATGCTTATATCTCAACAGCTTACTACAAAATGGCAGTGTGGCTCACGTGCTCAGTATTTATACACTTGGGAAAGCCCATGGAAAGCTTCTTATAGGTATACATACATACTGATCTACGCCATCAATTTAGAGGGGGGGGTATTTTTGTATTTTTATGAACTACCCACTTCGCTTTCCGCACCCACCATGTTCATTGTTTGTCTGAGGTCAGCTCATCTCTTTGGGCCATGGATCCCCTTAAGGAGAGTATCAGCAAGCATCCTCCACCTGGGGTGGGCAAACCTACCCCCTTCCCTGCCATTCTGTCAATGAAAATCTTGTTCTTAATATAAATTCTTGACAAGCAATGTCACATACTGTAATCTGGATTGCTTTCTACCATTTATGTATAAATGCCAGTCTTTGAAAGGAAAATATGCTCAGAAAATTCTTAACAAAAGAGATGCAAAACTGGCTATATGATGGGTCAATATTATACATTTCTTGGGATCTGATGTGCTTTATTCATAAGTAATATGTTATACTTAAAATCATTACTTCTCTAAAAATAAATATTTACCCTATAATGATTTTTTTAATTAAATGTTATATATTCAGATTTAATCCATAGTTTTCTGGAAACTGTTTTTGCCATGAAAGGGTGTGTGTCAATGCTGCTCGTGTTAGAGCTTACCACTAGTGTGAACCCCAGCCTAATAGTTAAGCTTTACTAAATAATTATCTCTTGCACTCTCTGCATTTCAGAGTAGTCACTTTGATGACTATCTTCTTTATTTGTTGTACATATTGATCACCATAACTAATTTATTTACCACTTGCACTGCTGTGTAGAAAGTTAAAAAAAAATCAACAAGACATGGTTAAAGGGTTAAAATGTATCAATACTGAATAACAGATGACGTATATAATACCAAGGAACTTTTTGTGTTAGGTACATTTGATAAGCATATCCTTATCTTTAATTTATTTCCTTTTCTGATTTACTGAGTGTCAGTTTATTTGTTTGCTATAATGAATGTTCGACATGCTGTGGTGCATGTTTTGTATCTCGACCAAGTGACATGCCGGCCATTCATGTTTTTTATTGATATATATATATATATATATATATATATATATATATATATATATATATATATATATATATATATATATCAATAAAGAGATAGAGATGAGGTTGATTGAAACTCAAGACATTGGACAAACTCATTGGTGATTACCATTAATCACAACTAAAATCAACAAACAAGTACTCATAAATGTAAACCCATAGGTTACATTTGTGATTACAAAAAGACAATCAAAAAGACAAACTTTACATGGAGGACTTCACCAACCACCCTCCCCAAAACTGGGGTTCACCCCCCCCCCCCCACAACCACAGAAATTTAAATATACTAACTCCAGGGTTGTGCATATATGAATGAATGCCACAAATGAAAAACTTAAAACAGCAAACTCCAGTCCCTGGAAGCACTCCTCAGCTTGGAAGATGCTGACATCTGTGCAGTCACTGAGACTTGGTTCAAGACTGCACAGAGCACATTCACCGTACAAGGCTACAATGCCTTTCACATATTCAGACCACAAAACAAGCATGAAAGAACCAAAGGTGGAAATGTATACATCTTCATTAAATCCAAATACACCTTGAGACTGGTGAAACAGTACAACTCTCTTGAGCTACTCCAAGTCCAAATAACTATAGGTAAAATACCCTTCCACATCATTGCAAGCTACAGGTCCCCCACAATGAACCAGGAGAAGCACACTACCTACCTGGACTTGCTAGAGCTGCTCAGTATACAGCCAAACACCTTCGTCATGGGAGATTTCAACTATCTTCCATCGATTGGGAGACTTATATCAGCATAAACATGATCACTATGAGGTGCTTGGACTTTGTTAATTCAAATGCCCTGGAACAGTTGGTCTGCACCCCCACAAGGGGGTCAAATGTCCTGGACCTAGTCCTCATCAACATGGGGGTTGACTGCACTACCCCCTGGGTGTTGCCCTCCCTGGTGAGATCAGACCATAAATCTGTCTCATTTGATGTAAAGATCAAACCATACACCCCCAAAGGTGTAAAAAACCTGAAAAATCCCCCAAAGCAAACTATTGCCTACTAAACTATGGTGTAAAAAGTTTCAAAGCCCCTGCTGATATACTCAGCTATGATACCTATGCAGTATACAAATACCCTACATGGTCACATAAACAAATGCATTAATTCGTCTGTACCTAACTGGAACAAAACCAGGTCCTCCTGAAAAAAACAAGCCACCCAGGTAGACTGCAAGCATACAGCAAAAGAAAGAAACTGATATATAAAAACAGTAGGAAACTTGCTCAACAAAGGAAGAATTCCCTCCACAGCTTGAACAAGCAAATCAGATATCTTGTAAAGTCCTCTAATACTAGTTACGAGACTAAATTAGCATCCCTAGCTAATGACAGTCATAAAGCATTCTTTAGCTATGTCCAAAACCTAAAGGGAAGCCCAGCTGTGTGCCAAACATATTGTGGATGTTACCACTCACACTGAACCTGAGGAAATTGCCAACCTGCAGGCCGACAGATATGGAAGTAACTTCACCCTCTTGTCTCCAACAAACATATCCCAAATCATTCCTGACACCAGTCCTCTAGCGAATATCTCCAAAGAATAGATCATACAAGCAGTCTCCAAGGCCAAAAATATGGCCTCTGTGGGACCAGATAACATCCCAGGCTGCTTCCTAAACAATCTAAAACAATACCTAGTGGAACTACTCGGCACTGTCCCAGGCTGTTTCCTAAACAATCTAAAACAATACCTAGTGGAACTACTCGGCACTGTCCACTGTCTTTGATCTGGAAGAATGGAGAACAGCAACAGTAATCCCCTTGCACAAAATGGGTCCATCAACTGAGGTGGGAAATATCAACCCATTAGCCTAACCAATTTTATTTGCAACGCCATAGAAAGAATCATAATGGACCTTCAAACTCTTGACCCAGCACAATTTGGTTTCCTCAAGGGTAGATCTTGGTTATTCAAATTGGTGGACTTCCTTGAGAATGTCATCAAAGTTTTGGATGAAGGAAAAGCAGTGAATACCCCAATACCCCTCCTATTTTTATTTAGCCAAGGTGTTTGACACAATCCCCCACTCAGGTGTCATTGAGAAACTCTCTCAGCTGGGGATTAACACATATATCAATAGATGGGTAGCCAGATGCCTAACTGACAGAATGCACACTGTCAAAGTTGTGGAGTCCACCTCCACCAGTAGACCAGTTACCAGTGGAGTACCACAAAGGTCCATGCTGGGCCCTCCACACTTAAGAATCTATTTCTCTGAAGTTCAGGTGAAGGTTGATGGCTTGTGACTCACCAGGCTTGCAGATGACTGTAAACTAGGTGCAATCATAGAGTCCCCAACAATATTAACATATTACAGAAGGGGCTGATGCAGACAAATGATTGGTACCAAAGTCACCGAGTAAAACTTAATGCAAAAAATGAGTCATTATTTCCTTTGGCAAAGTACCCCTGATAAGCATGATATAAGTAGCACACCACTAAGCTTAAACACAATGGTGTGAGACTTGGGAACACAGGTTGATAGCAATCTAAGATTCAATCACCATGTGTCCATAGTGGTAAGTAAAGCCTTCAACATTGTGCATCTCATAAATAAGGGCATCACATCCAAGATTAGGGTGGTTATAACTCCACTGTACTTGATCCTTATCAGTCCACTAATTGAGTACAGTGCCGCCTTCTGTATGTACTTCACCAGACACCTGCAGTAAATGGAAAGACCACAGAGGTTTCTAACCAAGATAATCCATGGCCTCCAAAACATGACTTACATGAAAAGACTGAAAGCCCAGTCACGGTACTCTGTACCTTACAGACTGCTAAGAGGCAATCTGTACCTGGCATGCAGAGCAGTCTCTGACCCTGCCCTAATGAAAATGCTGCACTTCCGTAAATAAAATGGAGTCAGAGTAACTCACTCTAGGGATGTCAACCTAGCCTGTTACATTAACAGAACATGCTGGACAGATGCATGTCTCCCAGAGACTGCCACTCCTCTGGAATAAGCTCCCACTTCATATGAAACCGAGCACCTCAAGGACCCTATTTAAGAGCAACCTTAAAAATTGGATGGGTGACTGTAAGTTCACCCTGGGAGTGGCACCTATGTCACTCATGGACAAGGGCAGTCTGTACTGATCATAGAATCGCTCTGCTAGCATTGATCATTTAACTCTGGTCAATAAGGCTACTCAGGTTTTTACAGAAATACCACTCATGTATATATGTATACGTACATATATATATAGTATATGTATATATATATATATATATATATATATATATATATATATATATATATATATACATATCTGTGTATGCTTGTTTTTGCATGTGTTTTTGTATGTATATATATATATATATATATATATATATATATATATATATATATATATGTATATATATATTTATATGTGTGTGTGTGTGTGTGTGTGTGTGCGTGTGTGTACATTAGAATATTCATGTATGCAAGCACGCAGACAGATAGGCAGATAGACAGGAGGATGGATTGCAGTATATAGCAAGCTTTACAATAGTTTCATTAAAATGTAGTATATTTAGAGTGAAACATAATAACAATAAAGTTTGCCACCAAAACAAAATAAAAAAAAATTTTTTTTATATTCTAGTTATAGCTTCATCATGTCTTTAAAGTCTCATAAAAAAATCAAAAATTCTTACAGATGTCCTTGTATTCTCATTTTGCAGTAGTCCAACCCCTTGGGTCATCCTCTCTTGCTTCCTGAATGTCTGGACAGTATACAAAAGCTTCTAGTCACTGCAAGGTACGTGGGATGTCCGATGGTGGCTAAGGGAATGTGGGCCATAAAAATGACATCTGCACATACCATACCCCAGAACATCTCTGCCACCAGTCAAACATCATCTGTTCCTGCAGTACCAGCCATCTGATCATCTTTTTCAAAGATAAGTACCCTGTTGGGGAAATTTTGCTCTTTTGGGTCACTGCATGCCTGTTTAGGTTCATGTCATCCAGGAAGGGAAAGTGTAAGTACAGTCATCAGATCCCCATAAAGTCACCCATGAGCTTTGTCTTTTCTGTTTAAGGCCTACACACAACCACAACACCTGTGCAGTCTTTCAGGCCTTCTTCCCTAAGACCCTATGCAGCCATCTGCATGCCCTCAATATTTATTTGGAAAATCAGCATCTTAAACGCTTAGCTTTAGGTATGGAGAGACCATCCAATCAGCCTGTTGAGCCACCTGAGAAAATGGCCAAAGTTGCTAGGCTTGAATTCATAGCTGCACCTCTTCCACCCAACGTCCCTCCTGTGGCCAATGTGAGCCTGGAGGAATGCTCAGAAACCGCCATTATGGGTATAGCAAGTACCATTGGGGAAGCTGCAGAACCCAGAGTGGAAGGACATTGGCTTCTGACGGTGAGGGGGAACCTCGGCTGTTACCAGTCATTTGGACGGATCCTTCTACTGCTACAGAACCTGGTATCTCTACACCTACTTTGGGTCCTGCACCCTCTAAGCCTTCACTGAAAAGAAAACAGAAGTCAAAACACATTTCTTCTCCTGCAGAGAGCCAACCAGACAGGTAGGCTTTTTCTCAGATCCTCTTCAATGCTTTCATGGCTCTTAGGCCTGCTATGCCCTCATCCTCCCCAATGCCCCCTCCCATTTAGCCCTAGGCCACAGGCTCAAGATATTCCTCCACCTGAAGCTCAAGATTCCTCTAACTCCTTTTCAGAGGACTCTCTGTCCTATGTGTCTCAGTTGCCATTCCCCCTTGGTTATGGTTCCGCTGAGGAGGATTCTGCTGAGACAGACTCTCCTGGTGTGGATCTCACCTTTGGGGAGACCATTTCTAAAATGAGGGAGTTCTTTAAGTGGGATTCCACTGAGTTGTCAGAGGTACAAAAAAGGTATTACGAACTTCTGCAAATGGATATGCCTACTCCTTCAGCTATCCCTCCAGTCTTGCCAGCATTTTTGGATGCTTTTAATGCAGCCTGTTTGAACCCTGATTCACAGCGCCCTACCCCATAAGGCCTGTCAGATTTGAAAAGATCCCTGAGGGGGACCAAATTTCTTATTAAATGCCCGATTGCAGACTCTAGCACTGTATCTGTTTCTGCTGATAACTCTTCTAAACTGCTTCCCTCCACATCAGTTCTCCCTACAGATAAGAACAGTAAGGCTATTGAGTGCCTCTGCAAAAAGGTTTATACTTCAGCTACCTTGGCATTCAGGGCAGTATATTACCAAAGTCATATGTCAAAATATGCCCTAGACCTGTTAGGCCAAGCCAGGCTACTAAGCATTTGTCTGAGATCCCTGATTCTCCTGCTAAGGGTCAGATATCCAGCCTCCTATCTATGTCTTCTCAGGTCACAAGGCATTCCATTAGATGCAGGTATGGTGCTGCTGAAGCTTCTGGCAGATCCGCTGCATCTGCCTCTATCCTGAGAAGATATTCTTGGTTAAGGTTACAGCCCATACCCGATGACATTAGGGCAAAACTATCGGATGTGCCTCTGTATAACTCTGTCCTCTTTTAGACAAAGGTAGCTGAGTTATTCAAAACTCTACAACAGAAGGGGAAGGAGTTACAGGACCTGAAGCACCTGTTTGTTTCTCCTATTCTCAAATTCCACAGGAATTACCCCGCTTAAACAATTTATAAGAAAACATTCTGCCCCACCACCTCTTTCCAGGGGTAGAAAGAGCACTAGGAAGCAACAAACTCCTTCCAGACCTCCCCAGACCATGGCAAAGAAGTCTCAGTTTCAGGACAGGGCAGGTAGTCTGTGACTACCTGCCATTACTACTCAAACCTTTTGACACCATTCCCCTAGCCCTAAGGCTCTCTCACTGTCTCCCTGTTTGGAAAAATATTACCTCAGAGAGGTGGGTCTTATCCATCATAGAAAAGGGTTATTTCATGACCTGGATCACAACACCTTTCTTAAGGGGCATTCCCCAGCCACCAAAAGTGCAGCTCGCTCTTTTTCAACCAGTCATAGACAGTCTTATTGCACAAGGAACAATCCAATCTGTCCCTATGTCACAAAAGGGAAGGGGTTTCTAAATAAAGACTTGTCTTAGTTCCAAGAAAGGATGGTCCCTGGTGACCGATCCTAGACCTTTATCACCTCAGTCTTTTCCTGTAAGTGCCCACCTTTTGAATGCTTACTCTGCAGATCCTTTTCACCTTGCTTTTACCTCAGAGAATCCTAGCCACTTTGGACATCAAGGATGCCTACCTGCAGATCTCCATAAGGCCCAACTACAAGAGATATTTTCACTTCTTGCTGGGCTCCTCACACTTTCAGTTACTTGCCTTGCCCTTTGGACTTTCTACAGCACCAAGGGTCTTCAAGTGCTTGGCACCAATGATTGCCTTCTGCAGGACTCAAGGAATTCAAATATTCCCTTACATGGATGACCTACTGATCCAGGCAGAATGTTCTGAATCTCTGCACTGCTATTTACAAACAGTGATATCAGTCCTGCAAGCACTGGGTTTCAGGATAAACTACCACAAGTCCAACATGAACCCCTCTCAAGACCAGGTATTCCTTGGGTGCAGGGGATAAGGACGGATGTCATGAGGGCATTTCTACCATCTCAAAAGGTTGAAAGCTTAAAGCACTACCTGCACTCTGTCCTACAGCTCACAGCCTTGACTGCCAGGCAGTACCTCCGGCTTCTGCGTCATATGGCATCAACTATTCCTATGTTGCCATTGTCAAGGCTGTACATGAAGAAGTTACAATGGTAGCTAAGGTCTGTATTGACACAGCACTCACATCCCCTGGAGTACAACATACCTTTCCTTCCTCATCTCAGGAAAGAGTTCCTGTGGTGGTTGAATCAAGTGACCTTCAGTCCAGGGCTCCCCTTACAGGCTCCCTTGCCAGTTCAAGAGATGGACACAGACACCTCAGATCTGGGATGTGGAGCTGCCATGGGCTGTCTAATAGTACAGGGCACTTGGTCAAACTCCATCAGACAGGAGAATATCAATATCAGGGAGATGACAGTAATTCTACTGGCCCTGAAAGCTTTCCATCATATACTGAAGCAGGGCCCCCTAAAATTGTTCACAGACAACACTACAGTTTTGCGCTATGTGAACAAACAATAGGAACAAAATCTTACTTGCTATGCAGACTAGCTTTCTAAGTGTGGGAGCTTGTGACCCAGCAGAGGTTACCCTGCAGGCAGTATATATCCTTTTAGATCAGAAAACCCAGGCAGACCCCTTAAGCAGGTCCATGTCACAGTCCCATGAATGGATGCTCCACAGGGATGTGTTCTTGAACATAATCCACAAATGGGGTACACCTCAGATAGATCTGCTTGCCTCCCCTCTGAATAGACAACTTCCATTATTTTGCACCAGGCTGCCCAGTCCCTTGGCAAGAGCAACAGATGCCTTTTCAATCTCCTGGAAGGGGATGTTTTTATATGCACCCCCCCTTCTCATTTATTCAGAAAGTTCTACTGAAAATCCAGCAGGACAAACCAAAACTTTTGTTAGTGACTCCCGTTTGGCCAAGACAGCATTGGTTCCCCCTCCTTCTGCATTTAGTCAGGGGCAATCAACACACGTTACCCCACAGAGTGGATCTTTTCACACAGGACAAGGGATCGCTAATCCATTCTCAGCTATAGTCTTTGAACATTACACTGTGAGTGATAGAATTTTGATCCCTTACAGACACCTTTACAATGAGGATGTACTCACAGTCCTGCAGGAGGCTAGGAAACCTAATACCAGGAGATCTTATTTGTCTAAGTGGAAAAGATTATTCATCTGGTGTCTAAAAAGGCAGTTAGACCCCTTTCAGGGTGATATACCCTTGGTACTGTCATAACTGTGTGAACTGTTGCAGACAGGGTTAGCATACTCCTCTGGTAAGGCCCACCCTGCTCCTATTTCAGCTTATCTGCCTCTCCATCCCCCTTTGGCATCTTGTTTGCCTACAAAGTTGTTGCTAAAGAGAGTGCTGTATCACAGGCCTCCCAGGAAACCCATTCCACCACCATGGGACCTGAACTGTGTTTTAGAGAAGCTCACAGTGGCCCCCTTTGAACCAGTTTCTATGGCCTCACCTGAAACACTGCACTTGGAAAATTGTACTCCTGGCAGCCTTGACATCAGCCATTAGAGCGTCAGAGCTTCAGGCACTCATGGCTATTTCCCCTTTTCTCACCTTCCACAAGGACAGAGTAACCCTTAGGACCAGTCCTTCCTTCATGCCCAAAGTGGTCAATGAGCTATCCTTAAACCAAGTAATTAATCTTCCCACCTTCTTCCCTCATTCACAGAATGATAGTGAGAGAGTCTTACACTCCCTTGATGTTCATAGACAACTTAGATTTTACCTTGATAAAACCAAGTATATCAGGAAATCAGACCAATTGTTTGTCTCCTTTCATCTCAGGGCTCTGGGGATAGCAGTGACAAAGAAGATCATTTCTGCTTGGATCTCCAGGTCAGTTTCCTTTTGCTATGCATATCATGGGAAGTCCTTAGTATCCAAGATTAAGGCTCATTCCACTAGAGTTATGGCTTCATCTGGAACCTTCTTTAAGGGGCTGGACACTGCCTGCATGGACCTCTGTCCACACCTTTACAAACATTACAGATTGGACCAAATTTCCAAATCTAGGGCAGGATTTGCCAGGGCAGTCCTCCATGGATTCCTAGAAAGCTGTTCCAAGCCTCCTCCCTCTTCTTCCCTTTGAGCTTTGGCACTCACCCAAGGGTTTAGAATACTGCAACATGAGAACAGAAGGACATAGAATAGTTGTGTAAAATCTTACCATAACCATAGATGTCCTCTTCCATGTTGCAGTATTCCTTCCCTCCCTTCTTCCCCCCCCAACTTCACTAGACAGCCTCTTCTTGGATGGCACTGAACTAATACAGTTATCCTGGGACTGGGGTCTGACTGGGGCACTCAGTTCTGAGGTATGGTACATGTAGACATAAATTTTATGGTGCACATTCCCTTAGCCAACGTCATATATCCCAAGTACCTTGCAGTGACTAGAAGCTTTTGTATACTGGCCAGATGTTTGGGTAGCAAGAGAGGATAATTTAAGGGTCTGGAATACTGCAACATGGAAGAGAAGGACATCTATGGTTATGGTAAGATTTTACACAACTCTTCTTTCTTGGGCATTGCCACTATATTCAAATTATTGTCCACATCCAGAGTTGGGGTTCTTACATTCCTGGAATAAAGCTACCATAAGGCTGCTGATACTTTCTAAGTAAATCCAAAGACAGTTATTGACATTACACAGACAAAACAAGAATTAGGTGCTGAGTACCCTGGATAGCATTTCCTCCAAGGGTTGTCATTCTGTTATTACTATTATTTTGAAGTGCAGCTAGGGTGAAGGGTCAAGGGTAAAGGGGCAGCCACCCCATCTGCAAGGTGTTAGGGAGTGATAAAGGCGGATCTATTTTTTGTTTGTTTTTGTATTTTTTTTCACTCCTATTCTTCACATGTCCTGTATGGTGTAGCAGAGTATGAGGACATTAAGGCCTGCCAGATCAGAGAAGATACCTAATTTATTTTATTTATTTATTTATTTTTTTGCTCTCACAATGTGCACAGGATTTTAGGACTTGGTGGTGCCAGCAGCAAGAAAGCACCATTTTTCATTTTTTCACTTCTCAACATAGTGTTGAGAGGCACCGTAATGGATGGCAAATGATCCACCAATAGCTCTGCCACTTTTTAAGGTGAGATATTATTTCAGCTAATGCAAGAGTATATTGTATAAAGCAGTCATATACGTACAACAGAATTAAAAGGCAGGATCATGCAAAATATAATCTGATGTCAATGGTCTTTAACAGAAATAAAGTCATAGTGCCTTTAAGAAAAATATAGGTGCTAAACACAAATTAAAAGTAAAGCATTGGATAAATATCTCTTTTCTAGAGCTCTTGCTTTCAGCATCCATTCTCCTGCTCAAAGAATAATAACTATTTTCTTTACTTTGGGTAATTCTCACTGACTTCCCACTTGGACTAAAACAACTCTTTCTTTTATATACCTTTCTGACACCTTGATTTTCATTGCCAGACATATTTAATGCTTTTAAAGAGACACCTATTATATACAGACTATACATAATAAAAACACCCTTTTTATTTTAAAAACATTAAACAGATTTTATATACCTTACTGGAGAAAACAATCAAACTATGTCACATTTCAGTCACTCAACATTGAGATGGCCTATGTGCATGCAACAGGTCATCTGCATTGTGATTGTTAATACAAGGTTTGTTTTACTCCTTAAATTTGAGGAGTTGCAATGACAAGGACCATCTACAGAATTTCTTATTGCCTTCTCTCTACTAGTATAGTTATTTCTGTTGGTGTAGCCACTGTATTGGAATATGATCAGTTATGTGGGTGAACTTGCACTGAAGGGCAGAATACTTAGCCTCTAGCCTGTCTTGCTTCCTTATCAAAAAATAGGATGTCCTCTCCTTCAGTCTTACATTTGGTGACTGGTGAAAATCAGGAGATGCCTATACATGTTCAAAGGAAAGAAAGGCCTTTAGTTGTTGGAAAGCAGTTTTTCCTTCTATATTCCACTTGATGTTTGTGGGCACCTTCCTCCACTCATAATCAGTGAGAGGGCATGTAGTTAGCAAAATGTGGCGTGAATTTTCTGTAATATCCAGCGAGCTTCACAAAAAGAACTGTTTTATTCTGTGCAACTTTAACCTTCTGGTGCTAGATGACATCTATTCCTGTTTTCTAGCCCAAATACTACATGCTAATTTTACTTTTACGAGAATTTTCTGTCAGTCATTCCTGCTTTCAGGATACAGCTATACATGTAGATCTATCGATAGCTAGATAGATGTAACTAGATACATATGCATTCATCTAAATTAAAAATGGCCCCAGAAATGTGTTAAATGCCTACTGCATTAGAAGTGTAAATGATTCTAATATAGTTACCACTTTGCAATATTTTCAGTTTCTGTGCATATGATTGGGGAGCAGTAATTAATAATCTTTAAATTTTTCTGAATGTTAAAGGTATGTATCATGTAACAGATGCATTTATATTGTATACTATATGCATCTATAGTCATTGTGTTCTGTAATGGCAGAAATTCTTGCTTAAGTTATCACTTCCTTCACTTTAAGCAGATATGAATTTCCCACATTAAAATGGCTGGCCAATTCGATCAGTTATATGATCTCAACTGGTCTTTGACCTAATACATTTTATAATCTGGTAGAATGTTCCAGCTTGTTCAGTTATGTAGCTTCATCTTCAGTATTACTTTTCTCAGGTTTCCTAGTTTTCTTAGTATAACTGTAAATGTTGTAACATTTCATTTCACCTGCTGCATGTTTTCAAATAATGTGTTTACTTTCCTAATTTCTCTGTCTGTCAGTCATCTCCCTGTCATTTTATTCAATTTTATGATAATGCAAATGAGTTTGAAATGTGTGTATCTTCCCAAAGTTTGTCCTTTGACCTTAGATCAAATGCATATTGAAAACCTTGAAATTAAGTAGAAAGCTTCTTGTGATTCAAGGAGCACACACAATGATATAACAGTGTTTCCTCTGCCTTCGTTGAATTCTTGGTATTATATCATGCATGCAAGCAGAAAGCGACAAGACAAAAATCTGTCAGGCTAGTTATATTGTTGTTCAGAAGCTGGCATAATGGTTAATGGGTTTGCTTCACATATGCAATGTATAGGTTTGATTCCTAAGGTGGGAGTTTAGCATGACGATTAAGATGCTTACCTTACACACACATTATACAGGATTTGATTCTCACATTGGGTAATTGGCTAGGCTTAAAATAGCCCAAAAAGGCTGTTAGCTTACTACTAACTTATGAGTTACAGTAATGTAAATATTCTTTTTGTAGACTCTGATTTTTTTTAATTGTGAGATTTCCATTATTACCTACGAGTGTCAAAAATTTTAATTAATTTTGCCTTAATTTATGATCCTGCTTGAGCTTAAGTACTTTAAGCTTTTAATATATGTCTCACATACGTTCAAAGCATTTTAAGCCTACATTCACTGACTGTTTACAGAGATCTATAATCTTTTATAGACACTTCACTACATCAATCAATTTTAATGAAAAGATCTGTACGAGTTACCAAACATCTTGTATAGTTTTACTATAAATAACTGAGTTACACAATGTCTGCAATTCAAAATGCTGAGAAATAATGGCTGAAACAGAAAAAGTTGAAACAAATAATTTTAAGCATTTTATATATAACTCCATGGTAGGAAAAAATCTCCCAAAAGAAGTGATTCACTGCTGGTGCACACTTAGATGTCACACCAGCAATGATTTCCTTTGGAAAACTGGGTTTAATGTTATGGTTTAAAGTGTTTTTTTTCTGCAAACAACTGATGCTCAAGAAATTTCACCTCAGCCGGATTTACTGGAGCCTATACTGTATAACAGCTATTATAATGTTAATGCCAGAATTTACTAAAAAGAATGACAACGCACACAACATACCACAATGATCTACAACACTCACATTTCTTCTGTTTGACTAAATGAGGTCCGTTAACAAACCAAATTCTCCAGGGACACTTTAGGTAGTTAGTTTCTGAAGAAGTCTGCATTCGGCAGATGAAAGCGCTAGATCGTTGTTTTGTGTTTTAACTAATTTTGTTTATTAAATTACTGAGGTCTGTTCACACGGAGTTGCATTTTTTGTTGGGTCTACTAGAGCTTATTATTAGGTAGTTAGTTTGTTAGAGGATGGGAGGAAATGTTAGGGTGGAATGGGAAGTGGAAAGCATGCCAGTGCAGGAGGAGGATACTTTGGAAGACTTGGTGGGGAAGGAACTGCATGATGGCAGGCTGTTGGGACTGCTTGTTTACCTCACCTTTGTCAATTTCAAGGTGTTGTCGTTGGGTTTGGCTCACCACTTGTCCTACCCCGAAGTGAATTTGGTTAATGACTTCATCTACAAAGAGGATTTTAAGGCTTATGTATGATTCATTAGATGAAGTGGTGGAAGTCATTAAGTTCCATGGTTGGTAAAGGTAGATATTGAATCAGCTTTTTGAATATTACCAGTGAGGGAAGAGGAGTGGCTGTTGCTGGGCATGATGGTCGACAGAAAATTTTATTTTGACAAGGTAATGCCAATGGGGTGTGCAGTGACCTGTGCCAACTTTGAGAAGTTTAGCAACACACTCCATTGAATTTGGCAGCAAAGGGCTGGGACT
The DNA here is from genome assembly GCF_019279795.1 of Protopterus annectens. Taxonomy (NCBI): domain Eukaryota; kingdom Metazoa; phylum Chordata; order Ceratodontiformes; family Protopteridae; genus Protopterus; species Protopterus annectens. Next base: position 61,817,293 of record NC_056746.1, on the reverse strand, counting down.
CAGAAGGCCATGCATTACTTGGACAATTTTTTGTTGGTAGGTGAAGGGTCTGTAGGAGTGCTTGAGGGTATGAGGGAATTCCTAGGGATGTGTGAGGAGTCATGTGTCCCATTGGCTATGCAGAAGTTGGAGGGCCCTGCCAAGGCATTGTGTTTTCTTGGGACTGTTAGTGGATGCAGGGCAGGGGTTATTTTGCCTACCACTCAAGAAGTTAGACCATTTGAGGGAGAAGATTGTTGAGTGAGGGGCAAGGACAAGGCAGAGATTAGGGACATTATGGAGCTCTTAAGGTTAAGGAATGTTCCCTGTTGGGCAATTCACTCTGGCTATACATTTTGCAGTTCTGTGGAATTTTTGTTCAAAAGAGGGAGAAGCAATCACCATTGTGTGAGTACTGGTAAGCTTGTTTATGCTGATCTAGCAATGTGGCTGTCCTTTTTGAATCAATTTAATGGTATTTTCTTTTGTCAGGTGGATTGGGTGGGTCAAGGGGAGTTGCAATTTTTTACAAATGCAATGGAGGGTATTAGAATGGGACCGTTTTTTGGTGAGGAATGGTTTGCAGCTCAATGGCCAGATGAATGGAAGAAAGATGTGACCATTTTGGTATTGATGCTTATTTCAGTGGTGACAGTGACATGGCAAGAGCAGTTGCATGGTCGGAAGGTCATTTTTCATTCAGACAATATTGCCGTGGTGCGGGTATTGCAGTCAAAAACAGTAAAATCCAGATTGCTTTTGTTAGTATTGCAGCAATTGGTTAATAAACCTTTCTTTTACATGTGTGCATTTGTCAGGTTATAGGAGTGGGATTGCTGATAGTTTGTCTCGTTTTCAGTTTTTGAGGTTATGGCAGTTAGCCCCAGAGGCAGTAGGCAAACCAGTTTAACTGCCAGATGAAGTGTGGCAGATTTGACTGAAGTAACAAGATGGTTGGTGCAGCTGTCTTGAGCAGTTTCTACAAGGACGGCATATGGTAAGGCTGTATTTACTTTGATAAATTTGTTTTGCAGCTGTTTGAGGAAGAGGAATTTGGGTCAGAGAAATTGTTATTGCAATATTTAGCTTGGGCCTGGATGCAAGGTGAGGTTTTTCAGTTAGTTAAGGTAGATTTGGCTGCCATTAGCATATTCCCATGGGTGGTGAGGTTATACGACTTGATAAAATCTTGGACAGTAGCTCATATGTTGAAGGGGTGGGGTAGAGTTGCTACTGGTAGGGTGGATATCTGGTGACCAATGACAAGACAGGCTCTTAAGATTTTGTTGCTGGGTTTAAAGTTAGTGAATGGTGACTCAGTGGATTAGAATTTGTGGGTGACCTTGTCACTATGGATGTATCATAGAGCATATAGGGTGTCAGAGTTGTTGAGGTCGCTGGTTTGGCAGGATGTGACTGCATTTTCTATGTCAGTAGAGATATGGCTGTGAAGATCTAAGAAAGACCAAATGGGGAAGGGCATGCAGATTGTTCTGGGAAAGGATAAAGATGAGTTGATATGCCCGGTGCGGTGGGCCATGAGGTTACAGTGGTCTTATGCTGAAAGTCCACAGGATTTGTTTTTTCAGTTGAAAGGGGCTAAAGTGATATGGGAAATCAGTCTATGTGTGTGATGAGAAGGAGTTATCCATGCTTTGGTTTTCCAGGAGAGAGGTTTTCTACCCTGCATCCATTTTTTTACTAAAGCTAACATATATTTCTAACCCATCAGTTTATACAGTAGTAGGGGGCCAACCCAGAATAGTTAGTAAAGTCTTTTCCAAAATGGATGAACTTACAATGAAACAATTATTTATGAAAAGACAATGAAATGTGGAAATTGCAGTGTGCCTACATACTACAGATGGATCAATTATTTATAAATGAATATAATGTTAGGTTTATTAAAGAAAACAACAGGAGTTGTTTACTTAGCTAAATGTAAGGCATGTCCATCATTTTACATAGGGAAGACAGAGAAGACATTAAGAAAATTAATATATGAGCATAACTATGATATAAAAATTAATAATAATGCCAGTACTCTATGCAAACACTCTTGCCAATGTCTGGGGTTCGAAGGTTTCAGCTTTGGTATTTTGGATAAAATTATTCTTAACCCTCGAGGAGGTGACTAGGATAGCAAGCTTGAATTTAAGGAACTTTTTTGTTAGATCAAACTTAATGCCATTGCACCACAAGTGTTGAATGAACCAATTTCTATAAAACCTATTTTAAAATTAAGGGCAGACAACTTGTAAACACTTAAGGAATTTGGATATTTTAACAAGTTTATATTTTTAAACTGCACTTTTTTTAATGTTAGGACAATATTAGTAAGAACAACTATTATATACATTTTAACAGATCTCACAACTGATGTATTATTTTATGTGGAAAGTTTGTATGTTTTTTGAAAAAGCTTTAATTAATTAATTAATTGATTAATTAATCAGTCAATTAATTAATTAATTAATTATCTTAATTATTGGAAAATTGAATGATTGGTTAAATTGCTTGAATATAAAAAGACTGTGGGTTACCTTTAGAATTTATTCTGATGAAGTCTCATCTAGAGATGAAAGCACTCAATCAGCTGTTTTAATAAATTCCATTATTTTCTATACATTTTGAATCTTCAATTTTGGCTTACTCGATACCCTTGCTTCCACCTTAGATATGCTATATGGTTGGTTCATAGTTGTTTACAGCATGTCATCGCCGAACAAAGTTTTAAGTTCTATTTTAAAGAGGACATTTCCGAGCATGAGTTTTGTGTGGTCTGAAATAGTGCTATGTTTGTTTTGAATGAATGCAAGCAGTTTATAGGTATTGAGCAAGCTCGTAGGTTTGTTAATTTTAGGTTGTCAAGGCATTTGGGGAATTTGGGTATTTCTATGATAGATCATAGGGACTGATTTTGTTTTTCTGAGGTTGGGGTACACCTGAGCGAGTTAGATTAGAATGTATTTACTGTGTACTTGGTTTTGTTTTTGGAAGGTTTGCTGAAGGTGTTGCAGTAAGGGGGAGCAGCCTGTGTCAGTCTGGTCGGCAGAGAAGAGGGGCAGGCTTGTACCTCCTCTGTTCCTCCTCTGGTGTTGAGTGTTGGACTGCAAGGAGGTTGGCTAGGGATGGAAGTGAATGGTGGTATGCTGCTTCTGATAAGTGAGAGTTAGCGAGCAGTTGAGGTAATACTGCTTATTTCGGGGCAGAATGAGAGGGATACAGTACCCTGTTAAACTGTTATATGGATATTTATGCTGGGATTAATAAATCTAAAAATGTTGTTCATAAAGTTGTGCTTAAGAAGTTTTAATAAAGGTCGTCGCATGCCATTATGGTGTGGTGAGTCTTATTTTAAGGGGAACGGGACGAACTAGAACTTCCACAAATATTGCTATTTATTTGCTGGTAACATTTCACTAATCTGTTTATTTTACCTTTTATATAGCTCTGATGTAGGTATAAATATATTGGCAACTCTTTTAATTTTAATTTTTTGTTAGCAAAGTCTGCATTGTGAAAATTTAGCATGAAAAACTTATTTTTTACAAATGTAATTGTTTTAAACATATAATTCCTAAATGCAGCAGATTTTTATTAATCTAAACTATCTGCTTAAGTCTTCCATAATGTTTATTTAGCAATCACAAGAAACACAATTTATTTGCTGTATGAAACAGATACTGCTTAAAGTTATACATATGGTCAAAACAAGACAGTGGAAGAATAACTGAAAGTTAATACATGGGCATGCCTTAAAATCATTAAATGAGTAACACGGAAGACAATGTTATCCCTGTTAAATTGCATGGCACTTTAATGTCTGCATCTAAAATTTGCTTGTAGTACACTGATCTTCACACTTAATTTAAAAAAAAAAAAAAAAAAAAAAAAAAAAGCAGATGCTAGGATTTTTTAAGACGACTAGATACACAGTTCTCTGGGCATATGCAGAAAATGCCAAATATCCTAACAAGCTAGTCCAGTCCTGGTTATATAATTCAGAATTCAAATATATTTAAGGTGTAAAGCTCCTTTCAGCATTATTCATTGCAGTGTATCTGATCTGTTGGACTTAGAAATGGAAACTGCATTCTGACTTGGTCTCCCTCTATTTGCTGCCTTAGGCTAATGATTGTGCTGTGTGTAATGCTTAAGTAAGCACCGTTTCCTTTTGTTGCATGATGCACCTAAAACGACATTCAGCAGTGATATAATTATTAATGAATGGATACATTTATAGTAGCTTTATTTATTTATTTTTTTTAATTTAGCCATCAAAACATTTCATCTCTGCACATGCAATATAGATTTCTAGCTAGGGGAATAGTACAATATTTCTGTGACCCAAGATCGCTGTTTCCCCAGGGATTACATTCTATCTCTGTTATTAACTTTCCATATGGGGTACAGCCTAGGTATAATTATAAATAACTTAAAAACTGAATGACTAATGACTTAGTATCTTTCCTTCCTCAGCACAGATTGGAGCTGGTGTATCGGAAGATTTTCTAACTCTACTGTTCTTGTAGACAGTCCTATTTCAGGTCAGGTTTTGAATATACAATACCTGACCTGAGCTCAGCAGTGGTATTGATTCGATTCATAGTACTAGATTCTGAAATGATTTATTCATGCAAAAGCCTGGTGCTACAGAGGTGGAACTGCATTATTGTAGGTCTTCATGTTTTCTTTCACTGTTTTAAGTTAGGTCATACAGCATTGTATAAGCCCTAAAACATATTTTGAGCAGTTTTAATTAACCAAACTCTTGTAAAGCAAGATATATGGAGAGCACATTTTCATATATAAATGAAAGAATAGCAATACCAAGTTAGTAAATCTTATTTAATTTGCAGTGGTATAGCAGGTAGCTGAACATCACCACTATGAATGCACCGGATTTTTTGTATAATTAAATCTATTGCTATAATGGCATGAGATAACCTTTGCAAAATATCTTTATAGCAACATTACCTAATAGAGAAACTAAGGAAATTATATTAACTAAAGTAAGCTATTAATTGATTTTTACGTATGGTGTTACTATGAATATCATTATTTTCAAGTAACAGAATAAACATTCACACATTCATAATGGTGTTAACTAGTTCACGTCTCAGCTACAAGTTCTTTAATGATTCTTTTTTTAATATTATGTTTGCCTTCATCCTTGCAAGTCATCCATCCTCTTCTAGTGCCTCATTTTCTGTTTGTGCCTCATCTCTTTGGAACATTTCAGCCCACATCATCCGAGGAATTTGGGCCTCAGGCTCCACCAAAATGTAGTCTAGCAGTTTTTTTTTTCAACAGTAAACCAAGACTATAGTCAAAAGACACATGGACTCAAGGTTACCTAAGAGGCAGCCATACAGGATGACTAACCATTTTCTGGCAACTACTCCTAGGAGTACTTTAGAACGTAACTGCTCAGATAATACTGCTTGGATTCATTCTGAATAGGATTGCATGCATGTTTCCTGTAGCTATACATTCCATATTGCATGAAATGTATGAGGTTTCATGCTTATTGTAAGTGTTTATATAGGTCACACTGACTACTGAATTGGCTCATTTTCATTTATTGCTAAGATGATGTCATCCAGTGGGCATAAATGGTTCTTCCGATGAGTGACTGACAAGTTTTCAATGAAAGTAATTGTTTTAATCATATGATTGGTTGTGTCAGTAGTATGTACCCTGTTCATAACTGGATGCTTTACGAATCAAAATTTTAGGTTACAAGTAGCTCATTTATTGCTTAATGTCTTAGCCCCATAAACTGTAGAGTCAGCCATCTAAATACACTGTGCAAGCACATTTTTAAATGATCTGATTTACCTGGATGAGTAAGTGGTTGAAAGATATTTAACCCATGAAAGAATAAAACACAATGATCATAGATGTTAAAAGTCTTTTCTGTTTCATGATGTTTTATCCCTTTCTCATCATGTAACACATATGTAATATTTTTGACTATGATTACATGTACAGACAGGGTGGCCATGGTAGTGCAGTGGTTAGTGTTGCCACCTCACAGCAAGAGGTTCTCCGGTTCGATCCTCGGCTGGGGTGCCTTCTGTGCGGAGTCTGCATGTCCTCCTTGTGGTCACGTGGGTTTTCTCTGGGTGCTCTGGTTTCCTCCCACATCCCAAAGACATGCTGTAGGTGGATTGGACACCCTAGATTGGCCCTAGGAGTGTGAGTGTGAGTGAGTGAGTGAGTGAGTGAGTGAGTGAGTGAGTGAGTGAGTGAGTGAGTGAGTGAGTGAGTGAGTGAGTGAGTGAGTGAGTGAGTGAGTGAGTGTGTGTGTGTGTGTGTGTGTGTGTGTACTGTAAAACTCCACTGCCAATCATGAGCAGACAGGTGATCCACTGTGATGACCCCTAACTGGAAAAAGCTGAAAGAAGAAGATGATTACATGTACAGACAAGGCAACAAGAGAGAAGTAATGTAACAAAAGCATTAATGCTGTCAGATGCATTGGGCATGTGTACCTGAACAAAAAAGTAGCTGCAATGGAGTAAGGGGAAGGCATTGTATTTTGTGTGACTAGCCTAATACCACAGTGTTACCACTCATGAAATTTTGTGAATGTTTACTTAGAATTCTTAAGGACTGAAAGCAGTGTCAAGAGTTTTATTTTTTTTTTAATTTTTATTTTTTTATTATTTCCAAGGCAATGGATTCAGGAGGAATCATTGTATGAAGGGTTGCTAGAAAAATGACATTTGCAGTTAAGAACTTTATTTATTTGTGTTTGTTTTTCTGTCTACCTATGTATATCTATTTATTTATTTATGTATTAATGTTAAGATACAAACTCAGTGAAGACTTATTTTGTAGAGACAGCCTGGGAGTAAAAATTGAGACTAGTGCTGGCCTGCAAAATCAATGTCACATTATTAAAATAATACCCGAGTATACATGTATCCATCCTGTTCATGAACTAGGCCTGTTACTTAGTCTATGTATCTATCTGTCTATTGTCTACCTACCGATCTATGTATCTATGTATGTAACCTAATTTAGTAAGTTAGTTAGTTAAAGAAAGACTTCCTGTTAGATTCTCAGCTTCTGTGTGGAGAAATGCATGAATGGGCGTACTTTCCTTAAAGGTTGTGCGTCAGGGCTGGCAACTCGGCACGTAAAAAAAATCTACTTCCAATAATTAGCGGACCGGAGTTCTGCTGTGGCGACCCCTAACCGGGAAAAGCCAAAAGACTCAACAACAACAACAAGTTAGTTAAAGGAAGACTTACTTTCAGGCACCAATCCGTTTTGATGTGGTTTTAAATTATAGAAATACAAGTAATCTCCGTGGTATCCCCGAAGTCTCAAAACAACCCACTAAACAAGTGTAGTGGGTCTAAAAACAAAACAGTGTAAAAAACTTCTCTGTGTGGAAGATTTTCAGTCGATATATCTGTAGTTAATCACTGTATATTAATAAGATCAGACTAAAGTAGTAGAAGTCAATGATTAACTAGAGATATATGGACTGAAAATCTTCCACACAGAGAAGTTTCTTGCACTGTTTTGTTAAATTATAGAAATAAATATGACAGAGGAGACACTTGCAGCTTTCACATTATGCTTTATCAACTCTTGCAGCCAAGTGTCAGCATAAGCAGTTAGCACACTTGCCTTTGATTGTAGGAAAATGAGAAGGTTCTTTAAATTCTTCTTAATTCATGTAGTCCTGAGTGTTGTCTCCTACAGATTAGAAGGTAAACCATGTTCTCATCTGTATAAGTTAGAGGTAGTTCAGTTGGCTGTACTCATCACATTAATCGAGTCCAATGTATTTGATCTGGTTGAAAATTCATATGATAGAATGGTTACAAGTGTCACAAGTTAAAGTTACTTGATTAAATGGCACAGGTTAAAGTTGTAATAATTGTATACCAGGTACTATATGTTTGTAAAGTATTTATGTTAGAAATCACAACTGCTAGATACTGTTCTCTTGCAAATTCATGTTGTGCATGCATGCTCAGTATAAAGTTTGTTTTCCTACCCATTTATTAGATAAATAAACAAACAAACAAATAAATAAATATTTAGTTAGTTATTTAGTTATTTAGTTATTTATTTTGTATTCATTTATTTATTAATTTATTTTGACATTTTTTAACTGGGTTAGCCCAACTGAACAAGGTGCCCATTTTCAGTGGAGACCAGAGGAGAAAAGCTCCAGTATAATACTGTAAATTGTGAACATAATAAAAGCAGAGCAGTAGACCCAAAGCCAAAATTACTAAAATTACTAAAATTATATACAATGAATTATATACAATGGTGTTACATGTCATACATATCATGGAAATATTGAGACATACATATTTACATAGATTGTAGTAGCAAAAGAACATAGGTGTATTAAGGTTTTATTTAACTCTTATCCGAGTGAAGTAGCATCAGAATAGTTATATCCGAAACAACAAGAAGAAATTGGAAAGGAAGGGGGTTATGTAGGTTCCTGGCCGGGGCAGGTCCATGAGTTTGATAGTGTGTTTTTTAGCAGTTTTCTTTAAATTGATTAATATGAGAAATGTTTCTGACATTAGAAGGGTGTTCATGTATCAGTAGTGAAAAATGTCACCTCAAGTCCTGGCAGGACTAGCAGTCTACAAAACAAAAATAACAAATGACTTGGCAGAAGATAGCAAGAACTGTGGTTGGAAGGTGCTAGAATACCTGGCATAATGTTCTAACATAACCAAATAAAAAACAACCAACACCATCCATCAGCTTACCAATTAATATTTATTATATTAACATTTCATGTAAAAACACATCCTGCATACCATTATTGGCTATAAGCCTTCATCAGTGCATAAATACAACTCCACTGCATCACTTTTAAATACCCAAATCCCATCCGCCATTGGTTATTACAACTGCTCATTAAACCCTGGTACAAACAAAGTACCTAATTTAATAATCCAGATTTGTTCCTTACAATTTAACCTTTTATGCCTTCCTACTTTATTATTTGTTTGAAAATAAACTCTGTCAATAATAGTAAGCATAAGTCTAGCTGAAGCATGTTTTAAAATGTGTTTATACAAAGCACTAGTTGGCTTGGCAAAATGAATATCACTCAGATGTTCAGACATCCTTAACTTTAAAGGGCGTGACGTTTGCCCCACAAAAAATGCAGAGCATGAACAAGTAGCCAAGTATACTACCGAGTCTGTATTACAGTTACCATAAACTAAAATGTCAAAAATTGTAGAGCTATTTCTAGAAGAAAAACATTTATCCTTATTAACAAATGTGTAAAAATTACAATGTCCACAGTTAAAACAACCCACCAGTCTCTGTCCATCTAATCCTAGCCAATGCTTCCCCCTAACTTCCTTATGACTTCTTTTATAATGGTTAAACCATCAAGCCATGATTTTCCCCTTTCTATAAGAAAAGAGACATTTAGAAGGTATAATCTCCCTAAATCTATCTTCCATACACAAAATATCCCAATGTTTGGATATCACCCCTTTAATAAGAGCAATAGGTTCACCAAAACTTGTAATAAAGCTAATAGGTTGTGTGTTATACTTATGCCTAATCTGACAGGCTAACAAGGAAGGTCAAGGCACCTGGCTAACTGCAATCCATGCTTGACTGATGATACTAAAAGAATATCCCCTTTTGCAAAATCTGCAAACCAGGTCTTGTTCATACTAAGATCTGAGGAAGAAGAGCATATTCTCCTAAGCCTTAAAAATTGAGATTTAGGAATATTATTGATCATATGTTTAGGATGGCAACTGGTAGCATGTAGTAGGGTATTAAACCTTGGGTATTTCCTAAATATTTAACTCTGCAATGTACTATCAAGCATCACCATAACTAATACATCCAGAAATGTAGTAGTTTTAGAATGATAATTGATAGTAAATTGTATCCCCTATTTATGTTGGAGCACTTTCAGTTGTTGTGTGTTCAAAAATAGCAATTATCTATTTACAGTTATCAGCAAATTTTGTTAATCTGAGACCCGGAATATTGGCTTGAAGATCAGAGAAATAAATGCCAAATAGAAAGAGTCCAAGTGGTGAGTCTTGGAAAGCCCCACTTTATTTTTGATAGTGAGAAGGCTGCAGCAACTCTCATGATATATTTTACATGACAACCAATTTGCTTTCCACTTTATTAGTTTGATGTTTAAGGTCAGCAGGATGCCAGTGATATCTGAGGATAGTGTTAGACGCTTTGGTCAGGTCTGAGTATGCCATGGGCACTGCATAACTACCACTAGCCGCTTGCTTTACCCTTTCAAAGAAGTTTATAACCTTATGAAAGCAGGATCTACCTTTAATAAAGTCACATTTATGTGGCTCCAAGGTGAAAAGCTTAACAATGTCCAGATTTAAAAATCCAGAAATGATGCATTCCATGCCCTTACTAACAAGGCTGGTAAGACTAGTGGATCTGTAATTACTATGGGTGGAGGATGGACCTCCCTTATGTAGGGTCTCCAAAATGACTATTCTTCAGGCATTGAGGATGTTACCAATTGCAAGACTTATGTTAAATAGGTTTAATGAAACCAAAGGTTCTGCTAAGCCATTAAGTGTCCTGTAATATTATCAAGGCCTATATATATATATATATATATATATATATATATATATATATATTATATGTTCAGTTAAAAATGGGACTGGACATAGTTAATGAACTGTGACATATAATAAATTAATTATAACTTAAAAAAAAACATTTCCTACCTTATTTTGTGCATTTAGTGGAGATACACCTCATGTGCACTCTTTCCAAAGAGTAGCAAATGTAGCAAATCACGTGTCCTCATGACTCTAGATTATCTCTGTATAAAGATTTACACTCATTTATTAAATGGGTTTTTATAACACAGTACTTACAGGGAATTAAGGCTAAGGGTCAATATAATGTGGATGGTCCTAAGAACCCTCATCTGACCTTTTACATTTGCATGCAGTCTGTCTAGCTTATATGTAAAATACTTTAAGCATTTTCTTAGTTTTTTTATAAAAGTCACACTCTTTTAATTTCTACAAATCTTTCGGGTTTCTAGTACCATAATGGAATGTACCCCATTACTAAGACAAAGTATGATTAAAGTTCATGAAATTAGTATTGTTTCACTCTTTGATGTCAGCTAAAAGTGCTCTTTGCAGCACCCGCAATGTGCCCAGTAATGACTCTTTGTGCAATCCATATGGAGTTACATGTATTAGTAGCATATCTAAATACGATTGTAGACTCTTTTTTATAAGACCCATTGCTCCTACTACTATTGGAACTATCTGGGTATCTTTCTTCCACATTGGTCTTTTTTGTGCTTGAAAATTCTGATATTTTATAAATTTGTTTCTCTCTGTATGTAGGACACTGTAGTCACTGGGTGTGGTGGTTTAAATGATCAATGCTACTTTTATTTTATTTTCTTGGACCACTATATCCAGTTTTCTAACATGTATCCTTTGAAGTGTTGGCAATGGATGATCCCATGTGATATACATTTCATCATTTTCTATGATTCTTTGTACTCATGTTTCCAATGCTTTTCAGCCACTTCAGTACCATAATGTTTACACAATCCCCAGTGCAACAGTCTCACCACATTATTAGGCCTTTCAGTATACAGTCCTTCTGCCATTAGTATGTTGCAACCAGCAATGACGTGTGCAACTGTTTCCAATTCTGTTTTACAAAACCTACATTTGTCTGTTTCTCCGACATGTAAAATGGACTTCGTAAACCAACGTGTGATGCCAGTATTAACCTTTCATCTCTTGGTTTGAATTTGCCTCTCCTTAACCATTCCTGCATTCATTCGTGATCAACATGAGGTTCTTCCCAAAGTTTTCTATACTTGCAAATATATTTATGCATTTTCCACATTTCTTGCCTTCTCATCTGGTCCTTCACCTTATATTCTTTCTTTTGTTTTTAGGCACATTCAGTTGCTGCCTGATTTCCACTTTGGTTTGATTTCCATCCCTGCTTGATGCCAATATGCTTCTGCCAGTCTAAACAGGGAAGTCATCTTAGATTTGTTGTCCTCATGTTTCAAAACTTTCACTAAATTTGGGTCTTTTGAGCTCAGCAGATATGTGTGGAGTCCAATGATTACAGATCTATACATGTAATCAATTTCAAGGAGGCCCTCCTTGGGAATGGGGAATATATAATCTTGGTGTGCACTGAATTTTATAAATCATTTGGTGAGCTTGATGTATCCTTCTTGTTTAAATATCTAATCTATCCAGTACATTTTGGGTCCAGTCAGTCACTCCAAAACTGTAAGTTAGGACAGGAAGAGCCAATTGGTTTATAGCTTGGATTTTGTTCCTAGATGTCAGCGCTGTTTTCAGGATTGATATACGTCTTCTAAAGTACTCCTTACAAAGTTTTATTCACATTTGTTCATGTTTTATTGTTGATCCTTCATCAATTCCCAAATATTTATACACTCCTTCTTGCTCAAGTTCTTTTATATCACATTCTTTTCCCAGGCTTATGTTTTCATAGTGCTGCAGCTTCCCTCCTTTAAAGGTTGCTTTTGCACATTTGCCAAGACCAAATGACATTCTTATATCATCTGAAAAAGTTTTGACAACTTGCACTTGTAATTTAAGTTCCTCATCTGGTGAGCTATACAGTTTCAAATCATTAACAAAGATGATTATTTTTTTTTGTTGTTTTCTAGGAGCCAAATTATAGCCATGGCCTAACCTGTTAAGTAGACAGCTTAATTGGTTAAGAGCAAGCAGAATAGCAGCGATGACAAAGAGTCACCCTGGAATATCTCCCTTTGAATTGTTATCCCTGGAACAATAATTAGTCCTTTATCATGGCTTAATTGCAAAGTGGTCTGCCACTGTTTCATGGTCACTGTAATGTAGTTGATCAGTGTAGGATATAGCTTATACATTTTTAAAACTCTCTTATCCATGAATGTGGGGTACTATCAAATGCTTTTTTGTAGTCAATCCTTGCCATACTTATATTCTTCCCCTTTTTGCAGTTTTTCACTTTGACTTTATTTAACAGGAAGTGATCCTTCCACATGGCTTTATTTTATTGCCCTCTTCTTCTTTTGCCATAATTGAGTTTTCTTGTAAATGACTATACAGTAAGAGCAGACTGATGAATTACAAGATCATCCCATTCACTTTAAAGATTATTATAAAAAAGATATTTTGTAGTATATAATTGAAGCACTTTTGTTTTGCCCCTTGCTCTTAATGGATTTCTTTTCAAACATGGCACCTCATTGATTATACATACTAGATCTGTATATCTGTACTGTTAAAGTGTTGGATGCTACCATCAGTGAATGTATTATTTCCAAGGGTTAGACAAAAGAATGACAGCGGTCTTTGCTATGGTTTGATTATGATAGTCATGTTTCTGAAAATTACATAATCACTGATATTGGGAATGTTGACTTGTCATGTTTCAGAAGCTGATTTGCCTTAAGGATCATGTTATCTTCAACATTGCAATTCCTTCAACTCGTAGGCAGGGATAGGGACTTACACAAATGCCGCCATTGCCTAGGTACTGAACAGAGACCAAAGTCCCTGATGCCAACCTGAATGAATGTCCATATGGGTAGCTCTGAGTCTAGCAGATCTAGGCAATGAATGGACTTGGTTCCACTAGGTGGAAACTTGATATCTGATGGGTGGACACCCAGAAACAAGCAGCCCTTTTTGGAACCAAAATTCCTACAAAAAAAATTGCAATTCCTTCAACTCATAGGCAGGGATAGGGACTTACACAAATGCCGCTGTTGCCTAGGTGCTGAACAGAGACCAAAGTCCCTGATTCCAACCTGAATGAATGTCCATATGGGTAGCTCTGAGTCTAGGAGATCTAGGCAATGAATGGACTTGGTTCCACTAGGTGGAAAGTTGATATCTGATGGGCGGACACCCAGAAACAAGCATCCCTTTTTGGAACCAAAAGTCCTACAAAAAAAAAAAAAAAAATCCAAGGTCTGTTTAAAACACCTCTACATATTTGACTCTGGACTTGCTTAATATCTTCCAGAATTCTTTTAGCTTTAGACAAATAAACAAATATAATTCTTGATGCTTAGCTCTTGTTCAGCACAACTACAGCAGGTGAGAGTTCATGCTACAAACATAGGCTAACATTATGGCTCTGTAGAAATGCCAGTGAAGTCTCATTCAGTTGCCATGGCCCAAGTCCTTCATGGAGGCCTCCATTTCCTGTTATCGATAACCTTCTTCCAAGGTGTATCTATGGGTCCAGTTTCCAAGACAGTGATAAGAAAGCAGGTCTAATTAGGATACCGAGTCAAAGATCACTAACACGTGCCTGATGGAGCTTCTTGGTAGTAAAACACAGACTGACAACAATGACTTTTTTACTATCCATCACTAGTCACTCCAAAGTAAGTGTTTCTTTTGTAAATGATTTAAAATGTCATATCTGTAAAATTACCTTCCTGCCTTGATTTCTGTAAACAGGTTTATTATTTCATCCTTGCTCTTGTGATTATTCTGGCGCAGAATTAATAACCATATCTTTTTATTCTTAGGCTGACCTATTGACCATAGAAGATGAAGATCCTCTTTATTTCAAAATGGGAAATTATGGTCTTTGTAAGAACTTAGTCAAAATTCAGTGCACACTTTTTCCTCATTTCCATACTTTCATATATTGTAAAAACTAAAAGAAATCTCCAGCCAAGCTGGAACTTCCAATGAGTGACCTCTCAAACCTCTTGAATAAGATGCCCATGGGATATATGAAATAACCCTTATGAACACCATGTGTTTCAGCTAATTGGTGATTCTGAATGCCCATGACTTGTTTTGTCGTTTTAAAGGACAATTTCAAGCCAATAAAGTCAAGCCTTACTAACTGTGGATATGCATATTTTAGCCTTGTTATGACCTCACCAGCACAGCAGAGCACAAGCAGAGTGTTTAACTAAGCATAAGAAACACAGGGCTGTTATACCCAGCTGATGTCCATAATGATTAGGGTGACTGCAAAATGTCCCAAATAACAAACTAAAACAATGATTGAGAAGGTATCACAGAAAAAACAATCTGTAAAAACTAAAAGAAAACTCCAGCCAAGCTGGAACTTCTGATGAGTGACCTCTCAAACCTCTTGAATCAGAGGCCTATGGGATATATGCAAGTAACCCTTATGAACACCAGGTGTTTCAGCTAATTGGTGATTCTGAATGCCCGTGACTTGTTTTGTTATTTTAGTGGGCAATTTCAGGCCAATAAAGCTAAACCCCACTAGCTGTGGATATGCATATTTTGGCCTTGTTATGAACTCACACATAAAAAAACAATCTGTAAAAACTAAAAGAAAACTTTCATATACTCAGGAAATCAGAGTTGTATTCCTTCTTACTCATTTTTGCACTTCTTTAATTTGCTGGTGAGTTATATTTTGGTCAAGTAGGAAGTGGATTTAAGCAGTGAAGTCAGCTGTTCATATTATTATCTATCTGCAGTATAAATAATTTTACCCTATGTGCTTATATCTCCTCCTGCAAATATTTATGATGATTCTCCATGGGGTAGTGCATCAAACTTCCTGGTATACTAATGCCAGCATAAATGTCATTAATGCTTCCAGGTTAGTATTGTTCCTGTCAGAAGGTATCTTAGGTCTACCAGTGAGGACAGACTATACATGCAGCTGAACAAATGCCATACAGTGTTGAATAGCACTTCACATCACTAAAAATGTTTTTTTTTTTAAGTGGTATGTCTGGTGTGTTTTTTTTCAGTCATTTGGGTGCTAGACCATTCAGTCTTTATTAAGATTAGGACTAAGAATTATTGTTTTTCAACAGTTTTTCTCAGGTGTGTATGGACTACCTTTCTTAGAGCTATAGTTTCAATCAGCACATGCCTGAAAATCCTAAGAGATAATTTCTTGACCGTTTGTAGAGGCAACATACAATGGGATATGTGCACTTACTGAATGTGAAGTGGAATATGTGGGGGGAGGAGTAGCAACATGAATCTATAGGAACAAAATTAATTCTTCTGGCTATATCCCTGATGCCAGCCCTGAATTTGGAAAAAATGCTCCTGGCAAATAATACTATGGGAATTTAACGTCTTCTGTGTGGAGACATGCGTGAATGGGCGTACCTTCATTGAAGATTGTGCATCAGGGCTGGCAACTCGGCACGTAAAAATCTACTGCCAATCATTAGCGGACCGGAGTTCCGCTGTGGCGACCCCTAACCGGGAAAAGCTGAAAGTCACAACAACTATGGGAATTTATTAATTTTTTTTTTTGTGCTTTTTTCTTTTATCTTTTGGCTTGGCTGCAGTAAACGTGTATATTTTTGTGTATATAGCACAATTGAAAGTAGTAGAGTTTTATTTGTTGCATTAGACATTAAACCTCTGCAAATTTATAACACATTTAGTTGTTATTATTCTGATATTCATGTAATGAAGAAGAAAATGGACTACATAAATATATGTTTTTCTTAGCTAATCCTCATCCCTGGGCCTGTTAGCACAAAACACACAGGCTATATGAATTTTTTTTAATTTAACTTATAATATATTACTATTGACAGGAATGCATCTGTGACAGTTTCACTTTCAACAATCATGTCTACTTTCTGGTTTATGTTCTCTTTTTCAGAAAATCACTTGATATTTATTTCTAAGGTGACCAGACATTACCAAGAGTTAGTTTGCTTGTTTGTTTGTTTTGTTTGTTTGTTTGTTTGCGTATTTATTCTCAATCGCTTGCTTCTGTATAGTGCAATACTGGGTAACGTATATCGATGGCTAAATGTATGGAGATAAAATGCACTTTTTTACTGCAAATATAATGAAAGGACCAACTTTTTAAAGTTCTGTTAACTATATGGGCTCAAGTATATCATACATTCTTTAATCAGACATTCTGAATTATACACATCAGGACCTTGATGTGACAAACCATTAGAATTAATGTGGTTTCAGTGACAAACTTCTGTATTCTGCTATGCTCTGTTTGATTTCTGTGTATGCTGTCTGCTTTGAGGGTTCACTTTCATTGTATTCAGAATAAAAGAAGGCTGGTATGATGTCATACAAGTCTATAATTGCTACTCTGTGGTTGGCTAGTTGTTTTTGGGGAAAAACACACAATTTGTGTCATCACAGTTATTGCTCTTACTCTGATGTAAACATTTAATGTACCATACATTTATTTATGAATGTCCTAGAAAGATGCAACATATTGGGATGGCCAGTTAGTTAATTACATACGTTCATTGTTAAGTACTAGGCTAGCTGCCCTTGCTGGCCACTTTAAGCCTAGCCAGTTTCCCTTTCTGTGCTCAAACTAACTTATTCCATTTGGTTATAGATTAGCCTTACCCATCCCATGGTCAGTAGTTCTATGTTTCCCCTAATAATGAAAATAACTGGGATCATACAACTGATAAATTGAGAAGATTATATGTATGGAATAAAGCATTTAATAGCTGCCGCTGTCCATTAGTACTACAAGGAGCCATTCTGGGCTTAATTTTCTGTTTGCCATCCATATATCTAAGTTGTGTTTGAATATGAACAGGGATGCTGAGATGAGCTTTGTTTTATGTAGACGGGTAGTCTGTTTCAGAGCAGCAGTATCCTCTGTGAGATATACCTGTCCATCCAAACCATCTGCTGATATTGCAGAAGAGGTTTAGATCACTAAACTGAATAATTCTGATGCCATTTAACTTGCTGGTGTGCAGTAAGTCCATCAGTGCTGAGTCAGAGGATTCCTTGTAGTCCAGAAAAAGATAAAACTCTTAACAGTCTATAAGATACCAAGTATATTGACAGGGGTTTGAGTCAGCTCATGTAAGAGTTCATGTTTAGGCTTTCTATCCTTTTAATAAAGTATCTCAGTGAGTGTTCCATTTGCTGTATGTGTCTGGACATATATATGTCAAAGCAAGCTTCGTACTCAATGACAGGCCTATCGAGGGCTGAATAAAGGGTGACAATGACATCCTTAGCTGTAGACACAATCCCTTTGTACATAAGCTGTGCAGTGTAGATGGGCTTTCTTATGGCAATGGAAATATGCTGATCAAAAGTTAGGTAGATAGTGTGAGGACCCATCAATGCAGTATTCTTAGGTTTTGATAGTGCGTTTAGGACTTAGTCTTGTGTGATATCACTAACAATCAACTCAGCGCTTTGCTGTATTGTGGATTTAAGACTACAAACACAACTATAAAAAAACTTGTGATTGTCTTTGGTTGGGTAGCTATTATGGACTCAACATCATCTAACCTCATTATTCTAAACATAGCACTCTAACTTTAACAACTACATCACAAATATAAGGGAGACCGGCACCAGCTACTCATTTTAAAAATGCATGGCAGATAGTGTGAAAAGGAAAAATGGTGGCAAAATATATAATGCGTAATATTTGGCCTCATATTACTGAACAAATGGCATTTTGAAAAGTATAGCCTATTAGGCAACCAAATTAGTCCAGTGTTCATGATAATAAATATAAAATGATAAGTCAGCAAACACCAAGTACAGATATGCTGAATGTTGTTATACATTCATGTGATAATAATTGGATTCATTTGATCTTATAATAGAATGCAAACTGCTTCTAAGTCATTGATCTGGGGTGTTTCCAGGTCACTGAGTTAGAATTAGTAATCGCATCTCTTTCTGCAGAACTATACCGTGTCTGACTCATTAACCAGAGAAGTTGCACGTTGTTTCTTAAAGACAATCAGAATAAGAAAACCAGTAATTACCTACATTCACCATTTTTTTCTGTATAATATTATACAGATACATAGTTGAAGCTGCCATGCAGAGGCATTCTCGTTAGAAATCAAAAATTCCATATCTAAACTGTGACTCCTGTTTACCTTATTGCTTTCAGTGACTTTCTGCTTGACTTTATTGGTTTGCAACCAGACATATGAAAACAGGATAGAAGTATAAAGATAAATAAGTCTCCCTTTGAAAATGTTTTGATGTCTCTGAAGCTTTGTTTTATATAGCACCAACATGTTTTAAAATTCTCTTTTCTTCTTGTTTTAATTCGTAAGTGGGCAGTTGAAAAGGAGCTGCGTGTCTGAGATCTGTCATAAAGCATATGAAAAGGCATACATAAAAGTTCTCATCATGTGCCACATTGTAAGAGAGCTTGAATTCTGAGTAACAGCTAGAACTCTCAAACACAGTAGTTTATGATACTCTATCAACTTATAGTATTTTGTCATACTTTGTTGGCCAAAATACTTTTCAGCTAAAGTTTGGGTCGGGTCGGCTGTATTAAACTTAAAGGACAAGGATGTAAATTTTTATTGTTAATAAAAAAATAACTATTTACATATATGAAGCCCATTTTCATGTTGTAAATTGTTTTAAAGCTTAGAAATTAATGATAAAATATATGAGCAAAACTGCAGTCCTGTTCTGCATCTAGCATTTATACTTCTTTAATTCTCAACACTCATTTTATAGCATGCTATCTGCAATTCAAAAGACAGTTAGATACCTACTTATTGTAAGATTTAAGGTACACATCTCATTCCTTGCTCTTCTCAGTGATTGGGTGACTATGCCACGTGCAATGAGTTTGTAAGTGCAAAACTGTCCCCCCATTCTGCACCTAATATTTATACTTTTTTTTAATTATAGTAAATAGTTTATAGCATGGCATCTACAGTTCAAAAGACAGATGACAAATGCTGATTGTATGATTTAAAGCACTTGTCACATTGCTTGCTCTCTTTGTTCAGTTGGTTAACATGCAACAAATGAGTTTCTGTACATCTGCTTACTGTCTGACTGCAGACATCATTAAACACAGTGGGATTTGCTGAAAACAGAGCATTATTGGCCTTACTTTATTTGCAGTTATCATTGTTATTTTCTTAACTGACTATAGATTTATAAAATGTGCTGCGGTAGCGTTGTCGCCTCACAGTCAGATGTTGTCCTGTTCGATTCTCAGCTAGAGCATCTTCTGTGTGGAGACATGTGTGAATGGGCGTACCTTCATTGAAGGTTGTGCATCAGAGCTGGCAACTCGGCATGTAAAAATCTACTGCCAATCATTAGCGGACCGGAGTTCAGCTGTGGCGACCCCTAACCGGGAAAAGCCGAAAGACACAACACAACTACATAAAGTAAAAACCACTCAGCATGCTGGGGCCTATATTTTATACTCAAACGTTTAACTTGTCGAACACCTAAACATCAACAGCTAAACAGAGAAAGCTTACAACTGCGAATGGACACTTCCGCAAATTCTTTCATAGGGAAAACATTCTCTTGGCTGTTGGACACTAAAACAAACATTCAAACCCTAATTAAGTTGGGGCTCCCCCCCAAAGCCCCTAACTAAATATACCAACTCTGAGATCACTCTACATTAGGGAAAAGGGCAAATTCCCGATAACGGCCAAGTGACTTTTTTCCCTGTGAATAAATTTGTGGAAGTGCCAATTCGCTGTTGTAAGCTTTTGCTGCTAAGCTGTCATTTAGGTGTTTGACAAACTAAACATTTGCTGTTTTAATATAGACCCAATCCTGAACATCATACATCTCATGGCCCCTTCTTTAATATCTTGCCTTGTACCCATGAATTAATCTGTCTGACTTGTTGAATCTTTTTACCACCAAGTTTTACACTTTACCACCAGGTTTTACACTTTTCTTCATAGCCATGCCATGTAATTTGTGCTGAAAGGATTGCTATTCATAGAGTTAATGACCAGTTTTGTAGAAATATTATTGCTTGAAATACAGACCATTGAGGTTCTAATAAATATATAATGAAGGGCAATGCTGTGGAGAGTTTGCCTGCTAGTTGTATATGTGTGTGTGTGTGTGTGTGTGTGTGTGTGTGTGTGTGTGTGTGTGTGTGTGTGTGTGTGTGAGTGTGTGTGTGTGTGTTTGTGTGTGTGTGTGTGTGTGTGTAAGTGCATATGTGTGTGGTTGTGGGTGTGTGTGTGTGTGCAAGTGCATATGTGTGTGTCTGCAAGTGCATGTTTGTGTGTGTGTGTGTGTGTATGTGTGTGTGTGTGTGTGTGTGTGTGTGTGTGTGTGTGTGTGTGTGTGTGTGTGTGTGTGCATCTGTGTGTGTGTGTGTGTGTGTGTAAGTGCATATGTGTGTGCATGTGCATGTGTGTGTGTTCAAGTGCATATGTGTATGTGTCTGCAAGTGCATGTTTGTGTGTGTGTGTGTGTGTGTGTGTGTGTGTGTGTGTGTGTGTGTGTGTGTGTGTGTGTGTGTGTGTGTGTGTAAGTGCATATGTGTGTGTGTGTGTGTGTGTGTGTGTGTGTGTGTGTGTGTGTGTGTGTGTGTGTGTGTGTGTGTGTGTGTGTGAATGTTTGTTACTAAATGTTTATAGGTGTGTTAATACTTTGTAATATTTTTAGCAAACTGACTTTTTACATAATTTGGTTCATTATAAATTTCCTTTTAGTATTTATAATTTTGTGGATTAGATTGAAATGTGAACTTAACCTAATCATTATTTTATGCATACACAGCCTACTTTATTTATTTTTTTATAAAAAGAAAGACACCGTAATGAACATTTTATAGAATTGTGTTAGGGTTTTATCTTTTAGCATTCGGTGCATTATTGATTTTGGTATTTTATTAATTCATATTTCCATTCTATAACTCGGGGTAACTCTGCTGTACTTTTTTTCACAAAACCTTTCTCCTCTAAAATTTATTTAAGGTCTTAATCTACTTTTGTGAACTGGATCTTTGAAGGTCTTATGATGAGTGCATTTTGGGTTGGTTTGTTATTACAATAATAATGACTTAAAACTGACTTCATCTGCCTTAAATAACAAAGATTACAAAGCAGCTAAGTTTCTCTTAACACTGACATAATCTCACATCATATCTATATGTCATCTTTTAGCAGGGATACAATTTACTCAGCAGAAAACATGTTTGGTGTTATACTTTTTTGTTATCAGAAAACCATTCCTCACCCTCTGTTTGCTTTGATGAGAGTGCCGTTTAAAGGCAGAGATGCTGTTCTTAACATCAGCACCACAAACAGTTTATAGTTCTATCAGGTGATATATGATTGGTCAGATTCATAACTAAGCTACAGCTAACATGAGTGAGAAAACATAAGGAGTGACTGTTCTTATTGTGAATATGCTAATATATTAACATTAATGGGATATTTGAATTGTAGTTACCAACAAAGTTACACTGTGAGGCCAAATCTCAGAATCAGTATAAAAGATCCAAACATCACACGTTTCTTTTTTTTTTTTTTTTCAAAATATTTTATTAAGTTTTCCAAGAAAAGAAAAAGAAAACAAATGACAAACAGTAATCTCTTCTAAGGCAAATTATTAACAAACAAGGTAAAAACTATTTACAGTATACACACAGGCCTGAAGCAAAATGTCACACGTTTCTGTTTGCTCATGGTGAGCAGTGAGCACCTATATCACTTCTAATATTTCTGCCATTTGCCCATTGTGATGTAGACATCTTAGTCTGCATGGCTAGTTGGGGAGGAACTTCAGGCTACATGAAAATATAGCCACAAGCACTGTGATGCAGTCTTACTTTTTAAATTTCTTTTAAAGATATTGATATCGACATGCAGTGTAACTGATTCATTTGTCAGAAAAAGAAATTAAATGACCATTACCAGCTTGAAGGTATGAGAACTATGCAGTCATCAATCGACCAACATTAGTTTTTTTTTTCAAGTTAAATTTGCAATGAGTTATGATGGCAGTTATAAAAAATGACAAACTATTTTGAAATTTAATAATTTACAAATGCATAATTTCCAGTTTTGCGGAGACAGCATGATTGAAACTCTCCCACACTAGTAGGTGAAAAAAAGTGTCAGTGCTATAATGTTCAATTATTGCATTATTTAAAGCTAATTAACTTAATTTCAAAGTAATTGGTCATTAACACTATGAAAAGCAATCCTTTCAGCACAAATTATGTGGCATGGCTATGATGAAAAGTGTAAGACCTGCCTGTTCCCTTCCCTTCAGACTTCTTGACAAAAGGGATGAGTGCATGACAAAATTTGTTCTGAATAAAGAAAAACCTAAAAAGGCTAGTCAAATACTTAAAGTGAGTATGACCTGTCAAAAGCAATTTATTATGCATTGAAATGTGTACTTTCTCTACTATTTGATGAGAGGCATTTTATATAATTTTAATGAGAGTTAGAGAAAAAACAAAAGTCTAAATAATTAAAGATTTAACTCTGTTTGTTCAGTTCCATAAATATAATTATGACTTTACTAACTGCAGTAAATTATACAAGATAAGCAGTACTGCTTTTACCATTTCAGTCTCCCAGAATATAGGAATGATTAATTACAAATGCTTTAATAATGGAAGACCTTCTGCTTCTCATAATTTTGAACATGTTTGTTGCAAGTACTCACGTAGCTAAAAACATTGTCAAAACCTATGATAGCGACTGAGAAAAAGAATGAATAAAAAAATGACAATATGAAATTGAATTGTCGACATTTTTCAAGCATACCACCACATCCAGTGTCATACAACACACATCCACTGTCGCGCATATTCATTTTGATGGTACACCTATATACATGCTGTAGGTGGATTGGACACTCTAAATTGGCCCTAGGTGTGAGTGTGTGCATTTGTGTGTGCCTTCGGTGGAAGGTTGGATGCCGGGCTGGCAACTCGACACCGTAAAACTCCGCTGCCAATCAGGAGCGGACAAGGTGATCTGCTGTGGCGACCCCTAACTGGGAAAAGCCGAAAGAAAAAAAGAAAAATATATATATATATATATATATATATATATATATATATATATATATATATATATATATATATATATATATATATATATATATATATATATATATATATATATATATATGTATATATATCTATATATATATATATATATATATATATATATATATACCTATAAACACACACGTGTATATATCTATCTATATCTATATATATATATATATATATATATATATATATATATATATATATATAGATATATAGTTATATATTTATATAAATAGTTCCATTGTATTTCATCAAAGGTACCTTTGAATGAATCACATATGGTCAAAAAAATGATTAAGATCATGTTTGATGTTAAAGCTATTTTGTCAAAAACTGCTGAAGTTTAGAGATGGCATTTATGGTTTTGTTTGATTATGGGAATTGTAAGGGCAGTAATTTAGAATACTGTGTGTGGACTGGTAATGCCCATTGTCAGGTTGTACCCATACACACACACTCACGCACACAAACACACATACACACACACAAACACACACACACACACACACACACACACACACACACACACACACACACACACACACACACACACACACACACACACACGCACACACACTTGAAACCAGGAAGGAAACTCCAGCACCAAAACACTTATGCAATGAAACAAATCCTTTACTTGTCTAAACAGATGCAGGTGTTACCATTCTGCTTTATTGATGTTTTTCTGGTTGCTCATCCCTTGTTCTACCTTTAAGAAGGCCAAACTTTTCTAAATCCAAGCATATAAGATCCCCTATGTATCATTGTTTATTAGTTCAGCTATAATATGTTCCATGTCCGTCAAGTAGCAGTAGTGAGAGTAACTGTCCTGTAATTCCCATTTTCTGTGGTCAGTAGAGAGATCACCTTTACAAAAGAGCACCACAACTGCCATTTCCAGACCTCGAGGTCATAACCAGTAGAGATTCACAGACTGAAGACTTGATGTAAGGGGGTTGTTAGGTGAGGTCTATGTCATTTTGTTGACTGGCTATTCAGTCATTCTTTAAACACCTATTTAGTGATGCCGCTCTTCATCAAAAGGCAAATTTTAAGTAGGCCAAACAAGTGGTTGGCCAGTCAAGAAAAAAAATAGAATAAAATTTAAAACTTGCCAAGGTGGGGGACTATACCACCACCCCCCACACACACACACACACACACTCCCCAATATAGCAACACAGTAATGGAGTGAAGAGAAGATACAGCAGGCTTTTTTGGAAAGCTTAACATGGTAACATGTAATATATAATAAATCTTGAGATGGTCAAGGTGGATGGGAAAGTCTTTCTAACTTATTTGAGCTAAGCTGCATATGCTGTTTGAATAAATATAATAAAGTGCAAGTATGCAGAATGAACATTAACTGTCAGCTTTACTCAGAAAATGAAAGACACATGGAGCCAGCAATGTACGCACACATAAATATGTGCTTGATAATTTCAGTATGCTACATTTTCTTCCAGTTCAGATGCAGGTTAAGAAGGCAATTAGGTAATGCATTTGTATCCTACTAGTTGATTTTGCAAAATTTATGCACAGTTTTGCATAGATGTAGAAATACTTCACATTTTAATACTAGCACCAAATATACTGTGATTTAGATGTTAAACTGAAGTAATGTCATGGCTTTCAAGTTAGAATTCAGCAATTCATCAATTCATTGGTGCTATTTAATTTCAAACCCATGGTCAGGGCTATAAATACTTAAAATATCATCAGTTATTCATTTTGACAGATTCCTGCATTTTTATGGCAAAGTGAACCTCTCCTCTTTGAACTCGAAAGAAGAAAGAAGCATCATTCTTACCTTACCTTTAATTGATATCATAGCTTATAGTTACTGCTCATTGTATTGTCCCTTTTACTACCCTATAAGTCACTTTAAGGTTCCCTCATGTGCTCTGTGTTAGCATTTCTAGGGCTTATTTTGTTTGGTGAAGTAGCTGTTTGGTTGGTGCAATGACCAGCAATGCCATATTTGGTGATCTGCATACCTTATGCTGTCTGCACAATAGACTGTAATGCACTCCTACAGGAATGGGCTACCATATGGGGAATGGCGATCTATAATATCTGAGCCCACTGTCCATCTCAGAGTATGCAATCTTTCATAGTTAAGCTGCGGCCCTAGAGAAATGTATAGGATGTTCATGCTACTGCGAGTACAGATAAGGTCACTGCTGTGTATTTATAAAGTCTTTGCCAGTCATCTTTCTATGAGTATGTCTCTGCTAACCCATCCTTCTTTGAATTTAGCTCTGGTCATCCATCTATCCATCAAACTGCAATTCTTATCATATATCTCCCTTTGGAATTGCCTCTGGTTATCCATCATTCAGAATATGTCTTTGGTCACTTGGCCTACAACCAGAGCTCAAGCGTCTTGCAGTGGTTGCAAAGCCTCCCTGTAAATTGTAAGTCTGCATTTGGCATGTGCACCTCCTCCAAGTGTAATTTCCTACATCAGCATTCTAGACAGTAGGCCCTAGTTGTGACGCAGTTTGTCCTACCTGTCCTATCAGTGTCTGTCTGTCTGTCCATTATCAGTACATTGTTTATGTGCTATTACTGTTTCATCATCAGGAAATACCCACATTTAACAATGCTAAACGTATAATCACACTCCTAAAAATCAATAACAGTAAAACTATATGCTTATCTAAATTTATATACCACTAGGGAATAACATTGACACTGCTGAAAGCATCTGTACTGGATATTTATTCTTTTTATTTGTATAACATTTGTCGATCAGGAAACTCCAACTAGGATAAAGCCGATTTTCAGTGGAGGCCCAGGGAGAAGTACTGCAGATGCATGTCTTTGGAAAGTGGGAGATACCGGATCACCCAAAGGAAACCCATGTGAACACAGGGGGGCATGCAGACTCTGCACAGAAGGCACCCCAAGAATTTTATTTACAGATCAAAGGGGACGGCCATGGGTGCAACTTTGCCCCTGTTTATGCTGACCTCTTCATGGGGTGTCTTGAACAAGGCCTGGTTTATGATGATTTTAACCCATTTAAGATGGAAATGATCATGTAGAAGAGGTTTTTGGACGATTGCTGGTATTTATCAACTTCAGGATCACACAATAGTGAAAAACAACACATCTACCCAGCCTTTCTTTCTCCATAACACTATATCTGATTTATTTATCTACAAATATCTCAGAATTAACTATCTACATTTACGATCAAATACCAAATCAAGACCAAAATATAACTGACGACATTGTACCCTGTGTAAAATATCAATTCAAAAATTTAACAGAGATATTCTTCCCCCACCATGGTCCCACTGTTCATAAAACTATCACTTCCATCTCCAGCATAAAACATTCACCTAATACATCTCAACAAGAAACAGAACACAAACTCACCCTAGTAAATAGGAACCTAAGAAGTATGTGCAATAAAATCCATGACATGCAAGCTTATCTTGCCATATACACTCCTGGTGTAGTCATAGTTACTGAAACCTGGTTACAAAAGAAATAAAGGAGAAGAACCCCCCCCCCCGGGTACAATATACTCAGGCATGACAGACAAATGAAACATGAAGGTGGTGTAGCAGTCATCTATAAATATTCCCTAACCATCACCTTATTTCCGCAGGAAATACCCACATTTAACAATGCTAAACGTATAATCACACTCCTAAAAATCAATAACAGTAAAACTATATGCTTATCTAAATTTATATACCACTAGGGAATAACATTGACACTGCTGAAAGCATCTGTACTGGATATTTATTCTTTTTATTTGTATAACATTTGTCGATCAGGAAACTCCAACTAGGATAAAGCCGATTTTCAGTGGAGGCCCAGGGAGAAGTACTGCAGATGCATGTCTTTGGAAAGTGGGAGATACCGGATCACCCAAAGGAAACCCATGTGAACACAGGGAGGCATGCAGACTCTGCACAGAAGGCACCCCAAGAATTTTATTTACAGATCAAAGGGACGGCCATGGGTGCAACTTTTGCCCCTGTTTATGCTGACCTCTTCATGGGGTGTCTTGAACAAGGCCTGGTTTATGATGATTTTAACCCATTTAAGATGGAAATGATCATGTAGAAGAGGTTTTTGGACGATTGCTGGTATTTATCAATGGAGATATTTTGTTAGTTACTTGAATTCTAATGAGTTTGGCCTTTAATTTATAGGTAGACTTGATTTGTTTACTATTGATTTCCTGGACATAAATGTTACCATACTGACTGATGGCACTGTTGCCACCAATTTATATAGGAGGCCATTCACAAAAAAAACCCGTTAGAAGCTAGTGCTTGCCATCCAAGGCATATGTTGTGAATATTCCAAAAGCACATATTTGTAGTGATCAGGATGAGTTTCAAGTCAGAAGCAATTAAAATGGAAAATAGGTTCATAAAAAGGGGGTTATGATCCCACCTTAGTTAGACAAGCTAGGAATATAGCTTCTAATATTAAAACAGAGGATTTGTTGAATGTTGGGCCTAGAGATAAGGCTGTGTCTTCAAACATTAGTTTTATTACTGCTTATGGTACCAACACTTTTAAAATCAAGCAAGTATTGGCTAAACATTGGCAAATATTAAAAACAGATGAATTTTTTTAAACAGTGTCTGGGAGATCGATGTCAGTTTGGATATCAGAGGGGCAAAAAAATTGTGGAACATCTCTCCTGGTTCAGAAAATGGGACACAGTTAATAATATTAGAATAGTAGGTAGTACCATGTGTAGTTACTGTGTTTTTTGTAAAATCATTTCATGTACCAATGCTTTTATGTCAGTGAATACTCCAAAGATGTTTTTGCTCAGACATCTTATTACATGTAATACAGAGTGGGTTATTTATATGTCTGTCTGCCAATGCGGGGCTTTTTACATGGGTCAAACTTATAGGGCATTTATAAGTAGGATTGCAGTGCCCTTGAGTGATATAAATTAAAAAAAACCCTAGAAGTGCATTGTATAAACATAAAGTGGTACATGCTTCAACTAATTTTGTTTTTGTAGGATTAGATAGTATAAGGGGTATGGGAATGTCTTACTCTTTTTGACATCAGTTATTAGATCATAAAGAAAAATTATATATTATAAATCTTGAGGAAATATATAAGCCTGGTTTAAATGAGTGCTGGTAAAACTATTTAATAAAATGGTGATAAATATGTTAGTATGTTAATTAACCTATGATCTATTTCTAAATATATTAATGTGTATTTATGTTTATTTGATAATTTAATGTTTCGTTCAGTATAGTTTTACAGCTGTGTTAGTACTTGGGGTTGTTGCTTAAAGCAGAAGGATATTTAAACCAGAGAGGTGTGTCTCTGTATTGCACTGAAGAAGCCATATGCACAACCGGTTATCTTTTTCACTATTTGGATTATTCTGGATGTCTTTTCTTATTAAAAGGAAGTGTTGCTGAATTCGCTGTGTTTTGAGTGCTGGATTTTTCTACTGTGTGGTATATATATATATATATATATATACATCTATATGGGCCTACTTCATAACATTGAAATTTCATAATGTTGAATTTCATAACATTGAGACCACAACATCGAAAATTCAAAACACTGAAAACTCAGAACATTGAAAACTCAGAACATTGAAAGTGTGCTTCGTAACATTGAAAACTACATTGCACAAGTAAATAATATTAGCTCCACCTACAACAACACCTAACCAGCAAACACACTTTCTATTACATTTCTCTAGGGGGGAAAGCCGCCCTGCATTCCGCATGTGGGGGTTCCCCTACACACCCCCTGTAAATTAAATATACCAACTCCAAGATCTCACTCCACAGAACAAAATGGCAAACATACTATTACGTGTTTCATGACTGCCTGTTGTAAACTTAGTCATGTTCCCTTCTAACTTGCTATACTACAACATAATTTATGTTAATGTAGTGAAGTACGATCTTAGAGGAGATATATTTAAGTAGCAGGAGGTGTGGGGGGGCACAGTTCTCCACATGGGGGGGCTGCAGTGGAGCTTGCCCCCTTCTTATACTTGGAGAAAAGTAATATGGTTTATCTTGTATTTGTTTCTGTATCTACTTCTGCTGAATATAGTAAGAGTTGGTATCCTGTGTGTTTTCAGTATTCTGAGATTCAGTATTCTGAGATTCAGTATTTTGAGTTTTTAGGCTTTTGAACTTTCAAGATTTTGGTCTCAGTCTTTTGAAATTTGAGGTTTTGGGCTATCATATATATATGTATATAGTTAGAGAGAGAGAGAGCTATAGATATATACATAGATATTTTGTGCCAGCAACAGCTTTTAGATATTTTGACTTTAGATCAAATAAGTAGAACCCAAATCTCTCTCTCTCTCTCTCTCTGTATATATATATATATATATATATATATATATATATATATATATATATATATATATATATATATGTACATATATTATCTTATTACATCAGAGGGACATATCCAGGTGCATCTGCAGTTAACTCCTTCTGACGCCTTTAGGCATCAAGTTTTGTTTGTTCATATTTGCATCAATAATTCCAAAAACCATGCTATGTACAAGGTTTTAAAAGATTTCATATTAAAGGTTACACAATCCAAAATTGAACTGCATTAATATTTGACCCCTGCTAGTGTGGGTAAATAGATATTAACTGTTGTTTTTATTATATTAATTTATATAGTTTTTCTAAATATCTCAACAAGCAAGTAATACAGACAGAACTTCTTAGCCTCATATGAAAGCTCTCAGCCAGATGAATAAAATGCTGCTGACAGTATGCATGTAACTTGAGTGACTGCTGAGATATTATAAGCTATTTACAAAATATTACAAATATAATAGTGACTGTGTTTACTATGACTTATAAACTTCAGTTTAAGACCTAGAATCTAAAGAATACTACCACTATAAAAATAATTTGTACTGAACGGTGTGCCATTTATAATTCTTTCATAACCCCTATGGTTCCAGAGAATGAATGTTTGCTTGAAATGTGAGGACCTAATTTTATTCTGTCAAAAAGCTTAAGCTCCAGCCATTGGACGTTACAGTGCAAACTTCCTGAGCTCCATTGGAGTGAATGAGTTATATCAATACATATATACAGATGTATAGATATATAGACTTAGATATATATTATCTACATGTATGTGTGTGTGTATGGGGGGATGCCTACTACATGATTAGCAGGCAATCTATTTGAATGTATTGTGTGATGTGTGAAGTCAACAAAAGGAAAAAAGTTCAGAGTAAGTGGGAGAGCAGTATTTTTGTAAGATCCATGAATACCAGAGATAGAGGAATTATTCCCTTTTCACTAGTAGTGCATGATCTCATAGTTGGTCTATTTAAATAGCAGGCAGTGCTGGGGATGTTGTCTTCTACATAGAAGGTGCAGTGAGGCTTACCTCCTAGAAAAGCACTTAGTTTTGGGAAGTCTTTTTTTCAAACAGTTTTCTTCACAGAAATTACTTTAATAATGTTGTTTTTCAGTGATTTCTCTTGTAAAATATATACATAAACTGTTTTAGACATATCATTGAATAATTATTATTATTACATAACAGTTCAGGGGCAGCCACGGGGGTGCAGCAGTTAGCATTGCCACCTCACAGCAAGAGGTTCTCCAGTTCGATCCTCGGCTGGGGTGCGTTCTGTGTGGAGTCTGCATGTCCTCCCTGTGGTCACGTGGGTTTCCTCCGGGTGCTCTGGTTTCCTCCCACATCCCAAAGACTTGCTGTAGGTGGATTGGACACTCTAAATTGGCCCTAGGTGTGCGTGTGTGTGCCTTCTGTGGAAGATTGGGCACCTGGCTGGCGACTCGACACTGTAAAACTTCACTGCCAATCATGAGCGGACAGGTGATCTGCTGTGGCGACCCCTAACTGAGAAGAAGCCAAAAGAAGAAGAAGATTACAGATTACAGTTCAGGCAAGGCACCTCTTGTAATCTGTTCATTGTCAAGTTTGTTAATCCTTGAGCTGTAGATATTTCAGTTGGCACACTAGGCATTCCCCCATTTGGTGCCCCTCAACCAAAGTTGAGTAAAAAAAAAAAAAAAAAGTCTTTCCCAATTCAACCTTACAGTGACCTATATCTTGTCCTTGTTACATTTCTTAACACATGTATACATGCCCAAAATTAATTAAGTTGCTATGGTTACGTATTGTGGCTGCTTAAATGACTGCAACACTGAATTTGCTTCGGCCTTCCAAAAATCATTGACTTTCAAGAATTGATCCATGTCTCTTCTACAATACTGGTTGTGCCCTCTAAAAGACTACAACCAGGGTAGCTGTTCCGTTAGCCATCAAAAGCACATTCCTCTCCAGATCACCCTAATACAGGTAATTCTGAGGCCTTGTGTCTTTGATTACGTAAAAAAAATACATTTTTTAGGGACCCCAATTCAACATATCAGGACTTATGTGTGCTGGCTTCACACAACTGTCAGAATCCACTTCCAAACATTGTCTGCTAAGGTTGTTTTCCTAAACGCTGGAAAGGAAAATTGAGGAAATAGCTTCTGGTCATGCAGAGTTTGTGCTGGAGCAATTGAAAATACAGTGCGAATGAGTGATCCTGCAAAATGAGTATGAGTACCCTGGCATGGTGCTGGTGACTGTTCCCAATGGAGTAAGAGTTCATATGATGACAGATTTGGGACTCTTTTTGGGTCTCAAAACAGTTTGTTTGACCTGACCATCACATGAAGCTATAAGGCATGAATGGTCTTTAAAAATTCCCATGGTCTCCATCTATATAATGTCCAAAACTCTACTATACATGTTAGATGTAACTATTTCACTGAAAAGAGGAATTTGGACTTTTCCAATAGCAAATACAAGGTATGTTGGGTCCTGCTGTTTGACCTGTTCTTTTACAACAGTGTCATACACAAAGTACAACACAAAGTTTCTCTCAAGATAAGGGTGTTTCCACGGGTCTAGGACTAATGATCGCCTACACGTTTCAACGAAACTGAAATGGGCAATCACACTTTCATAAAACTGAGCTAATAAAAAGAAAAAACACGAGAGAATGGCTTTTTCTAAGATCACGGTACAGTGGGGATAAGGGAATATTCCCTGTTCCCCACTGTAGTGAGATCTCGAAGTGAGAATATAAAAGAAGGGGGGGCCGCAGGGAGCTGTGGGTGCAGGAGGGCTTGCATACACATGATTACTGTTATTGTTTTTTTAGCAGACTTTAGCAAATGTGCTTTTCAGTGAAAAGGTACTTTTGTGAAAGTGCGCTTGACCATTTCAGTTTCGTTGAAACGTGTCATCAGTAATTAGTCCTAGGGCCATTTGCTACTGGGTGTTGATCAGATTTTGCAGTATATTAATACCATAGTTATCATTCACATTTGATGCAGGTCTACCAGATTTTCATGCGGTAAATGAGACAGACCACTAACAATGGTACATCACTATAACCCCACCAATACACTGCTGTAATGGATGAAACACCATTTTCTAGAGTTAAAAATAGAAGCTAAGGGTGTTTGGTCTATTGCAATTGCACATTGTTTCTCATTTGTCTAATAGTGAAATGCTGCCAAAAACCAAGCTCAGTCCATGTATAATTATTTATCACATCTACATGTTGATACAAATGCAATAGATTTGTGGGTTTCTTCTTCGGAGTTGTTGGACAGTACAATGTCAGTTCCAAAAGGGAAATATTTGTATGCCTTTCAAATAAGCATCAGAGGATCTTAATAGGCAAGCTGTTTATTACCTCAGTTGCAATGATCTCATTTATGCCTACCAGAAATCAATTACTTAGATGTTACAATAATGATTGTTTGCAGGCAGGTATCAGTGGCCTACAGCTGGCAGTAAAAATAAAATTGTATGAGAAAGAAAGTTCATCTGAACCAGAAAAATAGCCTTTGCATTTCTTGTTTAGCTTAATCATTTCCTCACATCTAGTTTGTTTAATTGGAGCACTAGATGCTAGAAATTCTGAACTGCAACTAAGTCACATCAGAAGGAATGTTCTGTGAATCATCTGCAATATAAGCACGATCAGCTAAAATGGAACAAAGCAGTCAACACAATTAACACTAGGGCATGATTAATGCTATGGCATGATCAGTATCTACCAGTTAGAGCCTCTTTCCAACTAACAACTGCTCAGACATTGCCTGAAATGCCCATTCATCATCAGTAGATTTAGGAGACAGGAACCCATTAGTAGATACAACCATTGGTTGGATATTTCATGAGTTTTAGTTATCCGTAGCTCAACTTCCATCTTGTATGGTAACTTAATATATAGTCCATCTTTGTTAATCACATTCTGATAGTAAGAAATGTATTTATTTATTTATTTGACATTATTTATTTGACTTTTGTTAACTGAGTTAGTCCAACTGGGCCAAAACCCATTTTCAGTCGAGACCCGAGGAGAAAAGCTCCAAAGATACAGACAATATTAAGTACATAAGATTAACATTACAGACAATTGAAGGTACATATGATTTACATTTCAATAAAAAAGAAATTTGCAATACATTCAAGTAGCACATTTTAAGGTTTTTTTTTTTTTTTGTGAAAGTTCTTTGAAAAATGACCACTTGTATCTACTAGATTATAGCCAATAGTCTTTTAGCTTGTCTAGGTTCTTCCTTTAATCATGTGATAGGTCTTCCTTATTCTTGCCTGTCATTAAGGTAACATTGCATATTAATTGGTTTCTTCACTGCCTTCTAACGAATGGCTGCTGCAGATGGAACTTCAAAAGCAAGATGGTCGTTCTTGAACAGTCACTTTTAAGTTTCCGTATATGCAGTGATGCAGTTTAATTCACTTTCAGTCATAGATTCATAGGTTCATAGGTGTGTACTAGGCTAATGGCCCTGAGCCTTTACAAGACTAGCCCTTAGGATTACCCTGACATTGTGCCACCCGACCTTACTTCCCATTGCCTCTGTTGAGTAAATCCACTGGAGTGATCCCTGGGGTGAATTTTCTATTTCCCATCCACTCATCAAGATTTCTCTTGAAGAGGGCCAGTGAGGTGCTCTGCTTGACATGTATGGGAAGTCTATTCCATAGCATGAATGTTGGATCTTTTATCTATGAACTTTAATTTTCTTGTTTGTTGTATGTACTGATAAAAGAGCCACTTGCTTGGATATAGTACTAGTGCCAACAAGTTCTGAGATAATGTGTTAGCACTGCAAGAAACCATGTCTGTACATGGAAATACTCACACAGTAATGCCCTTTCCAGTTATTTCTCCATGTATGGAATCACTGTGGGATTTTTACAGATATTATTATGATGTTTTAAGACCAATTTCTACAATATCTAAACCTACATAAACTCCGATGGTATTGCATCCTCAGAATCAATTATGTTAAAAAAGGAGTACAGGGAGGTGATTAGGTTCATAGGTTCATAGGTTCGTACTAGGCTATCTGCCCTAGGGCATTTATAAGCCCTAAGGTGTGCGTACGTTACCACACCCCTTTAGAGAAGAATACCTACTTTCTTTTTTTTTTGGTTTTATATATGCCTCAGTGTAGCAGTGAGATGACGGGTGAGGGTGAGCCTCCCGCCCCTGATCTCCACTCCTTTCTGTCTTCTTGAATAGAGTCAGTGAGGGGCTGCCTGGCTGGGGACTGTGTTCTGTTCAGGGATAGTGTTCAAGTGTAGGGAGCCTCTGGGTCCTGTTCTTGTTCTATCTATTTTTGTGTTTTTTTTCTGTGGAGAGGGTTCCTCCTTTTGGACGGATTTGGATTTTCTGAGGTGGAGCATGTCCATGGACTTCAGGATTGGACATGGCCTTGTGCTTCAGGCACAGATAGAGTGGGGCTAAGTCACGATCTGAATAGAGCTGGTTTTTTGTCAGTCATTTTAGACGGCTGGTATAGACCCTTTATCCTCTTGTTATGACATATCACTTTTTTTTTTGTTGATCATGCGGTGGAGATACATCCCAATTGATCAGGCTGTAAAATCTCAATGGGATAATAAGAGAAGAGTAGAGGGGCACACCTCACTGGCCCTCTTGATCTAGATGTGAGAAATAACCTGGGCCTATAAGGTGGTCTTCTAGAAAAGGTAACCACTTTGGCAATGGTGTCTATGTCAGCCTGGGTCCCTAGGTTTCCCTGGGTCCCTGACCTGAGGTTACTTTCCTCCTGGGTACCATATTTCCGTTACCAATTTGTGCCAATATAGGCTTGTTTTTTTGGTATTTTTCGCTTATCCATTTCAGTGGGCTCAATTAATACATTTTTTGAGGCCAATCTGAAGGATGTTTCTCTCGCTGGGAAATCTGTTTCTATGAGGCCTCTGGAGGATTGCTTTGTGGGAGTCAGCAGTCAACATTGACTTTGTCAGCCACAATCCTCAATACTGCCTCAGCCGAAGAAAATGGTGAACAAGCCATGGGGGACACGGAAGTGACGTCTGTGGGACACCGCAGGACTGTAGAAGTCTGACATAGCTCCAGCAACTCCTGACCCTGTGGTTCTGTCCTTGAGCCAGTTTATAACCAGGTTACATTTGGGTTTATTGTTTGCAACCCATCGTGTGATATGATGGTGCAGTGGGTAATAGAGCAAGGCTCACAATGTCACCGAGTGGGCTATGTATCAATCGCCTTGGTATCTGTTTCAAAAAGTCGACCAAGTTCAAGACCGAACAAGTTCAAAAGGCAGGATGTGGCCCAATGTCCCAGCAATTGGGGAGGATTGTCTGTAGGTCTAACAAGATTGTCTTGATAGCTATGAGTTCCATAATGATCCTTCCTTAGCTTATGGCTCC
The DNA here is from genome assembly GCF_019279795.1 of Protopterus annectens. NCBI lineage: Eukaryota > Metazoa > Chordata > Ceratodontiformes > Protopteridae > Protopterus > Protopterus annectens. Next base: position 61,780,699 of record NC_056746.1, on the reverse strand, counting down.
ATGTTCCAAGGGTCTCCTTAGGTTTGTTCCAGACCAGGAAAACACCGCTTATGGAAGTGTGGACCCAGGCCTGTAGTAAACACTAAGGGTATCCTAGGTACCCTTGTTGCGTGTATTGGTTCCTGGGCATTATTATGTAGGAAAGGCGGGACCTAGCCCTGAGCCCACACTGTGGGTGGCCTTTTCTTGGGTGTCATTGTGGCTGTACCCTGGGGAGGAGAGGATGTTAGGGAGGCTACACTCTGCTGGGCCCAGGCTTCTCCTTTGGGGACCTGTTGGGATGAGGAGGAGGGTGTCACTGTGATCTGTTGGCTGTCAGTGGGGGGTTCAGATTTTTGTCATGGTTTTGAACTTCTTTGATATCTGGGTCTGCCAGAATGTTTCTCTTTATTCTGGGAGAGGTAAAGAAGGCCTTGTGGATTGTGTTTTTTGGATTTTTCTTTTTTCCATTTTTTCTCTTTTTATGGCTTGTCTGGATTTTTGTGTTAGTTATTTTTTGGCATGCCTTTTTTCTCAAGTTAGATGCCTTTGATTTTTTTAGTAGCTCCTGTCTTTAGTACAGTACTGATCAGAGATGCCTTCCGCTTTACGCATTTTTTTCTGGGAGTGCTTGGTTGTTGGGGGGTTGCATTTTGGCATGCATTGGCTGGGGTGCCTTTGAAGGCATTTGCAAGGAGCATTCTTAGAGGGAGTTTGTGATTGATATCATGCATTCTTGAAGGTAAGCATATTGTTTTGGGAAGTTAAAGATACCAGTCAGTTTGGTTTGTTGCTGCTAGGGGGTGAATTTGTTAGAAATGTACTTTGATGTGGGCGGGTTGTGGATTTGTGGGAGATTAGTGGTTAGATAAGGTCTTATGTTTAGGGATGTACTTTACTTGTGAAGTGTTTTTGTTTGGATATGGTTTGTTGATGTGTCTAGGTGTGGAGTCTTGTTTGTGGAGGGATTGGGACTAGATTGTTGGATTGTGTTGTCTGATTTCTAGGGAATTTGGGGCTTGGGTGTGTTGGTTAGTTGGTAAGTTGTGGTCTATGTTTGGGTTGTTGGAGTCTTTGGGCTAGAGGGTATGGGAGTTAATGTTTCCTCAGTAGTGTTTTCAGGTAAGGCTGTAGTCCTGTGGTGAGTTTGTGAGTCTGTGTCTAGCATGCTACAAACTGTGAGGGGATAGGCTGTGTGTGGGGTGATTGCAGTGGATAGTGGCCGATGGTTGCATGGTGCCAGAGACACAGGTGTTTGCCTCTGGATTGGTGGGATTGAGCCACCTACCTTGTGGTGCGTTCCAGGTTTTGGGTAGGTGGCAGTATGAAAGTGCTGAATGGATCTGCTGGGGTGCTCTTGAGGCAGAGCCCAGTCACAGATCAGCTGCACAGACTGTCACAGGTGAGCGTGCTGCGCATTTTGAGGTTCTGAGGCGTGCTAGTTTGGCATTGAACAGGATTGCACTGAGCGATACTACCAGTTTGCCACTTGTGTTTCTTGCTTTGAGCTTTGTGGTGAAAAGGCACCATATGATGATAAAAATTGCGTAGTTTTGTGGAACAATGCTCCCATCTCATTTCGCTTTGCTTGTGAATTTTTATGAAACAGGACATTAATGAAGCCTGGTTGGTTGAATGATACTTTAATATTTTAGATTCATTCGGCTCAGGTCTTCCTCTGTTTGGTGTGCTGAGAAATAAGGATGCCATGTGATGCAACACTGAATTTTAAAGGCATTGCAGTGGTTTGCATGAATGTTGGATCTTTTATGTATGAACTTTCTTGTAATGTTTGTTGTATGTACTGATTAAAAAAAGACAATTGCTTGGATATAGTTCTAGTGCTATCATGTTTTGAGATAATGTATTAGCACTGCAAGAAACCATGCTTGGACATGTACATGTTTTACAATTTCATCGGATATTGATGATATATTAAACTATGCATGTCTGTCTTTCTGCATATTTGTGTTTACAGGTTTTTGAGCCATAGTTGCATGCTTTGTGTTGCAATTTTCACTACTTCGACAAATGCTATTTTTTCCAGCTGCTGGTTACTGTAGTACACAATCATTTAGTACCAGTATGTGATATTTGTAAATAGTTTAGTATTTCTGTGCAATGTTCCTATGATCCTATGATCAAGTCAATTGTTTCAGTGTGTGTTATTTTACTTGGATTGCCACACTTTTCCCTGTGGGTTTATCACTGTGGTACAGTCAAAGTATTCACAGTAGCCTCATGGTAAAATAACAATTCTCTCAGCAGCCAGTGGTACAGCAACACTATTCTCACTATTGCTTTAGAGCAGTAGCACTATCCTCACTGACCCCGTGATCCAGTGTTACTGCTGTTAGCATCCTTCTGGTATAGCAGCAGTAATCTCCCCATTGCTGTGGTGCAATGACACTATCTCACTATCCCTCTGGTGCAATGTTGCTACTGTTAGTATCCCTGTGGTAGAGCAGCACTAATCTCACTATCGCAATGGTTTAATGACAATATCCTCACTATCCATGTGGTGCAGTGTTAGTGCTGTTAGTATCCTTGTGGTATAGCAGCACTAATATCACTATTGCTGTGGTGCAATAGCACTATTCTCATTATCCCTGAGGTGCACTGTTGCTTCTGTTAGTATCCATATGGTACAACAGCACTAATCTCACTATCCACATGGAGCAGTGGTACAATTCTCATTATTTCTGTGTTACAGAAACACTACTGTCAGTATCCCTGTGGTACAGAAGTACTAATCTCACTATTCATATGGTACAGTGGCCAAGCTCTCACTATCACTGTGCTAAAACTGCACTGTTCCAACTATCCCTGTGGTACATTAGCAATACTGACAGTATCCCTGTGATAAAGTAACAATACTGTCAATATCCTTGTGCTGCAACTGCACTGTTGCTTTGTTACAGTAGTGCTACTCTCACTAACCCTGTGGTGGAGTAGCACTGATTTCACTATCACTGCAATACAGTGACACTACTCTCACTATCCCTGTGGTGGATAGCAGTACACTCACTATGCCTGTGGTGCAGTAATGCATGTTTCACTATCATTGCAGTTCCCTATGTTTGTAGCGCAGTGGCAGTTTTTCATTATCCCTGTGGTGCAGAAGCATAACTTTTACTGTTTCTACAGTACAGTAGCACTGCTGTTATTATCTCTGTGGTGCACTAGCACTACTCTCACTATCTGTGTGGTGTAGAAACACTATTGTCACTATCCCTGCAGTGCAGTAGTATTAATGCCACTATTTATGTGGTACAGTACCACTACTGTCACTATCACAGTGACAAATTAACACTACTGTCACTAATACCGTGGTGCTATAGTACTTCTCTCATTATCACTGTTTTGCAGAAGCCACGCTTTCACTATCCCTGCTACACAACAGCACTGCTAGCACTGAGTGTGTTGTTCTAGTTCAGGAAGAGTCATATTCCTGTAAACAGTATGTGCTTACGGTAATATGTATGTCTCTGATACTCTGAACTCTGACTACAGAGTAGAGAGTACATGCTTAAACATGATAACTGGAGGTTCTGCGGTATGGTTTTTTTAGATTTGCTTATGTTGAGCTTTCTGAGTAGGGTTAATAATGTTCACACTGTGATCTTTATTAGACTTTAATGAAGCCTACTTCTCTTGACAAAGCAATAAATCGTTTTCTCTATTAATTAGTTCCTTGTGTAATGTCTGAAGTCTAGTCTTTTCTCTGTAGGCATATTCACCTTAACCTGTCATTTTTAATTTTGCACCGTTCTCCTGTACTCCCTCTATGTTTGGCCTTACTAAGTTAAAGGCACTGCTCTTATGCCTAACACTACCTTTTCCCCCTTTGTACTTTCTTCTTATGGCCTACCTTTGTCCACCCCACCCCCATTTTCTTTTTCTACCAATGTTTTTTTTGTATGTGTGTATTTATTTATTTATTTATTTATTATTGCCTTTCTGATTACTCTTATCCTGTGATCCCTTCTTCCTTGTAGTGGAAGATTGTATCTACACATTTGCCCAGGTCTTTCGCCCGTTCATATCCAAGGCTTAATATTACTACCTACTCGACAAAAACATTACTTTGTTGGCCACTTGCTTTTATGAAAGTTTCTCACACAGCTATTCCTGTTGGAAACAAGGTTAGTTCTACACTAACTCCCCACTTCTTTAGTTCATGATGTAGCTGAACTCACAGATCCTCAGCCTTTTGTTTCATAGTTTCATAGTATAGTACTAGGCTATCTGCCCAGGGGCATTTGTAAGCCTACCCATAGTGATGTGGCTTTTGCCACCCCATGAAATGGTACAAAAATGTACAGAATAAATTTAGAATACTGTGCCTCTGTCTAATAGAGACACAATGAAGGTCCCCTTATATAATAGAATTAGTTTACTATGCCCCTGTCTAGCAGTGACACAGATGTGACCCCTGGGGTAAACTTATGATCTCCCATCCACTCATCAAGATTTCTCTTGAAGAGAGTCAGTGAGGGGCTCTGCCTAATACGAACTGAAATCTTTGTTCCCACGTCTTCCACCCATCCCAACCTTTGTAAAATCATTCTCTGTTATTACTAAATGTCAGTCCTCCATTCCTCATTATTACTTTATGCTCAGCTGTTTTAAACCACATAATTCTATCAGCTGCTCAAAGTAACGCACTGAGACTATATCCTTCTCATTTCATTTACCTTATTCCTAAGTGGCTTTTCTGTGATTCTTCATGACTAAGCAAAAAATGCGTCTCCCATCTCTCTAGACATTTTGTTGCTGTTGTGTCTTTCGTTTTTTCCAGGTTAGGGGTCGCCACAGCGGAACACCGGTCCGCTAATGATTGACAGTAGATTTTTCATGAACACCGAGGTGCCAGCTCGACGTTCAACCTTCAACGAAGGCACGCCCATTACACATGTCTTGCAAACGCCCACCCAACCGTGGGAAGGACATGCAGACTCCACACAGAAGGCACTCCCCGCACTCCAGCCGAGAATCGAATGGGAGAACCTCTCGCTGTGAGTTTTACCCACTTTGATAATGTGCTTCAGTGTAGCAGGATGTGTTCTAGCCTTACAAAGAGAAGTACTGCATTAAAAGTCTTAATGACAGTTGTGTGTTCTGGCCAGCTAAGTCCTACTACTTTCCTCTGCTTCTACTACTTATTTTGACACTTTTCAGGATCTGACATGTTCAAATCATGCATATGTTGTAGTATTAAGGCATGGTGAAATGTGTAACATCAAACAAGCTGAGTGATTAAAATAATAGAAGGAAAAAAGTAACAAAAAAGGAACTCTGTGCATAAATTTTGAGAAATACATTAAAAATAAAACTTGAGTAATTCACATATTATATAAACATTCATTTAATCTTTGCACAGAAAACAGGAATTAGTTTTCTGTAAAGAAAGTTACCTCAGTCTTTCTTCTATAATTTTTAAGCTCACATATGCATCAAAAATGTGACTGAACAAAGACACGAATCAGTGTACAGAGATGAGGTTATTCCTTTGCAAACTACAAAGAACAAAAATGACATGGCTTCCAACAAATAATGGGCATGTTAAAACATCCTTCCAAACTTGCAGTGCAAGGTAACCTGATAAATAAGTGCAGACAGTTTAACAACATTTTCAAGTATGTGTAGTAATAACAGGCCAGCAAAAATAATTCAAACACAATTATGTCTTATTTAGTTGGGAGGAAACACTTTAAGTGTTTAATCTGACAGTAACAATCAAAGAAATGATTTAAAGATAGTAACTGATGAGGATAATGCTTGATGCAAACTAGAAAATATTACTATATTCAAAAGTACAGATTTTTACCTATCGTAAAAAAACGAACCTACACTGAGTTGCATGACTGAATTAAGGAAATTGGCAGAGTTTTGAAGTTCTGGTCACTTAAAATAAATACATAAAAAGAATAGAAATGCTTGTGTAGAACTAAAGAAATTTTAACAGAAAGGCAGCATGGAGACAAATTTTTAACTTTATAAAAATCAGTGTATGTTTGCTGAGCTCCAGTGATTATAAAAAATCTTTATTGTCGTGTTTATCTATGCATTTATTTATCCATATTTTATCTATCTCATTATCCATCTATCTATTTATTTTTATTTGCTAAGTGTGTGTGCTAGTAAGCACCCCTTTTCAGCCACAACTAGAGGCACAAGGCAAATCCAAATGTAGTCAAAAATGTTTACATAGATTAAAGATGTAAATAATAAACAAGTGCAAAGCAAAGTATGGTTGAGTAACATGAAAATAATTTTGGTGTATGCTGTAGAGACCCAGATTAATTATTCACATTATTGAAATGCTGTAGCAAAGTAATATAGCAAAGCAATTAAAACTCACATCAATCAAAAATGCAATTTAGAGATAGAGGACTAATTTTTTTTTTAATCTACAAACTGAGGAAAGACTCAGGGGGGGAATTTAATAAAGCCTAAATGGACTTTTTTTCCATGTAGGCATTGTGGCACACTGCTTACACGAAAGTAAGCAGGATTGCGATCCAGTAAACAGAGCTGGGTGGCCCTCATGCACGCACCAACACAGAAGTATCCGTGGCATGCAAACCATCTCATAAGCAGGTGAATTGCATGCACATGAAGGAGATAGAGCAATCCAGCAAGCAGATAGGTGGTCCTGCAGACCCCATGTTGATGTCCATAGTGTATGCAGAAAAAAATCTGTGTACAGGATTTTAAACAGATAACAGGGGCTGCAAAAGTGTAGTTCAATGGACAGAAATAACCTAGCAGACACAGATATGTGCAAAATTATCCTCTGTGTGCCCAAACCATATGGGAAATACTTTAAAATAATTTTATTTTTTTTAATGATCTGTGTATGCTTGTGTGGTACGCCACAGTGTGCAAACATGCTGTTACAAAAAATAAATAAATAAATAAAAAAGATTGCAAAAACCAAATTTATTAGTATGGGATAGTAATGTATTATAGGACCCTACGTAGAGTATCTACAATGGTGGGATGGTGCTGTTGCCAACGAGGCAGGGCCTGGAATCGTGTAGTTTCCAGGTTGTGTGCATGGATTCCTATGCAGATGAGGTGGGGATACTGAATAGCACAAATATTTATCCTTGTCCACAGATTCCATCTGGGTAGGCACAGAACTGTGTTGGTGTCCAGAGAAGAGGCAGCTGACGTCAAGAGGGGGGTGTGTCTGAGGACTTGTAAGCTCATTGGAGCTCAGCGGCACCTGTTTGCCCAGTATTCTGCTGAGCAGGGAGGTGTGTACACTAGGTGATAAGCTTTGTTTAACTATGGGGTACGTGTTTCATAATGTTTGAGCATGTTTGCGCAGTGTACTCCTGTGCTCAGCACGGGGGGTATACTAGCTGCTAAGGTTTGTTTACCTTCAGGGCGCATATTTCAACATGTTTGCATGGTGTGCTGCCATGTTGAGCGTGATCTTTCTTGGGGTTGTGTGCAGTGACTGCTGAGCATTGTTTACCTTTGCGGTGTGTGTTTGTGTGGTGCGTTGCAGTGCTGAGTGAGGAAGGCTGTCCAAAAAAAAAAAAAATTGGCTGAGAAAGCCAGTGGTATATTAATTACTGATGACCCCCGTTTCAATTAAACTAGAGGCATTAACAGCCCATAATGATGTACTTGGCAGGTGGAATGCATCATAGGTAGCCAATTATACGGGCTGTACCTGCAACAGAGCACTATAAAGTATGCATACACCCTACAATCTGATTTCACCCCTAAAATCTGCACCAGTGGATTACAGACTTGGGATTCTTAACTGAAGGAATGCAAGGGGCTGCTGCAGGTCTGCTATATCTGTATGTGCTAGATGCTGAGGTCAATGTTGCTGCTGCTGCAGCAGACAATAGGCCTAGACTGAGAAGGAGAAGAGTGTTCTGGCCCAGGGTAACCTTCCAAGGGTTACATGAGCTCAAGACTGTAGAGTGATACAGGGTGAACAGGGACATGCTACAAGAACTCACTGAGCTCTGGCACCCTCAACTCATACCAAGAGCCAACAGAGGGGGACCTATCCCAGTGAAAATAAAGTTATACATAGCTCTTATCGTACTAGCTACAGGTACTTTCCAAAAACCAAGTGAGGACATGATGGGGGTCTCACAGGCATCAGCATCCAGGGTACTCCACCAATTCATGGATGCTATGCCACCATCAGAAATGCACACCCACCCACGGATGAATGCCATAATGAGGTACACGCACATTCTAGGAACATCATAGAGCATGTGTTTGGTTTGCTGAAGTCACAGGTCTAGTGCCTTAATATATCTGGCGGAGCTCTGCAGTACTCTCCAGCCACATTTGCAGACATGTTCACAGTATGTGCCATGCTACACAATATGATTGTGTGGGAACAGCTGTAGCGGGATCAGCAAAGGGAAGGGATACACAGCCCCCCACCAGTGCCTAGGTTCCCACAGCCACACCCATGGGGGGACTCAGAGGAGGAAACCCCTGAAGATGTCCCTGCAGGCAGACATAGGCATAGCCAGTATGCCCTTGCCTTGGCCAAAAGACAACTCATAGAACATGCACTGACAACTTAGGGCTCTAGGGACTGACACCTTAGTCCGACTCACATACATATAGTAAAAATGATGCCAGCCAGCCCACACAACCTGTACCTAACCATGCATTAGCTGTGTGCTGCATGCATCAGTGTCAGTCCCAAACTACAGTTCTGTCAATTGCTGCAATTGTAAGTAAGTCACTCAACTATACATCACTTGTAAGGGGTGCACAATTGTTATAATGTACAATGGTTTCAATACATGCCTTGGACAGGCTCTATTGTCTCTGGCCACATGGTTGCCTGTCTAACAGCAACCAGCCAAATATGGCCATACTGGTTTCTGTACACACATGGCAGGGATATTAACAGGTATCCCACTCCTAGGACACTAGATACAATAACAGTACCAAGCAATATTACTCTGCAGGCCACACATGCTGTCTAACACTAGGCTACTTTGTGTACTCCACAAGTACTGTGCCTGTAATCACACATACAACAGATGTAATCTGTGGTGCATGCGATAAGTACTGCAAGAGGTTCTAATCTCCCATCAGCCAACTGTGTGTGTGTGTGTGTGTGTGTGTGTGTGTGTGTGTGTGTGTGTGTGTGTGTGTGTGTGTGTGCATGCACAAATATATATCTCCTTACAGCAGTACAGACAGGCCCATATGGGCCATCTCTGTGCAATGGTTATGCATTTTATGGCCGTATAACTAGCTGCTGGCCTCTACATTGCCCTCTTCTAGGCCTGCTGATGTCATCCACCTTAAGAGAGCTGGCAGATAGGCTAAGAGCGCTGGCAGAAAGACTAATATCAGATAAACTCTGTAGCACATGCGATAAGTACTGCAAGCTATAGTGTGTAATAGTAGATAAGCAAGGGTTCTAATCTCATGTCAGCTAACTGTGTGTGTGTGTGTGTGTGTGTGTGTGTGTGTGTGTGTGTGTGTGTGTGTGTGTGTGTGTGTGTAAATATATCCCCTTGCAGCACTAAAGACATGCCCATATGGGCCTTCTCCGAGCAACAGTTATGTGTTTTATAGCACTGTGAGTAGCTGCAGGCCCTAAACTGCCCTCCCCTACATAATCATAACTGATGTTCGCCACCCGTCTGACCCAGATACAGGATATTTGTAGACATGTCAACTCCATTGCCACACCTTCTAGATTTGTAAGTTCAGAAAACCCAGGTGACACATAGCAAGGGTAGTAAACCTTATCATAGAGTATGAATGCATGATTACACTGACTGCTTCCATTGTCCCTGATAGACTGTTCTACACATATGCACCTTGGGAACCATGCACGTATATTGCCGTACCTTGCTGATGTCATATGTCTGCTGTGTTGCCATGTCATCCTATGCCGCTGTATTGCTGCCATGTTCCATAGTTTATCCCCTCAGATTTCTGGAACGGAAACATACACAGGTCCTTGACACACCTGTCATTCTGTAACACTACCACCAGTCCAACATCATGCAACAAAGATACACAAAGTGTGATGTGTAGTCATGACACATGCCAACATACAGTACCTGTTCTGGCCCACAACAAGTGACATGGCAAAACAATACTACACTACACAAGCACATGTCAAGTAATATAGACACCCTGTGCATTAGACACATAGTAGCATTTCCCTGCATCAATGGCACTGATGGCAGGGATTTGGCTCAGGTATTATCACTTGCACAGGGTGTGGTGTGGGGTTGCCAGAAGCCTAGGCTGTGCCAAACAGTTGACAGCATGTGTGTGAGTCAGTAAGGGGTGCGGGTTAGATAGGCCATAGAGAGGTGCTGTGTGTGTCTGTTTGTGACCTGCATGTGACAGTGGTGTTTGATTGTGTACATGTACATAGTCAAGCCCAGTGCTAACCCCACACATGTTTATGTTGGACAGCTGTGGACTGTACATGGTAAAGTGGACAGTTCACCATCTCGGGCCATGAACACAGGAACTGGCTCTGCCAAGAGTAGCACTGACACTACCATGTCTAAGGTCAGATGCAGTGCTAGTATCTGACGGTGACTGCTTTCTGCTGGGGCTTTGTCCCCCACAAGACCACCCAGGACCAACTGCCCATGGCCTGCCACATCATGTTGTGGACAGCACACTTCCCTCTGTAGCACTGGAGGTACTGCCACTACAGGAGTGTGACTCTGCACAGCCATGTGGACACTCAGCAGATGTGTTGCTGACTTATGTCCATGTGACTGACACCCAACTCCAGCAAGATGTTCCAGCACAGACTATGTGCAGTCCAAGACAGACACTGTCTCAGACCACTGCCTTTCTTCTGCATCAGTGAACTGATCCAGGGTGACTTCAGTGCCGTGGAGGCAGTCATGGATATCATACTGTGCTGCATCTATAACCCTAAGCATCCATCTGGTGTTGCTTTCAGAACATGCCCATGCCTCCATGATGGCCCAAAACATGTGTGGACTGACCCATGATTTGACACCTGCAACAGGTGGTGGATGGACAGCAGTCCTGCTATAAGCACTCCTGTCAATCTGCCTCTGTGGGACCTCATCGGCTCTCTGGATCTGAACTGTGTCTACACTCATTGACACCATAGTTGTCACGCTGTCCTGTTCATTGTCACCACCCTCTGACTGTCCAATATCTATGGTCTCTATGGACTGGGTATATATGGGCATACTGACTGTGTGCAGTGACAATGGGGACAGAAGAGGGATGTCAACCTCTAAGACAGATTCAATCCCCAACAACCCCACCTGTGCTTCACTATGGCCACCATCATTAGAGTCTAATGAGACACTGATATCAGGTTGTGAGGGGGACAGACACCAACCCCCACCAGACACCTGCAAAAATCAAGACAAAAGCAGTACATTACTAACTGTATGTTTATGTATGGTAAACCACACAGACTCATACAAATGAGGATGTACAACTGCATTACCATTCTCCCATTTTCTCATCTCCGGTCCCATGCACAAGAGACAACCTCACACCAACATATACAGACAAGTCAAGTCGTTTATAACATGTACTTCAGCCACATCCAGATAAAGTTGCCAGTACAATCAGCCTGTAAGGTATGCAGTATGACACTATGCATGATAGAACTACATATAAAACCCAGTGCACCTATCTTGAGAATGATATGCCAGTTGTAGTGTCACTACCTCAGGTATGTAGCATCTCCCTTTTGTGTATGAACAGGCATCTGGGAGTAATTGCCTTATGTATACCAGGTTGCGTAGCCACTCATAACTATATGTGCAAACATGTCGATGGTCATTCAAATACACACCCATGATTACTCACTCTATGAACCATAGTTAACTGTTCCAGAATGGAACATACAAATATTCCACTCTGGCTAAACACAACCTTTGTGCATAGGGCAATATGGCAGCACTTAACTTTCATAGGACATATATCATCCATAAAAAAACAGTATCACACTTACCAGTTACAGGACCACAGACGTGGGCCACACCTGATGGACCAATGAAAAGGTGAGGGACAGTTATTATCAGCACCACCAAATGTTGCAGCACTAGGTTCATAGGTTCATAGGTAGGTACTAAGCTATCAGCCCAAGGGCCTAAGTAAGCCTAGCCAACAAGGTTCCCTGGCTTACACCACCCAAGAAAGTTAATTTCCTGTGCCTTTGTCGAGCAGAGCCACAGAAGTGATCCCAGGGTTGTATTTCCTATTTCTCATCCACTCATGAAGATTTTTCTTGAAGAGTGCTAATGAGGAACTTTGCTTGACATAGATGGGTAGCTTGTTCCAGAGTATAGGAAGTCTCTGGGACAGGAATCTATCCCTCCAGCATGCCCTGTTTATTGTGGTGACAAGGTTTAAGTCCGTAGAGCGTGTAGCTCTGAGGGATTGGGATGTCTTTAGGTATAGCATGTCCAACACTCTGGGTTTAACATAGCTTTATATGTTAGGCAGAGATCTCCTCAGAGTAGGTGATATGCTACAGAGTAAAGCTGGAGTTTTTTGAGATGGTCAGTGTAGGACATCTGTTTGAGGCTAGTAATCCTCTTTGTGAGGTACTTCTGTGGCCTTTCCAGCTGCTGCAGATGTCTTGTGAGGTACATTCCAAAAGAGGCATTGTTCTCTATAATGGCTCTAATGAGTGCTGAGTTGAGGGGAACAATGACCTTTTTTTCCCTGGATAAAAACCCTTTTGTGATAAGGTGTGCCACATAGAAGGATTTCCTGACTACTGTGGCAATGTGATTATCAAAGGAGAGACTACTGTCCACCTGGGTCCCAAGGTCTCTTATCACATATTCGGCATTAAGTAGACTGCCGTTTATGTGGTAGTTCATGGGTACAAAGTTTTTACCAAAGGGGATGACAATGCACTTTTTGGCATTGAGCTTGATGCTATGCCTCTGACACCAGGCATCTATCTCAGTGAGGCCCATTTGTAGGATATCCACATCATTTGGGGACTCAACTATGGCTCCTAGTTTGCAGTCATCTGTGAACTTCATTAGCCAGAGGCCTTCTGTGTTATTCTGTACTTTAGAGAAGTAGATACCAAACAGGAGACGACCCAGGACTGAACCCTGTGGTACTCCACTTGTCACTGGTTTGAAGTCAGATTTGGAGTCTGCAACTTTTACAGTGTGGGTTCTGTCAGTGAGCCAGTTGGCAACCCATCTTGTGTTGTAGGGATTTATACCTAGTTTAATGAGTTTAGCTATAATTCCAGAATGGAGGATGATGTCAAAAGCCTTGGCGAGGTCGAGATAGGCTGTGTGAGCCACCTTACCCTCGTCTACGGCTTTGGTGACTGCCTCAAAGAAGTCGATCAGGTTCAGAAGGCATGATCTGCCTTTCACAAACCAGAACTCCGTGGGTCCAGAGATTGGAGGTTACCAATGTCTTTGCTTATGTGTTCCATGATGATACGTTGCATGGCCTTGCAAACCAGGCTCATCAGGCTAATAGGGTGATAGTTCCCAGGATCAGTGGTGGCTCCCCCTTTGTGGAGTGGGATAACTATTGCTATGCACCATTCAGTGGGCACAAAGCCTGAGATGAGACAATGATTGAACATGGTGCTTAGGTGGGGAGCCAGTTCATTCTGAAGATCATGTAAAACACAGCCTGGGATGTTGTCCGGTCCCATGGATGCTGTGTTTTTGGTTTTAGAGAGTGCAGCTTTACCTTGCATATATGTGATTACAGGGACTCTGCATTCTTACTGTATAGATAAGGGCCCTTTAGGGGGTGAGAAGGGGGGTAAAGTTAGCATTGAGCCTATCTACCAGGATGTTGGAAATATCAGTTGGTTCTGTAATTTTCATGTTATTGTGCTTTAACTCAGAGCAGATCTGGGTGTTGCCATTGAAATTCTTGACATAGCTATAGAATGCTTTGTGGTTGCCCTTAGAATCAGTGATGATTTTGTTTTCGTAGCTAACTTTGGAGGATGTTATAAGGGATCTCAGCTTCTTACTGAGGCTGGACAGGGAGCTCTTCCACTCATGGGATTTTACTCTCTTTTGCAACTGTTTCTTCCTTCTGTTGTAGAGTTTGTTTATGGCAGGGGACCACCAGATTGGCTTCCTATTTTTGGAGGATAGCGTCTTGGTTCTGTTTGGGATAGCATGATCCATGCACTCATGTAAGTGCTTATAGAGTGCATTTGTGTAGGATTCAGCAGTCATAACTGTATTGTCTATCTGCGTGGGTGTCATGAAGTTCAACACTTTCTGTCTTAAGAAGCATGAAGTTGGCTTTGGAGATATTTTTTACCATGGTTTCCTTAATGGTGGGTGGGGCCAGGATGCGGATATCTAGGGTGATTAGATTATGGTTGGATCTGACCAACGAGGAGTTGACTTCAGGTGTGGAACACCAGTCACTCATGTTGGTAATAACTAGGTCTAGGATATTGTTGCCCCTGGTGGGGGTGTGGATAAGTTGATCCATGGCATTGGAATTTATGAATTCCAGAAAGCGTTGAGTGAAGAAGTTGGTACATGAGTAGTTTTTCCAGTTAATGGTGGGGTAGTTGAAATCACCCATTATTAGGGTGTTTGGTTGAACCCTAATATTTTCCAGTATATCAAGAAAAGAGGAATGGGAATCCTGGGGCATGGTGGGGGATCTCTATCAAGCTCCAATTTGGATTGCAGTTTTTCCCAGAGTAAGTTGTACTTGGATAATCTCGGATGCATTATGCTGCGCAACTAGCCTGGAGGTGTGGCTATCCTTAATGAATATGGACACACCTACATCTTTGGTGTTCTAGTCCAGGTTAGATGGCCAAGAGGTATGGTATGAATTATAGCCTGGTAATGCAGGGGTGCTCTCTAGAGCCTTGAACCAGGTCTCAGTCACTGCACAGATAGCAATGTTCTCCATTTTAAGGAGTGGCTCAAGTAAGTGCATTTTGAGATTTCTAGCATTGAGTAGCATTACCCTCAGATTTGCTTGTCTGTTCCTGTTACAGTGGTGAATTTGTCATTTGAACCTTGCCAAAAAAAGGCACTATAGGGGTGGCAAGACCCTTAGCCAGTATCCAGAATCCCAGGGGCGACAGGTGCAGGCCATCTCTGGCAAAGCATTGTGGTCTGTTGACCATGGCATCCCAGGCAGACAGATACTGGATCCCCTTAGAATGACACCAGAAGCTTAGCCAATTGTTGAAGTCAGTCATTTTGTCCTTGTACTGTGGTATAATTCTGCGCTATGGCAGGATGCTACTCAGGGCTAAGGTCATACCTGCCTCAGCTACAAGATCAGAGAGCTCTTCCATGCCTCTTTTCATGTAGTCCAGGGAGGTAAGTCTCAGGTCATTCACACCAACATGGACAATGACAGAGTCATATTTGTACTTGTTGTGGAGTGATCTGAGTGCGTGGGTTATGTGGTGGATCCGGGCACCTGACAAGCAGCTGACAGTAGCCTTCTCCTTGTTTAGCCAGGTGAGTGGGATATCAGTGTGTCTGACTATAGAGTCACCTATGACTAGTGTGCTGGGTATGTTGCTTTGCCTTATGGGCTGTGGTTTATTGGCACACTGAGTCTGTGGGCTATGTGTTATTTGGGTTGTGTTTGGGGGTGGAGGTTGCTTGCGTTTCTGCTTTTGAGGTCTCTGTTGCTTGAGCAGATTATTATTGAGAGCCTCCGTGAATGTTTTTGTGTTTCTATGTGTGGATTTTGGTGGTGTAGGTTTAGAGGGACTATGTGATGAGTGTGGTGTGGTGCAAGTGTTTACCCTCTCCTCTTGACTGTCAAGTTCAGTCTTGGTTGGATAGAGCTTTACCTCCAGTTTGGCCCAATATGCCCAGATTCATCAGATAGACAGGAGAGAATATTGGGAGCTGACCCTTGGACATACCCGAATAAAAAACTGCTTTCCTGTAGACAAGTGAGGAAAGTGAGTATAAGAGCTGTTTTTCTCTAAGAAAGTGAGGAAAGCAAGTACAAAAACTATTTTCCTCTAGGTAAAGAGGAAGGTTGAATGCTGTAATAATATGTAACTTATTTAGTGCTAACAACAAGTTCTGAACAAGTGCTGAGCACGAATAAACAAATTCTAGTGCTAAAACAAATAATCTCTATCTGGATCTTGTGGTAGATAGGCTACCTAGTGCTTACCACTCCCACTGATAAGCTAGAATGCTTCCCTCCAACACAGACAGGCTTCGAGGTCTAGAAGCTTACAAACAGTCCTGGATACAGCTAATCTCTATCTGGACTAGACTAGTTACAGGAAAGGTGGAAAACAAGTGCAAACGTGGGCTTTTAAATCAGAAAGTTGAAAGAGAAGGAAAAACTGCCCAAACAGCCAATAAAGTACAATCTCTGGGCCAGAAACCACTCTTGTGGTAGATAGGCTACCTAGTGCTTACCACTCCCACTGATAATCTAGAAGGTTTCCCTCCAACACAGAAAGGCTTGGGGGCTTAGAAGCTTACAAGCAGTCCTGGATAGAGCAAATCTGTATCTGGACTAGACTAGTTACAGGAAAGCTGGCAAACAAGTGCAAATGCTGGCTTTTAAACCAGTAAGTTGAAAGAGATGGAAAAACTGCCAAATGGCCAATAAACTACAATTTATGTGCCAGAAACCACTCTTGTGTTACATAGGCTACCTAGTGCATATCATTCCCACTGATAAGCTAGAAGGCTTCCCTCCAACACAGAAAGGCCTTGGGGGCTCAGAAGCTTACAAACAGTCCTGGATACAGCAAATCTGTCTCTGGACTAGACTAGTTACAGGAAAGGTGACAAACAAGTGCAAATGCTGGCTTTTAAACCAGTAAGTTGAAAGAGATGGAAAAACTCCCAAATGGCCAATAAACTACAATTTCTGTGCCAGAAACCACTCTTATGTTACATAGGCTACCTAGTGCATATCATTCCCACTGATAAGCTAGAAGGCTTCCCTCCAACACAGAAAGGCCTTGGGGGCTCAGAAGCTTACAAACAGTCCTGGATACAGCAAATCTGTCTCTGGACTAGACTAGTTACAGGAAAGGTGACAAACAAGTGCAAATGCTGGCTTTTAAACCAGTAAGTTGAAAGAGATGGAAAAACTCCCAAATGGCCAATAAACTACAATTTCTGTGCCAGAAACCACTCTTGTGGTAGATAGGCTACCTAGTGCTTACCACTCCCACTGATAAGCTAGAAGGCTTCCCTCCAATATAGAAAGGGTTGGGGGGCTCAGAAGCTTACAAACAGTCCTGGATACAGCAAATCTGTATTTGGACTAGACTAGTTACAGGAAAGGTGGAAAATAAGCGCAAACACAGGCTTTTAAACCAGAAAGTTGAAAGAGATGGAAAAACTGTCCAAACGGCCAAAAAATTACAATGTCTGGGCCAGAAACCACTCTTGTGGTAGATAGGCTACCCAGTGCTTACCACTCCTACTGATAACTAGATACAGGAAGGCAGGAAACAAGCTTAGATTTTTTTATTTATTTATTTTTTGGAAAGTGGAAAGGGAGAAAGGAGAAACAGAAGATAATTCAAAATTAAGGACCTAAATGGCTTGCCCTTCAGAAATATTCTCTCTGTATTAGGTAGAATGAGCTAGTGACACTAGACTAGAATAGAGCTGGGATAGAGCTGAACAGATGTGACTGGTAGGAGAGTCTGAAGTCAAAATATGATCTCACTGTACTCGGTTGAGTGAGCAAATGAGACCCAGGAGGAGTGTTCAAACACAAATTTACAGGAGGGGGCGGGCAATTCCAAAGCCACCAAGATTAATACCAGAACAAGAACAGGGAGGGAGGGCAGGAAACAAACTACAGAGAGAGACCACATTATTCTATAAAACAATTAAATAGAAAAATAAACAACTACAGAGAGAGACAGACCACAATATTCAATGAAACAATTAAGTAGACAGAAGAAATAAAATGCAGTATAATCTTTAACACTGCAAGTTTGTACTTAAGTCAGCTAGTAATGTAGTTGATTGTAGGTATGTAGCAGAAACCAAACAACTCAGAGATTGAGCAATAATAAATTCAAAGATATGTGACTAACACTTATAAATACAGAGAAACCATCTACGCTAAGAGTTTAACACTGAATATCAATGAAGTGAAACACAATAGCCCCCACTTACTGAAGAGAGAGAGAGAGACAACAGTATTTTATGAAACAATTAAATAGAAAAATAAATAACTACAGAGAGACACAGACCACAATATTCAACAAAACAATTAAATAGACAGAAAAATAAAATGCAGTACAATCTTAAACACTGCAAGTTTGTACTTAACTCAGCTAGTAATGCAGTTGATTGTAGGTATGTAACAGAAGCCAGACAACTCAGATATTGAGCAGTAATAAATTCAAAGATATGTGACTAACACTTATAAAAACAGAGAAACCGTCTAGGCTACGAGTGTAATACTGAATATCAGTGAAGTGATACACAATATCCCCCACTTTCTGCAGAGAGAGAGAGAGAGAGAGAGAGAGAGAGAGAGACCACAGTATTCTATGAAACAATTAAATAGAAAAATAATATTCAATGAAACAATTAAATAGACAGAAAAATAAAATGCAGTACGATCTTTAACACTGCAAGTTTGTACTTAACTCAGCTAGTAATGCAGTTGATTGTAGGTATGTAGCAGGAGCCAAACAACTCAGATATTGAGCAGTAATAAATTCAAAGATATGAGACTAACACTTATAAAAACAGAGAAACCCTCCAGGCTAAGAGTATAACACTGAATATCAATGAAGTGAGACACAATAGCCCCCCCTTACTGCAGAGAGAGAGAGAGAGAGAGAAAGAGAGAGAGAGAGACCACAGTATTCTATGAAAAAATTAAATAGAAAAATAAATAACTACAGAGTGACACAGATCACATTATTCAATGAAACAAATTGAAAAAGAAAATGCAGTACAATCTTTAACACTAAAAGTTTCTACTTAACTCAAGAAATAATGCAGTTGATTGTAGGTATGTAGCAGAAACCAAACAACTCAGATATTGAGCAATAATAAATTCAAAGATATGTGACTAACACATAAATACAGAGAAACCATCTACGCTAAGAGTTTAACACTGAATATCAATGAAGTGAAACACAATAGCCCCCACTTACTGAAGAGAGAGAAAGAGACAACAGTATTTTATGAAACAATTAAATAGAAAAATAAATAACTACAGAGAGACACAGACCACAATATTCAACAAAACAATTAAATAGACAGAAAAATAAAATGCAGTACAATCTTAAACACTGCAAGTTTGTACTTAACTCAGCTAGTAATGCAGTTGATTGTAGGTATGTAACAGAAGCCAGACAACTCAGATATTGAGCAGTAATAAATTCAAAGATATGTGACTAACACTTATAAAAACAGAGAAACCGTCTAGGCTACGAGTGTAATACTGAATATCAGTGAAGTGATACACAATATCCCCCACTTTCTGCAGAGAGAGAGAGAGAGAGAGAGAGAGAGAGAGAGAGAGAGACCACAGTATTCTATGAAACAATTAAATAGAAAAAATAATATTCAATGAAACAATTAAATAGACAGAAAAATAAAATGCAGTACGATCTTTAACACTGCAAGTTTGTACTTAACTCAGCTAGTAATGCAGTTGATTGTAGGTATGTAGCAGGAGCCAAACAACTCAGATATTGAGCAGTAATAAATTCAAAGATATGAGACTAACACTTATAAAAACAGAGAAACCCTCCAGGCTAAGAGTATAACACTGAATATCAATGAAGTGAGACACAATAGCCCCCCCTTACTGCAGAGAGAGAGAGAGAGAGAGAGAGAGAGAGAGAGAGAGAGAGAGACCACAGTATTCTATGAAAAAATTAAATAGAAAAATAAATAACTACAGAGTGACACAGATCACATTATTCAATGAAACAAATTGAAAAAGAAAATGCAGTACAATCTTTAACACTAAAAGTTTCTACTTAACTCAAGAAATAATGCAGTTGATTGTAGGTATGTAGCAGAAGCCAAACAACTCAGATATTGAGCAGTAATAAATTCAAACATATGTGACCAACACTTATAAATATAGAGAAACCCTCTAGGCTAAGAGTTTAACACTGAATATCAATGAAGTGAAATACAATAGCCCCAACTTACTGCAGAGAGAGAGAGAGAGAGAGAGAGAGTGCGAGAGAGACCACAGTATTCTATGAAACTATTAAATATAAAAATAAATAACTACAGAGAGGCACAGACCACAATATTGAATGAAAAAATTAAATAGACAGAAAAATAAAATGCAGTACAATCTTTAACACTTCAAGTTTGTACTTAACTCAGCTAGTAATGCAGTTGATTGTAGGTATGTAGCAGAAGCCAAACAACTCAGATATTGAGCAGTAATAAATTCAAAGATATGTGACTAACACCTATAAATACAGAGAAACTTTCTAGGCTAAGAGCTTAACACTGAATATCAATTAAGTGAAACACAACAGCCCCCACTTACTGCAGAGAGAGCAAGAGAGAAAGAAAGAGAGAGACCACAGTATTCTATGAAAGAATTAAATAGAAAAATAAATAACTACAGAGTGACACAGACCACAGCAATAGAAAAATAAAATGCAGTACAATCTTTAACACTAAAAGTTTGTACTTAACTCAGGAAGTAATTCAGTTGATTGTAGGTATGTAGCAGAAGCCAAACCACTCAGATATTGAGCAGTAATAAATTCAAAGATATGGGACTTACACTTATAAATATAGAGAAACCCTCTAGGCTAAGTGTTTAACACTGAATATCAATGAAGTGAAACACAATAGCTCCCACTTACTGCAGAAAGAGAGAGAGAGAGAAAAACCACAGTATTCTATGAAACAATTAATTAGAAAAATAAATAACTACAGAGAGACACAGATCACAATATTCAATAAAACAATTAAATTGACTGAAAAATAAAATGCAGTACAATCCTTAACACTGCAAGTTTGTACTTAACTCAGCTAGTATTTCAGTTGATTGTAGGTAATTAGCAGAAGCCTAACAACTCAGATATTGAGCAGCAATAAATTCAAAGATATGTGACTAACACTTATAAATACAGAGAAACCCTCTAGGCTAAGAGTTTAACACTGAATATCAATGAAGTGAAACACAATAGCTCTCACTTACTGCAGAGAAAGAGAGAGAGAGACCACAGTATTCTGGGAAACAATTAAATAGAAAAATAAATAACTACAGAGAGACACAGTACACAATATTCAATTAAACAATAAAATGCTCTACAATCTTTAACACTGCAAGTTTGTACTTAAATCAGATAGTAATGGAGTTGATTGCAGGTATGTAGCAGAAGCCAAACAACTCAGATATTGAGCAGTAATGCAGTAAAGCACTACAAGGTAATATGTACATATATCCACATGTAATGTGGCTACTGTAATACTGGCTGTATTGCTGTCATTATGAGTATAAACCTAGACCCCCCCCAATACATATAGACCTGACACCCATGTACAGGTATGTACAGCCTGCTATAATGCCTGATATAGTATTACACTGGTGAACATAGTACACCTACCTGGACACCCCTCTGCTGTGGACACTTTGGCACCCACCTTTACGATGTATGGTATGATGGTTGCCTGGGAACTGTCATGTGTTCCTAGATTCACTAGGAATTCCTCTGTTGCAGAGAGTGGTTGTTCCATTGCAGGCCTTCCACTGGTGGCGGCAAGATCCCTGACAATAACAGCTGCCCTTCGTCATTCAGCATTCAGCATATCTGTTGCCTGGTGTCAGACCTGCTGATAGGTCCTCTCCTGTTAGCCAGTCTGATTGACATCCCACACAAGGTCTGCCCACAATGCTGCCACTGTTCCCAAATTATGCCACCCCTTGGACAACAAGACCTGAATATGCTGCGTCAGTCCATCCACTGTTATGTCATTCTCCACATCTGAGAAGGGGGCATATCTTCTGTGGTATATGGTTCCTGAAAGACAACAAAAGGGGAAAACATTACAGGACCAGATGCATGGACGTCCACTATATACAGATCCAGCACACCCATAATGGCCTGCACTATCCACTGCTCCCTCACATGTCATAGCCCATGGTCTGGCAACACACTATGTATGTGGACACCACCAAAACAGTAGCAATACTGGGATATGTCCCTGTGTTCCATGACAGATTCTGCTGTATGTTACTACACCTAGCACTACAGTCTTCTGTGGTGTGTCCCCTACAGGCAAACTGCCACTAATGTGTCATACGGCCACTGTCAGACAAATATCAGTGTGCTATTACAACCACTATATGGGAACAGTCCAGCATCACCAGTGTGCCAAAATGACAGAAAATAATGCAAACCTGCTGTAGTATATGTTCCCTGTAGGAATCATACCTTTCAACTATACAGATGTTTGCAGAATGTCAAGATGTTTGTCTCATAGTTATGGTAATTTTCACACAACATGTTAGATGTCTGACAAAAGGATGGCCAATCATTGATGGTTGATGTCAGAAAATAAAGACAGACATCTGAGTTTAAGATATCATACCCTTCAGTACATGGTTATCCTACTATAATATCTGTTATTCTATTCACTTTCTTACTTTATATGAGCAATAGTTACAGTGTCCCTAATGTTGGGGTTTTGTCACTCCAATAATTATGGTGTTGTTCAGATATCGTGCTGTAACAGGTTGACAGCCATGTTAGGCATAGATCCCAACCAGACAGGGAACAACGTAAATAGGATCATGGACCTAGCCAGAGTACATCATGGACAATCAGAGACACTTTTAAAATGTTAGATCTATTTTTGTGAAACATTGGCAGAATGAGAGAAGGTGAATGAGTGTACATCATCTGACTTTACAGGAGTATATACCCTTACTTACTGTCACTATGTTTTATGTGTAATTCACTAGCTTCCCTGCAACAGCCAACCATTGTAGGAGGAAATAAGAGAGACAGAGCTAAGATGTGAGTGAAAATCAGAGACAGTTGAGAGGCATGCCTGTAGGAGTGGGACAGTAGAGTATCAATGACATGTCATTACCATAGTTCTAAGACAGACTTGCTGCTATGATTCCTATTCCCCATACCTCCATCCTTCCATCTGCATCCTGTTATATGGAGAAATAAGTTAACTACCTGGTTGAGTGCATTACTCTTTTGTTGAACTTTGTTTCAGGTAATCTTTTGAAAATACACTCGCTGTTTGAGGTACGTCTCATACAGACTTGTTCCCCATAACCAGCTGCTTGCCTTTTTAAGGTACTTGTCATTACCAGGTAATTGACTCTGCACCAATCTGCCAATCTGAGGCTCTGATATGGTAATTGCAGCCAAAACAGCTGAATTGCACTATCATTAGCCGGTGACATGCCATCACAGTGCAATATATAAGGCCTTCATGTAGACCAGGGTCCCTTTCTTAGCTGTTAAGATGGACATTACTGAGGTATGGTATCAACATAGGAGGAAACTGTAAAACATGTTCCAATCTCAGGACCTTTGTCCTCCCCATTAGGTGTGGCTGCATCCATATTCCTTGTGCTAGGGGGTTGAAAGGTATGACAGGTGTTTCATAGCTACCTTTACATACAAGTGTGTGTGCTATGCCTAGAACACATAGGGGGAGTGCGAACACCTTGGAGTGACAACAAGCTGTACATGTAGCTGTGGCAGCTGTGTCAGCCTTGTCATTATGGCAGCTATACAGTCCATTCAAGGCATGTGATTAAGGTATATCTGTTATGAAACAGTGCCAATAACAGAGTAGTAGGCAACATATAGTTATGGTATATGGATATGTGCAATATGTCCCTACCCATAGGCCTTTAACTTGCAAAACTGGATAAACCTGTGTGGATAAATATCACATGACTCAGTCATACTAACCTCAAAAAAAGGGCATAGCAAAATTAATTTAAAATGGGTGGCTAAAGCCAAACACATTCTAGCTAGGCTTATAAATGCCCTAGGGCAGATAGCCTAGTATGAACCTATGAACCTATGAACCTATTAATTGCTGTCTTCACAATAATGTAATTGGACTGGAACACAAGATTGGATTTGAATCCAGGACTGTGTGTGTCAAAATGTACTGTATGTAAGGCATTTAACAGACTGAGCAACTGAGCCACTGCTACAGAAGGTGTATTTGCAAAATATATGTGCAGACATACAGGCTATGACACACATTGTCTGCATTTATCAGTATGTGCATGGCTTTTTATGGCTGTATTTCTGCATCAGCATCCAAACTAAACATGTTCTTTGCCATTGCTGCCTTAGCAGGTGTCTTTCTACATGTTGCTGATACAAGGGCACATTTACCTGCTATCACAGGCCTCACATACATAGATTTTTATATCTTTGGCTGTCTAGTGGTGTATTATTGTAGAGTCCAAGAAACACTCCCATTTCTGCCATTAATTTTTAATTCCAGTTTGCGTGATGCAATGCAGCTTGCAACTCCAATGAGACATGCCTAATGACTGTAAGTGGCAATCACTATGTTTTGATGAAAACACCTGTTTTAATTAAGATCTGTGTGGTGGATTAATGCAGTGTGCTGCAAGTGTGATGGACTTTGGTTTGAACCATGGCAGAGGTGTTTATTTTGTACATTTGACATACAATGTTATAAACACATATACTCATTAGAGCTTTATTTAGCTGAGCTAAGCAAAGCTGCATGACACGCCGCACCACACAGCTCCACGGTAAAAAATATAAAGAAAAGAAAAAAGTTAGGAAAGTTTGATATAGGTTCATAGGTTCATAGGTAGGTACTAGGCTATCGGCCCTTGGGCCTATACAAGCCCAGCCAAAAAGGTACCCTGGCTTTTGCCAACCAAGAAAATTATTTTCCTGTGCCACTGTCGAGCAGAGCCACAGAGGTGATCCCCGGGGTGAATTTCCTATTTCCCATCTAGTCATCAAGATTTTTCTTGAAAAGTGCTAATGAGGAGCTTTGTTTGATATAGGTTCATAGGTAGAATGCTGGCAAGCAGGAGGAAAACATAGTGAAAGGCAGGTGGGGATTTGCAGAAAAGGTGTAGTGAAGAACCATAGCTATCCATTTCTTGTACAGCAACATCTGTGCACTTTGACATATTTTGTAGATGAATTTGAATTCACAGACCCCAGGGGTGAGAACAACATAACTGTGTTATCAAGCCAATTGGACCAAATTACTTGTGTCCAGTAGACACATGTGCGAAATGGAGAGCTATGTATAGGGCGATATTTTTTTGGGGGGGGTAGGTGCCCATTTTTTTATTTATTCATTTTTTATTAAGGTGAGAATGGAATGGTGGGGAATGGGAGGTAAGTTGGGTAGAAGAGGATGCATTTGCAGATAGACAAGACAGCAGACGGGGTAGTATGTGACACATGAGGTGGATAAACACCTTAGATGAGGAGGGTTGCATGTGCCTCAAGTTGACAGCAGCGTGACGAATTTCCCCACCCATGGGATTGTTGACACTGATTCTTTACTGCCTGAAGGTAGCTGTGCTGGAGGCTGGGCACCAGAGCGAGGCTGCCCCACCAGGTTGGCCAGCATGCCCTCAGTCCAGTGCAGGCAGCATTCATAGCTCTGATGAACAATCCTGCACACCATGAGCAGCAGTTGATCCCTGGGTGACAATGGCCCCACTGCCATTACTCCAGGGGGGGAGGCCAGGCCCCATCCCCTGAGGCAGTCCTTCCCAATGCCACAGGTCATGCAGGGGCAGTGGAGGGAGCACCACTGGTCTGGGTCCCAGACATGCTAGAACCCAATGCCACGTCCAGTTGAGGCAAGGTAAGCAGATCACCCAGAACCAGCCTACCTTGATGTGCTGTAGTAGTGGAGGTATAGCAATAAATATAGGTTAGTTGTGAAGAAATTACTGTTGGCAATAACAACATGGCAGAAGATTGGAAATAACCCAATTACATATCAATGCATATTATGTGAAACATAACAACAAATAGCAGAACAGTCAGTATGCTAGCAGCATGCCAGTAACAACTGCAGCATAACACCAACAAAATAGGTACTTTAACAAGATATGTTAATATGCAACCATTATAAAACAAAATAATAATAAAATGCATGTCCCAAAATACAGTTAGAGTAACAACATATGTTAATAGTAAATCGAAACCAATGAATAACCATAAGAAAAAAATGAAGACTAGGGGTGGGAATAGAGAGAACAACAGTCCATTAGTAACATTTCTGGTTATTTCTTTGACAACAGTACTACTATCTACTCTACGGGTCTGTATTTTGTTTATGTGTACAGTTACTACAAGTCTCCTATAGCTGATGTAGTACGTACATATCTCTCAAGCTATTTGCATGGGACTCTATGGGCCAAGCAGTAACAACTGTACGTACACAACTACACAGAACACTTGCACATCAGGTAGAGCTATATAACTGCCAAGATGTTCTATGGGCTGATTTGGTGAACTTTGCAATCTTGGTAATCATTTCCATGATAATCCTGTGTCAGATGGATTACACACTATTAATTATGTAATGTGAAATTGTGACACTTGAGAGACATGTATGTGTACAGTACAGACACTAAACAGCTGTCTTGCCATGGTTGGCAAACATGGGAATAGAACCTAATAGCAGTGACTGCATGGGACATCTGCATAGGATGTGTTAATTGACTGCAGCAACTTTTAACAGACACTCCAGGCATACAGCCATACTGGGATTACACATTTTATTTCTGACTGAAAATTACCGATGAACACATTCTTGCTGATGATTTGAACAGTCTGTGACATCTAAACACAAAAGTATCTACTCAGAATATGAGCTACCTCATCCATTTACCTGTAGTTCCTGTGGAGAGAGAAAATGTGAGCATTACATGACTGCTACTGTAATATTTACTTTTACATACCAGTGGATTAGAAGTCTGGACTGTGTGTGGCAAAATGAACTATATACAGAGCATTTAACAAACTGACCTACTGATTCACTGCTGATTGCTGACTGCCTAGAGCTTACCTGGAACCAAAATATGACCTGGTAGTACTACTACAGTGTTATACTAGACTGCAGTGACAGTAGAATACACATACATGAAATACAAGCATGACACAGATAGTAGGTAAGCTAAATTTCAATATCTGTGAAGTCAACAAACAATATCAGGGAGTGGGCTACCTCACCTATGTACCTTTATTACCTGATGTCTGTGGATGACAGAGCATTGTTTAACCAATATTGGCCAAAAGACAGCCTTAAACAGTACCTATATGAGTTAACCAATACAATTTGCAACCATTACATTTGCATTCTCCCTCTCTTACAGTGTTATACTTGACTGCAGCTCCTTACCTTACAGCCTCAATACATACAGCTCTAATGCAATGGTTACGACAGCACAATCCTGGTGTATACCATTTTCCTTGGTGTTATCGGTATTGTTTCATGTTTTTATTGCACTTCAGTTGGCATTATTCATTTATTGCAGTACAGCTCTAATTCCATATTTCTTGCACTAAAAACTTTACTGTATATACTTTAATTCAGTTATTTTTATAGTTTCCTGTTTTTTTTTTTGTTTTTTGTTTTTTTTTGCAGTACAGTTGGCATTATTCATTTATTGCAGTGCAGCTCTAATTCCACATTTATTGCACTACAAACTTTACTGTATATATTTCAATGCAGTTATTGATACTGTTTCCTGTTTTTATTGCATTACAGTTGTCATTATTCATTTATTGCACTACAGCTCTAAGTCCACATTTATTGCACTAAAAATACTACTGTATATACTTTATTGCAGTTTCTGCTTTACTCTTTCTTGCTTATTTCACTACAGGTAGCATAATACATCCATACTCACTATGGTGAAACCTGGCCAAGTTCACACCATGTGACTCGACATTGTGAGCCCTCTCAGCTGCAGCTGTTGGGAGAGAAGCACACCATTATGCATACTGGTTTTGCAGACATTCAGGGTGCATATTGCTAAAACAGAGGAAAAGGTACTTACATACTTGTGGGGCATCCTCTGCCCTCACTTCTTTGACCTGGGTGTGCAAGAGTCCCCTCTTCCATCTTTTCAGGTCATGATGGTGTTGGCAATGCTCACCTCTGCGTGGGATACCAGTGACACTGGTGAATTCTCTGGCCAGCCTGTACCAGGCCTCTGTCTTACATTCAAAGCCCTGTAAACCACCCTGAAGCAGCCTGTCAGCATGGTTTTGTATGAGGAGCCCAACCATGACCATGTACTCAAGAATGCCCCAACACTTCTTGCGAAAACACATACCTTCACCACCACCAGCCATAGTACGTCAGTGATAGAGCTTCAATGGATTCTACTATTTTCCCACCTACTGGGCTTAATATTGGCTGTTTTCCCATCCTTACACATCACTGGACAACATTCAAAAAAGCAATGCATCACTTAGAACAGTGCAAACCAGCACAGCTAAGCTGAGAAGTGCAAAAACTTGCAGAACCATAGTGTTAGCAGAGTTTAGCAGTGCACAAACTAGCCAAGCAGCGCAGAAACATTGGCAGCCTTTAGCGTATTTATGCAGTGCTTAGCAGGTCTCAGCATAGTTGAGCAGAGCTTGGCAGAGCACAGTGAGGCCATCTGCTATTAAAAAATGCATAATATGTATATCAAAATGAAATACATATTTTCCGTTCCATGTATTCAAACCCTGGACCTACTACACATGAAGCCACAACTCTTCCATTTAGCTAGGAGGATAGTAAGAAATCCCTTATACCTTCACATATACCACTGAGCTAGCTAAAAGCAGTTCTGAGCACTGTGCCATGCCTCACAAACATGCTTAACCATGCTTAAACACACCTTTTGATAAATAATTACACCTGGTTTCAATTTTTTCAATGTCTGGCAGGTGTCTGCTCTCTTATATGTGAGAGCAACTTAGCATTGCCGTGCCATGCAAACATGCTTTTTTAAAAAAAAAAATCATAAAAAAAAAAAAAATTAAAAAAACATTGTAAAGAGTCTCATACTCCTCTGCAACCATGGTTAGCACTATACCTCTCCCTACACTGATTCAATAACCATGTTCCTCACCAACATAACATCATCAATATGCATGGCACACTGCCAAGAGGGAACCATGACCACAAACATGGATACAATCCATGTAGGCTCTACACGGTGCCTACACAGAGTTTATTAAATCCTGGGGTCAAGGTATTCTTATGAGTAAGTTAGTGTCATAGCTGTTAAAGTACTATTAAGTGATATGTTAATAATTAGTATAAACTACACATGGGTACAATTAGTCTGAATTTGTAAATCAAGTGGATTTAAGCTCTTCATTTAGATTTTAATTTTTCTTAAACACGTTTTGTAGTTTCTTCTTCAATAATATCCTTTTGTAGACTGCAGAGAATGCTGGTAAAAAGATATTTCACAGGCTATTAAAGACGATGGATGTCCTTTTCAGTTGGAGGCTATCAGTATTTCTTTAATGAATATGATGGTTTCTGCTTAGTTCATTTATTGCTAGTGGGGGGGGGGATAATACTTTTCAGCAAGTAATTGGAAGTTTAGTGAGTTTAACATGTAGCTTGCACTGACAGTAACTGTCAGCCTTCCCTTTTCTATATTGCTAGCCAGTAGTATTTTCTTTCGTTGGCAAGATGTATTCATTTCAACACCTTGTGTTTCGCAGTTTGTTTTAAGTTAACTTTTTAGCTGTAATAGTCTACACATATGCTAGTCTTGGAAATAAGACACTGATGGACATTGAGCTTCATATGTAAAAAAATTGAAATGTTTTAAGCTCTTATGAATTGCCATAGTATTTTTGTTGTCATTGGTTCTGAGTAAACTTTAAAATATAAAGTGCTGCTTTGTAAAATGCTTAAGTGCATTTGTTCTGTTGTGTTAGTTAGCTTGTTACCTTTGGGGTCACTTACGGATAATCTTTTTGCTGTACCAAAAATAGGAACCGAGAATATTTTTATATTGATTGTTGGTTTGCTTTCATTGTCCCATTTCCAAATTAGAATTAATCCCTGTTTTAACACAGATGACAGATGTGTAGTTATGACATCTTTAGTTAAGGCAATGTCATCTATATATATATATATATATATATATATATATATATATATATATATATATATATATACATATACATATATATATATATATATATATATATTGTGATTTATATGTGATAGGTTCCATAGTAAGGTAATTGTATAGAGAGGGAAAAAAAAAAGGAAGTGATCCTAGTATGAAGTCTTAAAGTGCTATCTTACTTTTCCCACTACTATAAATATTCTTTCGGAAGGGAAAGTCTTGAGCCGTGATGTCAATTTGACTGAAAAACTGTAGTCACCTAGCTGAATCAATAGCATTTCATGATCAGTTATCTTCAAATTTATTTCTTAAGTTTAAAAATGCAGCAGTTTTTCCATATCTTCCCAATTTTGTGCTGTCAAGGTGATGGTGTAGCCTTTTTGCTGTATTTAGTCCTGACGCCATGTTGGCTGTTGGACAGGAGGCCAGATTTCTGAATATAATCTAATATTAGGTTGTAAGTTATTCATGAAACATACCCAGTGGGTATATATGTATATATATATATGTATATATATATATATATATATATATATATATATATATATATATATATATATATATTTATATATAAAATATTGGCCTGTTGTTACCAGGACATCACTCATTCCAGTGTCAAAGATCTGTAAAACACAGTGTAAAATTGCCAGTTTGGGATTATTGTTTGGATTAATATTTTAGAGAGAGAGAGAGAGAGCCATTATGAGAAGTATGTCAATTTACTCTCATTTGACATCTACTTTTCTGAAGTAAAAGTGAATAACAAATGTCTCTGGCTGACTAACTCTGCAGATGATATAAGCTAGTAGCAGTCATTGAATCCCTAAATGACTTAGTCATCCTGCAGGAAGGTTCGTCCTAAATAAATAACTGGTGCCAAAATCATAGACTGAAACTAAATGCCAAAAAATGCATTATTGTATCCTTTAAGAAGTCATATACCCCAGGGAGCTACCCCATTGACAATATGCAATTAAGAGTTGAACTAGTTCTTTGGGATTTGGAAACATATATGGACATTGAACTAACTTTTGACCAAGTGTCTATTGTTACAAGAAATTCCTTCTATCTTGCACAGCTTATAAACAGTGGGATCGTGTCTAGATCTAGGGATGTGATTTCCACCTTTACACAACCCTCATTAGGCAAATCATTGAATATAATGCTCCCTTTGACATGTACCTGTCCAGATACATGTGACATCTGGAACACCTAGAGATATGTTACTAACAGGATAAAGGGCCTAAACAACATATCTTACTTGGACCCATTATACTCAGTATCCTAGAGACTGCTAAGAGGTGACTTATGTCTGACATGCAAGGAATCCTCTGTACAATTACGGATGGATTTAATGCACATCAACAAATCAAACAGCACCAGAAATACTCAGGCTAGTAATGTAAACCTCTTCTGTGTCATCAACAGAGCAGTTTGGAGGGACAGCTATTTCTCACAGAGGATACTGCTGATGTGGAACAGATTACCCATCCACATAAAACACAGTTCATCACTGCCCATATTCAAGGGCAACTTAGATCAATAAATAGGAAACAGAATATTTACCGAGGACTGCACCCTGTACTATTAATACAGAGGCAGTTCCTAAATGCTTTAACCTGTGTATGGGTCCCCTCCAGTTATTTATGCTATGATCTCAGATTTTCTCATTAGGAGTAATATATACCTATCAACCATGGAATGGGTAAGACCAGTGTAACACTAAATGGGATAGGTTAATTCACGCACCAAAAGGGAAACTGGCTAGTCTTAAAATGGGCTGCAAGGGCAGCTAGCCTAGTACTTACCAATGAACCTGTGAACCTGTAAGTATTAGACCTTGTGACAGATGTGATCATTTAAACTACCCTGTCAGGCTGTGATATTTTCCTGGCCATTTATTACTGGAGCTGAAGTAAACATATGATTAGACAAAAAGAGTGAAGGTCTGGGTAACGTTTGTTGCTTGGTGAGCAAGAGGGTCCACAGATGTAGAGGCTTTTCAAGAGGACGAGGGGAAAGTATAGGAAACCAAACATTATGATGCCAATATGGGACTATGAGAATAACTTTGAAGTTGCTCATCATGGCTTTCTGAGTACATTTCAAAACAAAAGGTAGCAAGGAAGAAGTGCAAAAGGAAATATGGAGTTATTCCTGAATGATAACATCTTTAAGACTATAAGAGCAATGATGAAAATGAAGTTACTGCATTTAGCATCAGCCTAGAGTTGAATAGGTCATACCAAGGCTCCCTCCAAAGAGAAAAAGATCTGAGACAAATAGCCTTCACCCGTGATGGCTGACTATCGTGAAGTGTTTAATGGACATAGCTTATTTCCATCCCAATGGGATAAGAGTGAGTTCTTCCTAGCATCTATATGTACCAAACAACTTTCGTGTTGTAAGTGGAGAGCATAAGCACATTTATGTAGGGTGTCCTTAAATGCTTGTGATATGAACAGAAATGCTCTTATGATATGATGATAGCTTGCAGAGTGGCTTCAGTTTGTGACTGTGCAATCTTGTCTAGTCTGTCCTTGACAACATTCTGTCCACAGAAGGGCTGAAGCAGCTGTGGTGACAGCCACTATGAGGTGAACACTAAGGGAGGATTATTCTGAAGTAGATTTGCTATGCAGATCCGCCATTTGAAATGAGACTACAAGTTTATGTACCATTATGTGGCTTTTTCAGCAGTGACCAATGCTGTTTTTAGGACCATTGAAGAACTCTCATATAAAATCTATGGTATAGAATCATGTAAATAGTTGTTACCATGAATCACAAGAGCTTTAGACATAGTGATGCTAGGACTCAGATAGCCTGTGCAATCATAATGGCCACATTCAGTAGTGGGAGAATCCTGTCTGATGGAAGATGAACCCTGCAGGATAAAATGCCCAAAGTACACCCAATGGATATGGGCAATTAAAAGGCTCAACCTGGGACTTTGTCATTTTACTCTGATTCTCATATATTACAAGATGCTCAGAAAAACCTTCCTTACTAAAATAATACTGTTCTTTGTTAGATTTGCTAGGATGTGGTTGTGCAGTTAAGGAAACATCTCTCCCATTGCAACCACTGGTTCATGTCAGCTAGAAACATGCATTTGTTTAAACATGCAGGAGACTACTGTGAGATGATATGGAAGTTACTGGAATTGGAAATGACTAGCTCTCATCTAGAAAAATGGAAACCTCCTGGACTCCATGGTGATTTTCATAAGAAGCTAGACTGTACTGAGATCCAAAGAGGACATACAGTCTACTTCTGATGCACTAGTAAGGGTGGACTACACTGTGGCCATATGAAAGGGTGCTTGGGAAGATTTAATTTAGGTCACTCTCATCAAGAATATGCATTGATGTCCTTTGTCTTTTGTGAAATAGAATCTGGAGCAAATATCCTGATACTTTATGGGTCAACGTCTAGGATAATTCTGTTTTGCAAGAGCATGAATAAGACTTTTGGTGAGGTGAGATATGAGGCAGTGGATAGTGTAGGGCCAGGGTGAGGAATGGAAAAGAATTCTATAGCATCTGAATAATATTGTCCTTATTGATTGATCCTGCATCTTGGTTAACCACGCATCCAAATGGTGGGACAGAAAACATCTGTCTGCTTCCAGAATGGGACACCTGGTCAATATGTCGTACATTAAACTGCTTTCCCCAAAGGAGGACCATGATACCCTTACCGATGTTGATTTCTACTACCTCTGGACTGATAATTATTTTAGAAGTTACCCCAAGTCAAACTGTTGCAGCCAAATTGTTGGATATTCAACTGCTTTTGGCCAAGCCAAAAAATCAAACCGATGTGTACCCCTCTCCATCTTGTACAAGGTGCAGTAGGAAATTTATGCCAATGGTAGTCAGGGCCTTGACATTTTTATCTATCCTTTAGGTCAGTTACTACTGATGGGCGAAAAGGTGCAGATGCATTGAATGAGATCTATAAAAATGTCATGTTGTCATGTCAGTATGCTTAGTGAAGTCTGTAAAATACAAGCAGTTATGATGTTAAAGGGATATGTTAACACCTAGTGTTGTAACAAACCATCCACAGAATGGTGAGACAGATGATGCATGGTGAGGTTTATGACAGATGCCATTATTGCCATCTGAGAATGCAACTTGTACAATCCTTCCAGAGGATGGCCGACATCATGAACTACTGATCAATGATCTCCCTGGAATCATAGTATGTGAGACAAATTGCCACCCTCATAGAGAACATGGAGTACTTATAAACTTGTTTCCCAAGCCAACACATGACCATAGATTCTTTATCCAGTGTAGCAGGACAGGTGTCAGTAGAGTAGGGGGTGTTTTTAAGGGTCAGCACATGATGGAATCTAGATTGAGAGTCTGTGCACAGCATGTCCACTCTTGGGTGGATCTTGTCTGGTGTCATTAATAGAGCTGCTACAATATCAGGATTTTCCTACACCTTTACTATTAACACACCATTTTATCAAATGGGAGCCATGCAGGAATAACGTTGGGGTAGCAGATAGCTTTCATCAGGATGCAGACAGTTGTGAGATCTGTGAGCCATTACCATCTTTACATCATATCATTTCTAGGACCTACCCAAATTTGAGTCATCTGTGGAGATGGTGGGGAAATAACATTCTCATCAGTATCTTCTCTTGCAGGAGTGCTTCCTTCCAGACCTTACAGGTGATTTAAATTGAAGACAGTGAAGGAACCTGCAAGAAACCAAATATTTTAAAAGCAACCCTTCAAGAGTATTCCGAGGCCTCTCTTCTGTTTAGAAAGACAGAGGACAATAAAAGAACATGATAAACAAGTGTCCATTATCAAGGCTAAAGTCCTGCAGTTATAGGAACTGAGGGTGCCAAATTGAGTACAGTCTACATAGCTGCTGTCAAAACCAGAACTGATGTTGCAATCAAGTTTGAGATGACTGATCCAAGCTACCTAGCCAGTTAGGGACAATAGAGAGACCAAAAGGACCTTCACTGAGACAGACCCTGACTTCTCAGTTGCTGATAATTGAAATGAGTGCTCACTGAGCCCTAAACCTGACTCTGATAGTGTCAGTCCTAAAGGCTGTAAGGATGACCTGAGTATCATTGAAAATGGCCAGAAAAGATTTGGTTCTGAAGCTGTCCCAGATGGGATGGCTACAATTGAGACCACAGCTAAAATTGAAACATCTGTTGATGTTGAAATCAACACATAGTTTAAATCTGGCCTCACAGGATCAGAACCAGGACAAGAATGAATGTTATGGAGAATAAAATAGTTTGCCCCAGCTAAAACACTAGACAATGAAGTGCTTCTGTCCAGCATGGAAACACAGGAGAAAAAGGAATTGTATTTAATGGACTTGATATATGTCTCATCATCTTTTCATAGCCATATATAAATGGTAGGGCCACAGCAATCTTTTAACTCTTACTGATAATGACTAGGAAGAAGTAAATACTCCTCTGAATCAGAAAAAGATGAAATACAATCAGTTTTCATTGATTTAGTTGGAGATGCCTCTGTAATGACATCTTTCTGGGATTTGGGATACTCCAAAACTGAATGAAAGGAAGAGGATTTTTCAGTTGTTGGTTTACTTTTAGGTTTTGGGACATGCATAGGAATCTTTGTGTTATCAATTCTGTCATCCTTACCAGTTACATTAGTTTTGTCAGCCTTAAAATTCTCTTTTCTTAATTTCCTCTGTCTTTTTCTTCAAGTGTTTGAGTCCTGAGCCTGACCCTAGAGGCTAATACAGTTGACAAAAGGCAATTTATTTATTTATATTCTATTTATTTCTTGACATTTGTTAACCGGGTTAGTCCAGCTGAGCCAGAGGCCCATTTTCGTGGAGACCCGAGGAGAAAAGCTCCAATACATATCTTTATAATGAATACAATAGAAACATGCTATCTAAAATAATAATACAAAGTAGTTGTAATGAAAAAAATACATATAAAGTGATGTTATGAAGGAAACAAGCAAAGATTGGTGTATATAACACAGATTCTGAGTTTGCAATTTACACCTAGTAAGTATAGGTTCATAGGTTCATACTAGGCTATCTGCCCTAGGGCATTTATAAGCCTAGCCAGAGTGTGTTTGGCTTTCGCCACCCATTATAAATTAATTTTGCTATGCCTTTTTTTGAGGTTAGTATACTGTGCCTCTGTCTAACAGTGACACAGAAGTGATAGCCGGGGTAAACCTACGATCTCCCATCCACTCATCAAGATTTCTCTTGAAGAGAGTCAATGTGGGACTCTGCCTAACCTGGACTGGGATTTTATTCCAGAGTGAAGGGAGCCTCTGGGTTATGAATCTGTCCCTCCAGCATGTCCTATTTATTTCAGTGCTGAGGTTCAAGTCTCTCGAGCGTGGCTCGATGGGATTTGGATTTTCTGAGGGCAGCATGTCCATTAATTCTGGGTTGGACATGGCTTTATATGTCAGGCACAGATCGCCTCTGAGCAGGCGGTATGCCACTGAGTAGAGCTGGAGTTTCTTTAACCGGGCAGCATATGGCATCTGTTTGAGCCCTTTGATCCTCTTGGTGAGGTACTTTTGGGGTCTTTCCAGTTGCTGCAGGTGTCTGGTAAGGTACATCCCAAAAGGGGCATTGTACTGAATTATGGGCCTGATGAGGGATGAGTAAAGAGGCGATGACCTCCCTGATCTAGATGTGAATCCCTTCATGATTAGGTGGGCTATATAAAATGTTTTTCTAACCACTTTGGCCACGTGGTTGTCAAATGAGAGATTGCTATCAACTTGGGTCCCCAGGTCCCTAATGACTTCTTCTGTACTTAATGGATTATCACCTATGTGGTAATTTGTGGGCACTTTGTTTTTGCCAAAGGGGATGACTATACACTTTTTGGCGTTTAGCTTGAGGCCATGGCTCTGGCACCAGTTGTCTGTTTCTATGAGGCCCTTTTGGAGGATGCTTGTGTCGGCTGGAGAGTTGATTATGGCGCCCAGTTTGCAGTCATCTGCGAACTTGGTCAGCCACAGTCCTTCCGTGTTGGCCTGTACCGCTGAGAAATATATACCGAACAAGAGAGGTCCCAGGACTGAGCCTTGTGGGATGCCACTTGTAACTGGTTTGGAGTATAATTGAGTGAAATCCAGCATTGACTTACCTAAGGGGAAAACATCTCTAGACTGTGAGCAGACTAAAAATTATGATTGAGTCATTAGTAATCAGAGGACAGAGTAGGAGAAAAACAGCCTAGCTAAAAGTGCAATGAACCTCAAAATTACATAGTATGTAGATACATTGTATGTACAGAGAAGATACAATGTATATATCATTGAGTAGAGAGAATATATCAGAGAAGAAAGGTTAAAAGGAAGAAATAGAAGTATTGTATAAGAAGGAGGGTAGACAGATGATAGACTGGGTTGACAGTTGAGGGACATAAGGTTGGGAAGGGATGTGGGTTTTAGGTAGGATCCTGACATGGACAGATTCATGAATCTAGAAACAATAGTTTTAGTTGTTTTTTGAATTGGTTACAGTTAGTGATACTTCTAATGTCAGCGGGTAGTCTGTTCCAGGCTATGGAGACATTATGGTTATATAGAGATTTCCCTATGTTTTGGTTAGGCTTACGAATGGCAAGCAGTTGTTGGTCAGAGCTTCTGAGAGGTCTGGAGGGGGTATAGAATGAGACCAGTGATAAGAGGGAGGGGCAGGCTGTGGATTTGTAGAGGATGAAGTGAGTGATTTGGTGTTGTGCTAAAAGATGTTGCTTGGGATATTCAGGGCAATGGAGTTGTTTTAATGAAATACAATGGTCAGCTCTGTAAGGTAGGCTAGTGGCAAATTTGGTGATTTTATTACAAGTTTGCTTTAGTTGGGTGATTAAGGTGGTTTGAAGTTTTGTAAGAATTTTCTAGACAAAAGTCTGTATAGAATAGACAATAAGCTACCCATTAAATGACAGTCATTTATTTTTCCTGTCTTAACACTGGTTGGAATGAAAGACAAAAACTTCACACTTAGTAGTAAAAAGCACACAGCACACACCTATCACAGAGTGGGATTATATGCAAACATTGCATTTTTTTAATTATTTGTTTGCTCCTTACTGTCTTCCAGTTGTCATCCCCATCTTATCCAATTGACCCAAATTTTCATCACAGAGGTAGAGAGCTGGCCAAGAAGAATCATCTTGTACACTGCCATCTGTGGTAGTTCAAGGGTTTTTCATTAAGCACCACAGCCGTGCACTCTGCAGAGGAAGGGAGCATGTGCAATGAACTGAGTGTGCTGACAGAGGAAGGGAGCATGTGCAATGAACTGAGTGTGCTGACAGAGGAAGGGAGCATGTGCAATGAACTGAGTGTGCTGACAGAGGAAGGGAGCATGTGCACTGAACTGAGTGTGCTGACAGAGGAAGGGAGCATGTGCAATGAAGTGAGTGTGCTGACAGAGGAAGGGAGCATGTGCACTGAACTGAGTGTGCTGATTATCCTTCGCTTTTGCAATGCGCGTTGCCAGAGGCAGCCCTGCTCTATATTTGCAGTCAATTAACTGGTGGTGATTATACAAACTCCACTCCACACACCTTCAGATAGAAACAACTCTGATCCAAAACAATACCAAAACAGCAAATCTTCAGAAGTCAGGAATCGAAAAACAGGAACCAAAGTCAAATCCAAAAGCAAATTCTTTATTCCCCAGCGCCTCGGTGTAACCACCTTTCAAGAGTATACATTCTCACTGAAAGAATGGATATATATATATATATATATATATATATATATATATATATATATACTCATAGCAATTAATTAAACAATTAAACAATTATGTTCAAAAAAGTTTTAAAGCAGACACCTCCAGTTTATTTCATTATTCAGTCCACAAGGTGTCATTGTATTGTATTTCAAAATGAAAATACTTTCCTTATATTGTAAGTTATATTTCTAAGCATTTTCATCATTACAAAAACATTTCACACTTTCTAAAACTGTTCCTGTCAAAAATGAAGTATCACTATTATGATAAACACTAAAATGTGTGGCAATAAATTTATTTTCCCTTTTATGTCTTATGTCTCTAATGTGCTCACCTAACCTAATACGAAACTCTCTTTTAGTTTCACCTATATAATATAATCCACAGGGACAGTGTAAAGCATACACAACTCCCTTGCTTCTACAGGTAAAACTATCTCTTACTGTGAACCTAATGTTGTTAATATAATTAAATGTTCTAACTATATTCCTACAAACACTGCATCTACTGCAACATCTTGTACCAAATTCACTTAGTGGTCTTGGTAAACAAAATTTTGGCATTACAAATTTACCATGTACCACCATATCTTTCAAATTTCTTCCCCTTTCATTATCAAACCTTCCGATAAGGGAAACAAAATTGTTATAATGAGTGTTGTGCAATATTTTGAGATGTGTATGAATCATTTGCAGGATGAAACAACATATGAAAGAAGCAATATGATTCATTATCAAAAGGCTGTTGCAAAATTTAAACACATGTTGGACAGGGGAGTCAGGCTGGGGTTTTTTACAGAGAAGGATGTGAGGAATAGGTTAGACAATGATAGAAAGGACCTAGCTGTATTCTTTTGTTTACCAAAAATACATAAGAGCTTACATAACCCCCCCAGGTCGACCCATTATTTCAGCCTGTAACTATTTCCTACATAACACTGGTTTGATTTTACATAGAATATTTTTACCATATGTAGTTAAATCTCCAGTTTACATCAAAGATAGTATGGAATTTTTAAACAAAATATCCTCTATTTCTTGGAACAACAAAATGTATTGCTTGGTTATGGATGTTAAAAGTCTATATACCTCTATTAGACATGATGATGGCCTCAATGCAGTGAGATCTTCTTTAAAAGACAACCCTTCTGTTGATTTCATAGTAGATTTGTTGGATTTCTGTTTAAAGAATAATTATTTTATTTTTAATGATGTTTTGTATCGGCAGAAACAAGGTACAGCAATGGGGGCAGCTTTTGCCCCCATGTATGCCAATTTGTTTATGAATTTTTTTGAAAGGAAATTTCTATTTGAGTTAAATTTTATGAAATGTAATGTGTTATTTTATTTTCGTTACATAGATGACTTGATTTTTATTTGTGATGGTGGTTTTGATTCAGTTAATTAATTTTTGACAGACTTGCATGGTAACCCATTTGGGTTAGAATTTGATGGAATACAGAAGGGAAACAAAGTAATATTCTTGGATCTTGTTTTGGAGGGTACAGAACATGGTAAAATTATATCAAATATACATAGGAAGTTTATAGATGGTAATCAATACCTTCATGCATCTAGTTTCCATCCTGGACATACTTTGGAAGCTCTCCCTTATGGGGAATTGGCAAGGGTATCTAGATTATGTAACACACAAGAAAATCTACAAAGGGAATGGGATATCACATATAATATGTTTTTGAAAAGAGGGTATAGTGTGAATATTTTAGAAAATGCCCTTATGAAGGTAAAAAAAGAGAATAATATGGTAAAGAATAAATGTAATAAGGGTGAACATCACCATTATAAGAAATATCATCTGGCAACCAGTGATAAAACTTGTAAGGATATTTATTTTGTCTCTACATATAATGTAAAAAGTGGAGACATAAAGGATGTAGTGGAACATTTTTGGAAATTTGTAGTGAAAGACAAGGTGTTGATGCACATTTTGCCACAAAAACCTTTATTCTCCTATAAAAGGGGAAGAAATTTGAAAGATATGGTGGTACATGGTAAATTTGTAATGCCAAAATTTTGTTTACCAAGACCACTAAGTGAATTTGGTACAAGATGTTGCAGTAGATGCAGTGTTTGTAGGAATATAGTTAGAACATTTAATTATATTAACAACATTAGGTTCACAGTAAGAGATAGTTTTACCTGTAGAAGCAAGGGAGTTGTGTATGCTTTACACTGTCCCTGTGGATTATATTATATAGGTGAAACTAAAAGAGAGTTTCGTATTAGGTTAGGTGAGCACATTAGAGACATAAGACATAAAAGGGAAAATAAATTTATTGTCACACATTTTAGTGTTTATCATAATAGTGATGCTTCATTTTTGACAGGAACAGTTTTAGAAAGTGTGAAATGTTTTTGTAATGATGAAAATGCTTTGAAATATAACTTACAATATAAGGAAAGTATTTTCATTTTGAAATACAATACAATGACACCTTGTGGACTGAATAATGAAATAAACTGGAGGTGTCTGCTTTAAAACTTTTTTGAACATAATTGTTTAATTGTTTAATGAATTGCTATGAGTATATATATATATATATATATATATATATATATATATATATATATATATATATCCATTCTTTCAGTGAGAATGTATACTCTTGAAAGGTGGTTACACCGAGGCGCTGGAGAATAAAGAATTTGCTTTTGGATTTGACTTTTGTTCCTGTTTTTCGATTCCTGACTTCTGAAGATTTGCTGTTTTGGTATTGTTTTGGATCAGAGTTGTTTCTACCTAATTAACTGGTGGTGGTTTCCATTGTCTTCACCAGAAAAATGACACCCTGCCCCAATCCACCCTTCCCCCTTGGAAAGGCAAATAGGCCCTGCCTCATCACTCTACTCCACTGAAGGGCCACTAACTGAACCCCAGTTGTAGGCAGGATGCCATTCCACTGCACCTTGGAGCCAGTTTACACTTATAACTTTAGAAGACTTTAATCTCTATAATGTCAAATTAATCAAGTGTACAGAAACCAGCACAAAAAAAAAAAAAAAGAAAACACTTTGATAACAAATGCAGCATTAGGCAAATATCTGTTAGTACAATATGGAAAACCTGAATCCAACCAAGGCTTGGGGGAAGTATAAAACATCAAAGCTCAAAAACATGAGAATAAATGAAAGTGTGTGACTGAGTTGTTAAGTACTTAAAACGTTTCAAACAAATCATAATAATTTTCTGTTACACTTATTTCTTCCATTAGCTCTGTCAGCCTCAACCATTTTTTCTCTCTTTTTCCTCTTTCTTTCTCTTCAAGTGCTTCAGTCCTGGGTTTGACAAACCGTAGACAAATGACACCAGTGTACTGTGGGACATTAGTCTGGTGCAAGCATATGGAAGAAATCAACAGATGAGGACATGAATGTAATTTGCAGAGAAATGAAGAAAATGGTCCAGGGCTAGAAGCTTGAAAACATTTCAGATGCTAAGTCTGTGACTGTAGACATGCTGCTGTTGGAGATTTGACCTCCTGATCTCAAATTATGTTTCACCATTTTGTTAGTGTTATTCTTAGGACTAAATGCACTGGCAATATCCTTATACTAAAATTGAGCAAATGTTCTATTTCTCTGTATGCCCCAGACACACTCAGGTTCAACTCAGTAGCTTAAACAGCAATGGCTCCTTGTGGCTCAGTTCAGGTTAGTTGTGAATTCTCTTAGAATATCTGTGTAAGAATATACATTGTTTCTATTCTGTTGTAAAAGGGTACCTTTCATAATGTTCATAAATTTATAGGATAATAACTTATCAGTTTCAGAAGTAGGCCTCTTGTAGTTTGAGAGCACGAGCAGTCTTTGTGACTTGTCGGCTGATCTATTAAAAAGTATTATGCCGCTGATTTTTTATTTTTTTTTCATGTTTGTTTCTGAATCAGTAGCCAACAAGTAATTTATTATCATAAGCATAGTCTTAATATGCTTGTTTAATAATCTCAGCAGTAACTTCTGTATAAGAATCACATTCAGATAACAACTTTAATATTGCTGGATTATAGCAAATCGCATCAATTGCTGGAAAGAATCCACATTTATTAGAACTTATAGATTTATCTGTTTATCTGTTTATCTGTTATTTGGTCATGATTCCAGAGGCAAAAGTGCTAATAATTCAAAGGCTTGGTTGGTATAGATTGAGGCAAAGGAAAGGGGAGGCTCCCTGGACCAACCGGAGTTGTTTTTAATATCAAGAAAATGATAATTTCCAAGGTTTTACCTCAGCCCAGTATCAAACCTGGTAATAGACCCATATATCAGGCTGCTTTCAAATCAGTTAATAAAAAGTCACGGGGTATGCAAGAGTAGCCTAGACCTATAGTCATTTATAAAGGCGGTAAGGTTACAATTACATATTGTTTTTATTTGCTGCACATTTTGGTCATTCTCAGTCCACATACAGTGCATGTATATAATATGTGTCTGTCTGGCTGCTCTCACTTACTTTTTTATCATGGGGATTGCTTTATTACATTGTTGCCCACACCAAAAAGACCCGGACATGTCTAGCTTTTCCATTACCAT
The DNA here is from genome assembly GCF_019279795.1 of Protopterus annectens. Classification (NCBI taxonomy): domain Eukaryota; kingdom Metazoa; phylum Chordata; order Ceratodontiformes; family Protopteridae; genus Protopterus; species Protopterus annectens. The sequence goes on along the minus strand of NC_056746.1, from coordinate 61,737,308 downwards.
AACCTTACGTATAACTTTTAATTACCGTTTGCAGGCATTATTAATGTATCTTCTGGGGTGTGGCATCAATGCTTCCATTATATCTTTTGCGTACAGAGCTATCCCTTAACAATATTCAGGTATGAAATTTGATTTGTGGCGCCTAGTCAGTTATTAACTTTCTTTGACTGAATTTCAAAATTATATTTATTTATAGGAAGTAGGAATAAGCAGTAATTTAGTGCAATAATTTATTGCATTTTGTCACTATATATATATATATATATATATATATATATATGTATGTATATATATATATATATATATATATATATATATATATGTATATATATATGTATATATATATATATATATATATATATATATGTATCTAATTCATTAATGCGTAAGCTTTTACACCCTCTGTGCCAACTTCTAGTGAGAATGTTCATGTTTTAGGAGACTCTGCACTGTTCTTCAACATATAAATTCGCACCCCCTTATATTTTGTCAAAACCTCTGTAACAGCGTTTTTTCTACCTACCACATAATAGCTTTATATAACATACATTGTTAAGGCTGGAGACAGGTTTCTCCTTAAAGTTGTATACCAGTAACCTGCAAGATTAACATTTAGCACAGAAATGTTATGTAGAAATGAGGTATATATTTTATATCAAGTTATCTATTCTGTCATATCTGGCCAATTATGAGTTAGTATGTTATTTTTGGTTCTCATCTGAAAGGACATACTGCACTACTTCTGCATTAGCTTTTCTTGCAAGATTACTTTACATGTTATTTTGTTGATGTACGTGTTCATTTCACTGTGTAATCCTTGCAAGTTACATGCATACCTTTTTGGATGCCTTCTTGCCTGGGTCATTCTTGAAAAGGTCGTTGGACCATTGTACTCACCCAGTTAACAAATGTAAAAATAAATTAAACAGTTAAATCAACAATAGTGGTAAGTGTTTTGGTTTAATTTCTCCAAGTCTGTTGGGTTTCTAATACCATGACAGAAATGGACCCCATTCCTAACTCAAATTCTGGGTAAAGTTTATTAAATTAATGTTGTTTCATTCTTTGATGTTAGCCTAAAGTGTTCTTCGCATCACCGACAATGTGCCTAGAATCAGGAGCGGCCTTGGGTCAACTGGTGCCCTAGGCAAAAGGGCTCCACGGCGCCCCCTACCACACCAACTGGTGTCCCCATCCTGGTCTACCTACACTAAATAAATACTGGAAAAGCGCCCCTGCTAGAATGGCGGCCTAGGCGGCCGCCTAGTTGGCCTATGCCTAAGGCCGGCTATGCCTAGAATTGATTCCTTCTGCAATTCATATGGAGTTACATGTATCAGTACCATATCTAAATATGACTGTAAGTTATTTTTTTATAATATCCATTGCTCCTACTATTATTGGGTCTGTCTGGGTATCCTTCTTCTAAATCGCCCTCATTTCTGCCTGCAAATGCTAGTATTTTTTTACATTGTGTGCCTGTACGTAAGACACTGTAGTCACTGCGTGTAGTGATTTGAACGATCAATGTTACTTTTGTCTCCCTTTCATATACTGCTGTATCTGGCTTTCTCACATCTATTTTTTAAACTGTTGGTAATGGGTGATCCCATGTGATATAAGCAATCATTTTCGATAATGCTTTGTGTCTCATGTTTCCATTGTTTCTCAGCTACACATTAACACACACCCTGGAGGGCATTACTGTCCTTAGAGAATAGTCTCTCTGTAAGACTGCGTTTTGCTTACTTATTTTTTTTTTTAAGTCCTATATTATTTTTTTTGTATGTTTTTGGTGTAAAATAGTTCCCCCACCTAATGTTTCAGACTTGCTGTAGTATATGTTAATGGTGTTGGAGGAAACATTTTACATCCAAAATATAACACTTTTAAAAATTCCAGGTATTTGCTTTATTTTTTTGGTCCCTTAGTCCTAAAATGTTTGGTTTATTGACAGTCATTGAAGGCAGAAATAACTAAATAATGGCATACATTTGAGTTTCAGAGTTTTATTTCCTTCAGAAAATTCATGCTAACACAAATCCTTTTATTTAAGCAAATTTGTAATTTTATAAGAGCAATAATTAAAATCTGTTCTTATTTTTCAGCCTTTGTTCCCCTTTTATTTTAGACTTTATCCAAATTTCTTCAGCTGAAGGGTCCAGAGGTACACAAACCTCTTTGCTGCTGTCTGTGGTATATCTCACTCACTCTCACACACGCACACACACTCAAACACACACACACACACACACACACACACACACACACACACACACACACACACACACACACACACACACACACACACCTCTGCTTCAGAAAATGCTTGGTAACACAAATCATTTAAAATATGTTCCTATTTTGAGCATATGTTCCAATTTTGAGCCCTTGCCCTGTTTATTTTAGGCTTATCCAGATACCTTGATCTAAGAGCCTACCTATCAACTGTACATATTTTTGAAGAATTCCCAGATTTTTCCCTCATATTTTCAGTCTGTTCCTCATATGCACACACACGCGCACACACACACACGCACCCGCACACAAGCACACACACAAACACACACACACACACACACACACACACACACACACACACACACACACACACACACATACACACAGTCTGTTCTGCTTTCATGGATGCATTCACTCACAAATGCAGACAGAAACATAAACACACATACACAGACATACACACGCACTTTTTTTCTGTTTCACATGATTGATTTCTCTTTCTTACTCTCATACATGCCTACACCTTTACACATGACTTTATTTAAATTTTTTTTCTTTTTTTATTTTACACTCACTAAACAGCAAAAGCGCTGCTTCACGAGTGTAAAATAACAGCTCACTTTCTCTCACTTTCACTGACATGCAGGTATACACTCACACATAGACATAAACACAAACACTAAGAAAAATACACAAACTGTAGGTCCTGAAAAAAAAGCACAAAACCAAGAAAAAAAAGAGAGGTCCAACTCACATGGCCAAATCCAGTTTCAAAAAACACAAAACATTTAATAACTAAGATAAAACAAATAAGCACTTTCAAGAATTAAGCTCTTCTTCAGATGTAAAATCACAAGCTAAAATACAACACTTTAAACAGAAACACACATTCCCATCAATAAAAAATATTCCATCAGAAAATGCAAGGAATGTATCAGTGAAACAGCTGACTAGAACATAATGCAGGTCTTAAAGGCACAGTCCCATTAGTCTTACCTGCTTGCAGCCTCACGATCCACTTCATCGCTGCCTCCTCAGTGCTATGAACACTATTACCTGCCCTCTTATTCTTCTTCACCAGCTGTAAAACCAAAAAGAAAAAGTATGCCCTGGATACATAGATTCATGTTTCTTAAGTGTTTTCTACATATTCTTAAGTCAAATATCACTGATATGCTTCAAGACTCCTTCTTTAAAAACTCTTGTTAGTTTTCCCCACATAGAAGTGAGGACATTTATTACAGATTGCCAGGTACACCAAATCACAGAATTGTCATACAGCCTGGGGCTAAAAGTGAAACCAGTCAAAGGGTGCTGAAAAATGTTGGCACTTGAGATATAACTGCATGATTTAAATAAATGACAAGGGAAGATTCCAACCCTCTTAGATCTAAGAGGACTGTTATTGCCCAGACTAGGGCCATAGCATAACTGTCTTTTCAGAGACATAACATTCCTGAAGCAGAAACTTTTTTTGTTTTTGTTTGTTACTTACTGCTTCTCTAATGCACTCATCCAGCTGAAGAATTGATCAGTTCTTTTGAACAATACCACACACCCTACTGATGTTGCTATAGAAGGTCAAAGTCACACTTACATTTTTGTCACTAGCAACATTCTGCCTTGCATCATATGATCTCTGTCCATCTCTCCTTCTTAAAAAAATGGGTCCCGTCCATAGACCTGAGTGCCAACCTCTCATTCATCTGTCTTTGCACGTCTCTCTGTCTATACCCTCTACTATTAAAATTACTTTTCAAGTCCTCAGAGCCAGTTTGAAATTTGACCTCATCGATATATAACCTAGAGGTTCTCAGGAACTGACCTTTAAGGACGTTGTGGTATACATGGGTAGGATGCATACTTGATCCAATGCAACAGGCTATTCCTCCAACACTCTTTCCTGTACAGTTCAGTATCAAGTCCACCATTCTCATTAATGGTCCTGCGAACATCCAAAATATTCCATACTAGCCTGCGACTGTGTCAAAATAAACCTGAAAAAAAGAGGTGCTATCATTCAAGTACTCAGTAAACTCATTTAGTCCTTCCAATGTACCATTCCATAACAGAAAGATGTCATCAACAAAATGCTTATTGCATTGAATGAACCAATAAAATGAATTGTTGTGCAGTATATAGTCTTCCTCTCAGTTAACCATAACCAGATTAGCATAACTGTTCACACATGGGGTACCCATAGCTACCCCTATCCTCTAAACACAAACATGCAATTTTTCACATTTTACAAAAGTGCTGCATAGTGAGCATAAAGTAATGGTGGTCATTCCGTTTTCTCAGTCCAAGATCCACTGCAGCTTGATATACTTCTGTGAAGTGGTAGACTCCTTTTTCAGTGGGCATTACTTGTACATTAATCCTCTGCTGTAGAACGTCTGTTCTCCAGTCAGGATGCTGATATACAGTTTGCCCATTCACTAAACAGCATTAAATCATTCAAAAAAATGAGAAGTCTTTACACTTTGTTTTCTGTGACCAATATTGTAACCTTGACATTATCTGTTAAGGCAACACCTGAATGGTTTAAGGGCAAGACAAAAGAGCAGAAGTGAAGAGTCAACCTGGAATACCCCCCTTTGAATTTTTATCCCTGGGATAATAATTTGCCCTTTATTTTGACAGAGTTGTTTGCCAGTGTTTCATGATCAGTATAATGTAATCAATCAATGCAGGGTATATCTTATACATCTGTAAGCACTGTTTTATCCATGAATGTGGAGTGCTATACAATGTTTTTTTTCAGTCTATCCATGCCATACTGTGCTTCTTCCCCTTTCTACAATTCTCTCCATTATAACTTTATTCAGCAACAAATGACTGTTTCTTCAATATGACTTTCTTTTGTCATCCCTTTGTTCTATTGCCATGATTAAGTTTTCTTCTAAATGAGTATAAACTCTGTTAGCATCAATTCCAGTATATAATTTATACATCTCTAGAAGGCAAGTTATCGGTCTATAGTTTGTAGGACGGCTTGTAGGTTCACTCTTAAGGAAGGGTATTGTTTTTTATGTTGTTAACCAGGTTGATGACTGTCTGGATTGGGCATATAAATAGCTGTTATTCAGAACTAAGTGTTCATGAAAAGTTGTTAATGTTTATAGCCAGAAGTTAGGTACTGCATCTGAGCCTGAGGTTTTTCATTTAATAGCTTTTCTTAATTTTATTTAAATTTCTCAGACTGTTACTTCATCCCATTTCATATCCTGAATGTTTGAACTTATTGCTGTTTCTTTTACTTGCTCTATCCATTCAGCATCTTTGTTATTTTTCACAGGGTCTTCATAGATGTTTCTCTGAAATGTGTCTATTTCTTCTTGTTCTGGTGACATTTCTATTCCTTTTGCCTTGTTCCCAACTCTCTATAAAACTTTTTTGGATTATCAATGAATTGCTTATTTTGTACCTTTCTTTATCTGCCTATCTTCTAAGTTTTTGTGCCTGTGCTGATATCTTTAGTTTATCATTTGCAATCGTGTACTATACCTTCTGGTCTGTACTAATACTGCATGTTGCTTTTATCATGTCTGTCTTTTTGAGTATTTTTGCAGATCAGTTCCATCTTCTGTACTCTCCTAAAAGTGGCACTTCTTGGTTTAATTGCGTTATAGGTTTCACTGTTTGATACTTATATAACGGCATTTGATTACTTCCCTTCCTTTCCCTTATTGCTCTGTATTTTTGTGGTAAGATTTTATCTGTTATGAATTTAGCTGTGCATTGATCTATCCTGGTTACTTCTGTTATATCACATGAATTTCTGTGAATAATGTTGATTACTGTGTTCAGACTTCTGGAATAACGCGGCGGTACAGCAGTAGTGTTGTTACCTCACAGCAAGAGGTTCTCCTGTTCGATTCTCAGCTGGAGTGCCTTCTGTGTGGAGTCTGCATGTCTTCCCCGTGGTCGACTGGCCTCCGAAAGACATGCGTGAATGGGCGTGCCTTCGCTGAAGGTTGGGCGTCAGGCTGGCAACTCGGCACCATAAAAATCGACTGCCAATCATTAGCAGACCGGAGTTCCGCTGTGGCGACCCCTAACCGGGAAAAGCCGAAAAGACAAACAACAACAACTGTGTTCAGACTTCTAACATGTTGGGTCCTAATGACTTCTATTAAATCAAGAAACTCTTGATTTAGATCATTTGCTTCTAAACTAAGGGCACATTCTTTGTTCTCTCTTTCTTGTGATATTCTAGAGAAAGTTCCAGAACATCTTCCTGTGACATATTCTCTTCAACTTCATCATGTGTCACCCATTGCTCTTTCATATTGGAACTCACTGGCCTATCAGTCCACCACATTGACAACTCCAGGGTTGCCACCATTTCCTGCTCCTTTCTATTGCTGTGCAACTCCAACTGAACTTTTGTACTGGTTTCCTATTAGAGGTACCAAAGTATCTTCATATGGCAACTGATCAGATACATCCTGTTTCACCAATTTCCCCTTAATTTTGGTACTCATTGTTCTGTCATGCTTTGATGTTGCCAGCGTTGGAATTTCTACACTGAATCTTCCACTTCACAAGTAATCCATAACTTCAGTTTCTATTTCTTTAATTTCTTCATTACTAATCTACTTTTCTATTTCATTCCTTTGATTATTTATTTATTTTTCTGTTCCAGATGCCATTGCTTATATTGCTTTCAAATATCTTTGGTGCTACCTTGTCTGTATTGACTAGTTTTGTTTTCTCCTTTAGATAAATGTTGTACCATATTAAATCTCTCTTTCTTTCCCATGTCCATATTTCTTCTTCAGATGTCTCCTGTTCCTCCTGTTTATTGGAGACTCATTGTTCCATCATGCTGTGACATAACCTGTGCTAGAACTTCTACATTAAATCCTTCACTTTGCAGGTATTCCATATTTTCAGCTTCTATTTGTTTAAGTTCTACTTTACTAATCTTCTGTTCTACGTTCCTCCATTGTGAACTTATTTTTATGTTGTGAAATTTTCCATATCTGGATGCTTTTGACTGTATTTCTCTTCAAATATCTATGGAGTTGCTTTTTTGTATTGATTAGTTTGCCTTTCTCCTTTGCATACATATTGCACCATATCAGATCTATGTTTCTTTCCCATGTCCATGTTTCTTTTTTATATGCCTTTCAAAAATCTCTAGATTTTGTTCTTTATATTTTCAAACTTCCATATTCACTTCTTTTTTCCAAGCAACCCATAGTTTATTGGTCTGTATAATGTTTTTCATGAATCTGTTGTCTTAATGAACAGAAATTTGTATTTGAAGCTTTTGACAGTGTTTCTTCTGCAGGTATTTTTCTTTTCTCTAATTTCTCATTTAATCCTTTTGCCTATCTTCTATCCGGAAATTCTGGACTTCTTGTATAATAGTAACAATAAATAATGTCTTTGTTATCCTGAGAAGTCCACTCTTTCATCTTTAGTCCTCTTATTTGGCCTGTCAGTTTTTGTGTTTTTTGTGAACTACTTCTTCCTTCTACAACAAGGCGGCATCCTTCCTCTGTGCTTGGCCTAACCCCATTTTAGGAATGTTTCATGTCTTGAGGATTCTACACTGTCATTTTTCCAGTCCTGGCACCAGTGCACCTCCCAGGATTGTGTACTATTTTAGCCTGGGACTTGTACGCCCAACATATTTTTGTTAATCTGGTTGTGTCCATGATATATGCTATATAAAATACAGTCTGTGTATCATTGGCGGCTGGTGGGGCACAGTGGGCCAGGGACAGTGGCATGTGTGATGGTGCTGATGGTTTGAATCTGGCAGCATCCAACATCTTTGGGGTGGAAGGATGGCATAATAGTTAAGGTATTTACTTTATGGACAAGGTGTATGGTTTGATTCTCATGTGGGGTAATTGGCCAGGCTTAAAATGGCCCACAAGGGCAGTTAGCTTAGTACTAAACTATGAACCTATTATCGTCTTGATGAGATTTTGTAAAAAAAGGGTCCACCTCATAAAGGTACTCATTAAGATTTGGGGATGAATTCAATCAATTCCAGCAACACTACTCTCCTTTGCTTGCTGATTAAATCATCTTTCCATTTGGACCCTTTATTAGTTATTTATTTAGTTAATAAATGATAAAATAAATAAAATAGTTAAACTAGCAATAGTAGTAAGCATATTAAAGTAAAAGCATTTAGATGTGATAGAAACAGCAGGTTCAGTCCCGCATCAAGGTAGACACTGCTGTATATAACATGATCAGACATTGCAAGTGTGCTCTGTGAGTTTAAGCTTGCTGTTCCACAAATCTTATTCTTAATTTAAATAGCTTGTAGCTCATATTCCTTTGTGATCACACCAAATGCCCTAAATGTTTTATAATATTTTTGTCCTTATTACTTTCTGTTTCTCCTGTACTGATGACCCATTTCTGTTATAAATGGAGCAGTATAGGTTTGTTATAAGGTAATCTTACCTTTTGAAGCCTATGACTGTCATTGAAGAGCTATTTGCAGAACTTGCTGAAGGGCTGACATTGCATTCTGCTTAGCATAACTTCATTGACACATCCAACACTTTTCTCCTTAAAGGAACAGTTTACAAATGCTATGCATTAAATGTCAGGACATATGCAACTAAGTAGGAAAACATATTTATTAAAAAGCAAGACACAACAAATCAGACTGTTAAGTTATCCCGATGAAGGTTATGATTTTTGAGTTCCAGGGCTGTGTACTAGGATCACTTCTTTCTGAACAATTCATCTTGGGTATAAAAGTGCAAAAATAGTATCTGGACAATGGAACTGTGCTAGTAATTGCCAATTTGTTAGCATAATGACTTCAATAAAGAACGGGATCAGAGCACTCAACTGTAGTGGTTACTGCCAGTTTTGGTAGCATAAAAAATTTTAGTAAAAGATGCCAAAAAATGCATGCCTAGTGCAATACAAAGGATATCACTTTTAATGTTAATGTATGAGGCATCATGAGACTCAACAAAAAAGGCTCTAAGCTGTAACTATAACACGAATATGCAAATCTTAAAAAAAAAAAAAAACATCTCGCTCATTAAAGATGTAGGGAGAATGGCAAGCATTGATTAAAATTTTGACCAGTGTGTATCTACTGATGTCACAAAATAATATTCTGTAGCTCATCTAATTCAAAAAGGGCATATGTAATTTCTCTACCAATGTCATTGTGCTAATCTGACTCATTACTGAATGCAGCAGTGCATTCTCTAACCTTTGGACAACCTTCCTGATACAAAGTACAAACAAACAGTTTCTTAGTAAAGTAAACCATGCATTTTAATAAATATTATTTAAAAAGGTTTCTAGAATTGTCTTTATCATGCTAATGAACAAGCTTCTTGGAGGATAAAAACACTGGATGACATAATGTTAATGTACATTACAGTAACAGAGAAATATGATTCTCCATAAACTCAGAACAATTCAGTTGTTCACTTCCTTCAGAAATGCTTTTTCTAAATATATGGGCAGTTGAAAATATCAGTATGAGGTTATGATTTTCAGTCTTCTGAAGGCCAATGGATTGTAAACTTGATAACTGAAGACAGCATATTGCAGCCTTTTTATGGTAGGAAATGGTCCATTTGGATCAGTACTTACTGCCACTTAACAATTAGCAAACAAATGAAACAAGCAAGTAAAATAAAATAAACAAATAGATAAACAAACAAGCAAATAAACACATAAACTACCATCCAATCAAATAAATAACCTGTGAATGCAAGACGTTCTACATATTGAAATGCATCACCCCACAGAATAGTCGTTTATATTCTGGTGTTCCAAATGTATTACACGAGTTTTCCTCTTACTCATGTCTTACTGTTGCTTCCAGCTCAGACTGGCATTCTTTATTTCTTGTGAATCTTTCCAGGTACGTTGATATCTGTGAGTAGAACAGTGTTTTTACGCTGATGGCAAGTCTCTCATAAACTGAGTCTTTATGGGTCCTGCTACTGAACTTTTCATCTAAACAATAAATAAGTGAGCGATTTCGTTATTTCAGGTTCTTTTGTATGTGCCATTAGTGACAGTCAGAACACCTAGCACATTTCTGCCATTTGCTTTATAAAACCTCTGTGAGGTAAGAGCATCTGTAGGTCTGATGTACATTCCTAGCATTCAGAATAATAACAAATATGCATGGGGCCATTCCATCATAAAAAGTATATGGCACCATGGATTCTGTGGGCAGAGAATTACATACTTATAGCTCTAGTATGATGTCCGACACATCTCTTTCAGCAATGACTTCCGATCACTTAGTTCCAAAGGATATTCCAGTTGTACAACTGTTTTGACAACTACGTGACTTGATGGTATCCATTTTTTTCTTATTTTAAGTGTTATACACTGGGGCATGGTACAGCGCCATCTTCATCACTGGTATTGTTTTAACCTATGGTTGTCATTCTTATACGGGGATACAGGCAACTGGAGGAATGCTGGCATGTTATTATTATTATTATTATTATTTACTATTATTATTATATACTATTATTATTATACTGGTTAAGCAGAACAAATGTGCCTCTTTTTGTATGTAAATTGGAAGTAATATATTAATAGGTGATGTGAACAAGAGTAAAACAGTCTACATACATAGTCTGAGTAGATCAAACCATGACACATGAATTAAACTTGTCATGTACACTAAAGGATGTTCCTTTTATTACTTGCATATCTTAAGATCATTAAGTGATACAGTGTCATATTTCCACAGTCTAGACAGTTCCCCAATCTATGCATTGAGACTATATTGTGTTGTTTACATATCAGCTGATAGTCACTTTAGCTGATTAGTTTCAGCTTAATTCCACCTACTTTATTTTCTCATATGAGGAACAAATTAACATGTTACTTAACTTTTTCCTGTGACATTTTCAAGTCCCACCGAAAAGTATGCAGTCATTAGTTTGTAACGCTTCTTGCAATGTTCTTTCTTGTGCTGCAGAATACGACATTGACAGAAAGGATCTGCTAGCAGAGGTACAATGCCTCATCAACATGCATGATTATGGTTTACCTTATGTATGGATTCTAGCAGTAGTTTCAGACATTACTGGGAGAAAGGAAGTAAGCTGGATCATAAATCTGAAATATCAGGTTTCTAAAAGTTATATGTTATACACACTGCTGAAAGTGCAGCCCACCCTATCCCTTTTCCTAATCCCATTTTTGTACCTGGAACCATCATCAGACCATACAGAGCATAAGTACAAGTCAGTTCTGCATAATGTAATATTCATTAAGTACCCAAGAAAGTTGCATATTTATTTGTAATGGAAACAATGTTTTGAAATAGCTTGTCTATTTCCTGAGGTGTTTCTGAGATCTAACACAATTGCTGAATTCAAGACTGCAGGGAGAAACATACAGCAGTTCTAGTGAGATGTGAGAAGTCAATACTGGTTAAGTATGACTGTCAGCTTAGTTGTAGGATAGGGAAACTATCAGCCTAGACAGGCTAATTGATCCTGTCTGCATGTCTATGTTAAATTATACAGTAGCTCACCAAGTGTCTTCTTGAACAGAAACTGTAATGAGATGGAGGTAGGTGTATTGTGCACAGAAAAAAAAAAGTAGAAAATTTCACTGATTTCAAGAATACCCTAAAGACATGTCCATACCCTGATTGTACAGTGAATCTTTATATGTCATAGTAACGCTTTTAGTTTATTTTACACATTTAATCTGGGTTAAATGAATAATTAAAATGATCTTTCTGGATTTTTTTTTTTAGCTATGCTGTGTGTATAAGAGCAGGGAATATGAAATATACATAGACAGTTCAGAGTAATGAGACAGCATGCCCGACAGAGATGGGAAGAAACTGGCATAGCCCAAGAAACCTCATGTGGGAACCTTTATTCTAGCAAAGAATGAAATTTAACTGCTGATATATATGGGTGGCATATTTTATGGCCACAGATAGGTTTCATGTACAGCACACTGACATATCACAAATAACAAGACAGAATGTCAAGAAACTGCATCAAAATGTGATTATTTACAGAATAAACAAAGTTGTCTATGGACACACAATGTAAACATATAAAATCTGTTTGTCTGCCTACATTTACACAGTTTATGGCCATTTGTCAAAAGACATAAGCTTTGCCTGATAACTAGCAGAAGGTATCACATGCTTTTATAGAACCACGATTAAAAGAGCACATTTTTCTGTGAATATACCAGAAAATTCTCCTAGGTGCCTGCTAGGTGGGAGAGATGTATTGCCAAGACTGTGACTTTTTTGCCTTTGCAATTCAAATTTCTTTTCAGATTTCAATCACATGCTGCATTACACAAAGCTCAGGTAACAAAGATGGAGTCTGAAATATCTGCAGACTTCCCTGTTTGGTTCATGTACACATCTTCCTCAACAAATCACATCAAACACCATATCTAAAAGGAGAAACTAATGATAATTGTTTGCTGAGATTTTTTTTAATTATCTTTTCAAGTTAGCGATGAAAGCAAGTACTGAAAATAGGAAGAGCCTTTCCTTTATTGCCTATCAGGGATGGAAGTAAACAATATTCTGTTTTGTCAACAACTTAAAGTAGCATATATGAAAGGATTGCTTTGGTACAGAATATAAACTATACCAAAATGCAATTGACAATCTGGAGTTGGGGATGTTCTGATCACCAATGTATTAAACAAGTTACCAAGAAGAAAATTATCTACATCATAATTGTGAAAGGATAAATGTTGAAGATTTCATTTACAAGTATGTTTCTTGCTTGGCATGATTTTGCAAATAGTATGTTTGTCATTGTTTCAGTACTTAGAAGCCTGAAAGTATAATTTAGCAATTTAGCTCTTACACAGCAAACTTAATCTCACAAAACAGGTATTTCACTAACTTTCAGAATTTGACACAAAATTATTAATGCTATTAAGACATTTCAAATTCAAGGGCTATTTCAGTGCCTATGCATTTTATTTATTGGTTAAAATGAGATTTTGAAATGCTTGAAGGATGATTAATAAAGCAGGAACAATAGGGTATGTCTGACAGATGTCAAACAATCTTAAATGTATATATTTTACATACAATTTTAAATTTAACTCAAAAAACAAAAACAGCAGATTATACTCAAAAATTTAAATTTAAATGTGATCCTTTTATCAGCAAAGTTTTAAGAAGGATTGGATGGAATATATACTGACTCTGAAAGTGTGGTATCTCAGAATATTCCTCCCTTCCCTGAGGTACCCGGATATTAGACTGTGTATATATTAGTACCGCTGCATGTCACCCTCCACTTCCTGCTCAGATGACAACATGCTGTTGTACGTAACAGGAATTTTCATAAATTTATATTTTCCCCTTAGAAAAAATTTAAATTAAAATTTACTTTTTTAATTTTATTTTTTAACCTTTCTGTTTTTGTTTATTGACATGACTAGTTCACTTTTGAAGTGTTTGACTCACTGTCTAATGCCTCAAACTTCTAGCAGAAGACTTGGACACCATCTTATTGCAATTAAAATGAAACTTCATTTTGTGAGCTGAAATTGTGGGCATTGTATCAGTTAGGCCCAGCCTCAACAACTAAATGTTGCTCAGCAAAAAAATAAAAAAGGCTTCTACTTTCAAAAACTGTTGCAAGCTGCTTGTTACATTTGCAGACTTGTAGCAAGCAGCTTGCTACAACTTATAACACACATTGCAAGAAGTATCCAAATTTATTATCATACTTTGATTCACAGATGCTGGTACAGTAATGAATGCTGCACTGCGCTAATGACTGATCAGCACCTGCTGATTTCACAATAATGTATTGTGCGGGAGGCTTCTACCCCTTTACACTATCCCAGTAACTCTTATGTTTGGGCCCCTAAGTCACAACCATACCTATCAATTTCTTTGCTCAAGAATTTTGGACAAAGTCAAATGCAATAGGAAAACAAATGTGCAATATCATAGAGATTTTTAAAATATTATACTAATTCACTTAAGCTAACAGAATAGCAAGTTCAACATTAGTGTGCATTTTCTGCACCGTATGAGGTAAAAAACTCTAATGTCTAGCATTATTCACTATTTATTTCTTTGTTCTTCAATGTGAAGACATTTTTTCCTTTACTCCTGAAGCTGTCAGGGGTTGCAATCACCAGGTGCCGATTGCGTAGGAGTGTAATATACCTCTAAACCTCTTAGTGAAAGAACTGTGGACAAAGCCAAAAATAATGGAGGTGAGGGAAAAGGCCTAAAATTAGGGACAGATCTTAAATGCTGCTCATATATACATAGAATAACAGATTTTGCATTAGCACACATTTGCTGAATGATACGAAGTTTGAACTTGAAATATCTGTTATTATTTAATTATTTAAATCTTCAATGATTTGCCAGAAAACTACAACATTTATAAGGAACAGACCAAAAATAAGAGGTAGAAACCTGGACGTTCTGCAAAATTCAGTACAGTTGAAAGGTCTGGAGTGTAGTACTACCTTTTGTTAAAATACCAACATTTTTAATAAAATGCCAGTATTTTAACAAAATCAGGTTTACATTTGTGGTCATGGCTAAAGCACTGAGACACTCAGTTGTGTAGTAGATTCACTGCAGTGAGATTATTGTTACATGTAACATGCAACTTGCTACAGTTTTAATTAAAGAGGTATTTTTTTAGCTGGCCGATAATTTACTGGCACAATTTTTTTATGGAATCTAATATATAAGAAGAATTATCCAAGATGCTAAGAATAGAATGTTAAGTAAAGCAGAATGGAATTGTTTCTCATAAATGAATGAAGAAATACAAGATATTATTAATGAATCTTTTGGCTTAAAACATATATTTTTTTGGGGGTGGCAAACTACCATTGATATCAGCTTTATACCTCCATTGCTGTTGGTGGTTATCATATCTTTATAGGTACTTGTAGATGTTCCTTAATTGGGTGAGTTTCTTTCCTATGGGTAAGAAAAATTAATGGCCATTGAGCTATGAATTCTCTTTCTGACAAAGAATGAAGTGGAGAAGCTGAGGATATCATGCTAAGACCAGCTAGAGTTTATTCTTAACCCCTATCTCCCTCTAACATGCTGGACTGACATCACCTAGGTGTGCTTGTAGTGGCACCAAGAATGAAGTGCCCTCATGCTGTGGTAAGTCTCTCTTTTTCTATCCACCTACAACATCACTGGTGGGTATCACAGCCTTTGTATCAGTGGTCATGAACTGGCTGTTTGCCTTCAGCATGTCTCCAGATGCTTCCTTCTGGAAAAGATGAGCAGGCAAACCCTCAGCATTTCTATATCCCATGCCACTGTCAGCAGGTGATAAAGCTGCTAAATGATCTGAGGTTACATGAATCTTATTAAGGGCTTATTCATCTCAGACAGTTTCACTGCTGGAGATTTTGGCATTTTACTAGAACAATCTATAAAACGTTGTCCTTTTTTCATTAAATGATTCCCAGTGACTGCATATTGGGCCCAAAATGTTGTCTTTTGTGCATGAAATCTTTTTAGTGATTGCATACAAAGTAATAAGAAAGATGAATAAAGGCAGTTTAGAATTTTTACTATGGAACTTGGAATATTTATTTATTTTATATTTGTTGATTGGGGAAGTCCAGTTGGACATAAAGGCCCCTTTTCGGTGGAAGCCCAAGGAGAAAAGCTCTAGTACATGCAGTACAAACTAAATATCTGCTGTAAATGATGCTTCGGTTCTCATTATCATTTATTTGTGTACATTTCTGATAACAATGGTATCATTCAACTGTATTATCCAAGCTCTTCATTATTACATCACCATGCTTGTTTTAAGCTGCTGTGTCTACAAAGCCATTACACTAACACCAGTTTTTATAATAGTGCAAGAGTAAATCTGTTACAGTGGGCTTCAGTCTCACAATCTACAGTCTTGTTCTCAGTAGCACAAACTTTAAGGACAGAGGAATTGTCAGTAAGCTGTTTTGCAGTTTCCCAGCCTTGCCTTATCCATGTTTACTAAAACGGGTGACTAATTCAGCCAGGTCAGTTAATTTTTTCCTGAAAATATTTGAAGGGTCTAAAATTTGGAAAAGGATACTTTAGGGTGACATGGATATTTTGAGGAATTGTTTCATAAACATCATGAGAAACAGTCTCATATCATACACAGGTATGTGTCGAGGGGCATTTGCAACTCCATATCTGTTCTAGATTGTAAGTATTACATCAGAGGACAGTTGTGGGAAATGCTGTTTCTTATGCAGTGTAGGACTGTCAAATGATATGTCTGAAACATGCTCAAATCCTAAGTTTTTCTAAAACCATTCCTTTGTGTTTATTTCTGTATCACAGCTAAACTTAATCTTCTTCTATTCTCAGGCTTATAATGTTAATATTTCTTTTTTAAAGATACTTCACTTGACTGGTTGTTTCCTTCAGTCATAAAGTCATGAACATGTTTTCTCCTTCGTGAAAATGTTTGGATTTGTATTTTGAAACACATTGCTTGAGTTGTATACTAAAGAAGACTGTGTGTGCCTCAACTACTTAAAAAATGTCCTTGGTTTCTCAGGTCATACTTACCTTTGAAATACCAAGAATGTATATGAAGTTCCAGTGATGATATTCTTCACACCACTATATATTTATGGACTTCCTTTACCTCTACCCTTCTTAGTCATCCTGCTTAAAATGCAGGTTTTCAAGAGAGAAGGAAAGTGGATTTATTATGAACATCTCCCTCGTATTGTACCTTCTTGAATTTTAAAGGGTAATATACCTAGCACTTGTGAGATGGATCTTCTGTGTCTTGTTACATTTATTCTACCATTTAAATGTAACCCTTTTTATATCAGGGGGACCCTGATCCAGAAGAGAATTAGCCATTTAACAATTATTACTTCATATCATTGTTAAGCTTCAGTACTGTGCTTGTCACCTTTCATAGGTTCATAGGTGTGTACTAGGCTAATGGCCCTGGAGCCTTTACAAGCCTAGCCCTAAAACATTGCCCAGGCTCCATGCCACCCGATGTTAGTTCACAGTGTCCCTACCCATTAGACAACTGGAATGATCCCTGGAGTGAACTTTCTGTTACCCATCCACTCGTCAAGATTTCTCTTGTAGAGAGCCAGTGAGGTGCACTGCTTGACACGAATGGGAAGCTTATTCCAGAATATGGGCAGGCTTAGGGAAATTAACCTGTCCCTCCAGCATTTTCTGTTAATTGTGATAATGAGGTTGTGATCTCTGGAGTGTTTGGCATGGGGGGGGGGGGGATTTCTTTAGGTGTAGCATTTCATGTAGGCCTGGGTTGGACATGGCTTTGTAAGTCAAGCAGAGATCACATCTAAGTAGATGATAAGAGACTGAGAACAGCTGAAGTTTCTTGAGTCTGTCCATGAAGGACATGTGTTTAAGGCCTAGGATCCTTTTTGTGAGGTACTTTTGTGGCCTCTCTAGCTGTTGTAGATATGTGTTCAGGTACATGCCAAAGAGGGTGCTATAGTTGATGATTGGTCTAATCAGGGATGAGTAGAGAGGGGTGATGACCTCTTTCTTCCCGGATGCGAAAACTTTGGTTATAAGATGTGCCATGTAGAAGGACTTTCTGACCAAAGTGGCAATGTGGTGGTCGAAGATGAGGTGGCTGTCAACCCAGATGCCCAGATCTCTTATGGCCCCTTCAGTGTTCAGTGGGCTCCCATCAACGTAGCAGTTCATGGGAACTGAGTTTTTTCCAAAGAGAATGATAACGCATTTTATGGCATTAAGCTTCAGGCCATGGTTCCGACACAAGTCATTGGTCTCAGAGTGGCCCTTTTGTAGGATGTCTGCATCATTTGGGGAGTAGATAATGGCTCCTAGCTTGCAGTCATCAGCAAACTTGGTCAGCCAAAGTCCTTCTGTTTTGGCCTGGATTTCAGATAAGTAGATGCCAAACAGGAGAGGGCCCAGGACTGAGCCCTGTGGGACTCCACTTGTGACTGATCGACAGTCTGACTTGGAATCCGCAACTTTCACTCTGTGAGTCCTGTCTGTGATCCAATTTGCAACTCACCTATTGGTGTAAGGATTGATGCCTAGTTTGGTGAATTTATCAATGATATCTGAGTCAGGAATGGTATCAAAGGCCTTTGCCAGGTCAAGGTAGGCTATATGCACTGCCTTACCCTCATCCACAGCCTTGGTGACTGCTTCAAAGAAGTCAACCCATTCAGCAGGCAGGATCACCCCTTGACAAAGCCAAACTATGTGGGGTCAAGAGTTTGGAGATTGCCTATATCTTTGTTAAGCAGGTCCATGAAGATGCACTCCATAGCTTTGCATACAAGATTCATCAGGCTAATGGGGGCACCATTCATTAGGGACATAGGCTGTGGTAAGGCTGTGATTGAACAGGGCACACAGATGTGATGCCATTTCATTTTGTAGCTCATGTAGGATGCAGCCAGGGATATTATCAGGTCCCATGGCTGTTGTATACCTGGCTTTGGACAATGCATACTTTTACCTGTGCTGCAGAAATGGTGGGTACCGGGCTTTCTTCTGGCATTGTGAAAGGGCCCATGGCTGGGAAAGAGGGGTAAAGGTGGCACTGAATCTGTCAGTCAGTATGTTGGCTATATCTGTTCATTCTGTATAGGAGGTGCCATTGTGCAATAACTCAAAGCAAATCTGGGTATTGCCTTTGAGGTTTTTGATATAGCTATAGAAGGCTTTGTGGTTGTTTTGTGGTTGTTTTTGGTGTCAGCCACAATTCTGCCTTCATAGCTGGCTTTAAAGGATGTGATAAGGGATCTCAGCTTTTTATTGAGACTAATAAGGGGAGGTTTTTTGTGACTTCATTTTTTTCTGCAACAGTTTCTTCCTTCTGTTGTAGAGTTTACTGATGGCTGGGGACCGCCAGATTGGCTTCCTTTTTTGGAGGAGAGTGTCTTACTACTATTTTGTATGGCAAGGTCCATGCAACTGTGTACATGCTCGTACAGTGCATTGGTGTATGAGTCAGCAGTCATGCAGCTATTTTACATTGGCATGGGTGCTGAGAAGTTAGCCATCTCTGTTTTTAGGAGCCCAAAGTCAGCTTTAGAGAAGTTTTTCAGGGTGGTCACCTTAGCGGGGTGTAGGTGAGATGGAGATTTCCATGGAGATCAGTTTGTGGTCAGATTTAACCAGGGAAGAATTGACTATAGGTGTAGAGCAATGTTCTTCCTTGTTGGTGATAACCAGGTCGAGGATGTTGCTTCCTCTAGTGGTAGTTAGAATGAGCTGGTCCAGCGCATTGGAATTGATAAATTCCAGAAAGCGTTGGGCCTGTGCATTGGTACTTGAATAGTTTTCCCAGTTGATGGAAGGGTAGTTGAAGTCACCCAGTATGAGAGTATTAAGTTGGATCTTGATAGATTCTAGGGTGCTTAGGAACTTGAATGAGAGTCTAGGGACACATTTGGGGTTCTGTAGCTGGCTATGACTTATACCACCATCTTACCCAGTGCTAGTTGTACCTGAGGTATCTCAGATGTGTTTTGCTGTGCTACCTGTCAGAGGTGTGCGTATCCTTTAAGAATATGGAGACACCACCACCTTTGGAGCTTCCAGACATATTCTAGGGCCAAAAGATATGGAATGAAGTGTAGCCTGGGAGCACAGGGGTACTTTCTGCCTCTTTAAACCAGGTCTCCATTACAGCACAGATGTCAACATGCTCCATTTTAATGAGAACGTTGAGTGAGTGTATCTTGAGATTTAGACTTCTAGGATTGAGCAGCATGATCCTCAGATTGCATTTGTTTATAGCTGTTATGGTGGAATTTTGGTCTTTGGAACACTGCCTAAAAAAGGCACTATAGGGGTGGCAAGAGCCTTAGCTAGCAGGGGTGACAGATGCAGGCTGTTTCTGGCAAAGCATTGAAGTCTGTCGATCATGTCATCCCAGGCAGACAGATACTGGATCCCCTTAGAATGACGCCAGAAACTTAGCCACTTGTTGAAGTCAGTCATTTTCTGCTCATAATGTGATATTCTGGGTCATGGTAGAATCCTGCTCAGGGATAGGGCCATACCTGCCTGGGCCACATAATCACATCCCTTTTCATATAGTCCAAGGAGGTACATCTCAGGTCATTCACACCCGCATGGACAATGACTGAGTCATATTTGCACTTCTTGTGGAGTGACTTGAGTGCATGTGTTATGTGGCAGATCCTGGCACCTGATAGACAATGACTGTCACCTTCTCCTTGTTCATCCTAGTGAGTGGGACATCAGTATGCCTCACAATTGAGTCTCCTATGATTAGTACATTGCGCAAAGTGTTTTGCCTTAAGGGCTTGGGTTGAGGGGCACACTGTGGTGGTGAGCTATGTGTTCTGGGGTTGGTGTTGTGTTGTGGTGGTCGAGTGTGTTTTTGTCTCGGGGGGGTCTTTGTTGTTTGAGTAAATTTTTTTTAAGTGCCTCCGCATACATGAATCCTGTTAAACAAGCATGTTAACAATTCCTTATCTGCTTATCCTTAGATAATTTAAGACTCTGTACATCTTTAACAGAAGTATCATTTGTTTGATCTTGATGAATAATTAGTGATTATTTGTTTAATCAAGGAAAACAATTTCAAACCAGTCATTATGTATATCTTTATACAAACCCCAGCCTTGAGTTTTGACCCTAAAACAGCCTTGCTTGAGGAGAAGTAAAATCTGCCTGCGGTGTTTGGTTCCTTCAGGTTTTAAACTAAAACACAAACGTGTTTTCAATATTTTAAATTAGAATCCATTTCCTTTATAAGTGATAATACCATAACATTTAGCAGAGACCAGATTTTGACTATTTCAAACTGTATTTATGTTCAAAATATATTGCCAGTTCAATCCTTCATTTTGTTTATTCCTTCGCACTGTGAAAATAAGTTTCTTACAGCACTATTAGAAGCATAATGTATTCTTCACATAAAGAAAAATTCACAAAGATATAGCTGTAAAACTGTTGCAGTTAGAATTTTTGACCCAACCCATAAGCTTTACCCAGTATTGCACTGTAGTACAATGTGAGAAATGAAATATCATGTAGTGTAACATCTACAGTTACATTGAACCTGTTCTTTCTTACAGCTTGATGATGACATTTAACAATTTACATCTGTCACAGAAGATATTATATACAACCTGTAACATTTCAATGGTGCGTAGTGATGCCCAGACTGTGTAATCAAGTGCACAGCTCTTAAACATGAAGCTATATTTGACTGCAAGAGCAACTCTTATAATGACTAAAAATTATTTTAATCAATGTGACACTGGTTATTTGCTTTATTACCTAATGTAACATTGTGTACCTTTAAATACTTTTATTATTGTCTCATTTATTCATTTTCCTCTTTGTTTATATATATGCCATGAGATAGCATAATTGTGAGAGAGCAAGAGAATATGAGTGTGTGTGTGTGTGTGTGTATGTGTGTGTGTGTGTGTGTGTGTGTGTGTGTGTGTGTGTGTGTGTGTGTGTGCGTGTGTGTGTCTGTGTGTGTATATACATCTGTGTGTGTGTATATGTGTGTGTGTGCACACGTGTTTGTATGTGTGTGTGTGTGTGTCTGTGTTTGGGTGTGTATGTATGTATGTATGTGTTGTGTGTGTGTCTGTGTGTATGTGTGTCTGTCTGTCTCTGTGTCTGGGTGTGTATGTATGTGTTGTGTGTGTGTGTCTGTATGTCTCTGCGTCTGTCTGTATATGTGTGTCCTGATAAAAGAAAGAAGGGGCAATGTCTAAGGACCACTTCAGAGACATTATCACTAAGTTAAAACAGCTTTACAAGTATGTTTTATTAGCACTTCTAAACTGAAAGAAGTAGGTTCTAAACATCTGCACTAGATAAGCTCATGGGAAATAAACTGGAGAAACACATGCAAGAATCATTATTGGTCTCTAGAGAAAACAGGTCTAAGGATAAAACAAGAGAGACGAAAAATTAAAGCTGGTGCATAATTCAGTAACAGTGTCGGGCTGCTTCATTGATTAGGTAATGAAGCACACCAGAAAATGCTGATGCCTTGAAAATTTGGTGTGTTGTCAAATGAGATTCAAAATTATAAAAAAAGGATGAGTGAAACACTCATATAAAACATATATTGAGCATATTACACAATGAATATTCCTCTAGAGGAAAATAGATTTACTTTATTGTATTAAAATGAGTTACATGTTACTTTGCAACGTATGTGCTACCTAACAGCTGTCTTCTGGAAAAAAAAGGAAAATCAGCTATTGCATTTTTACAAAATAGAATCTATGCAGATGAAACCATATTGGCAAAGTGATTTTTTTATTTGTATTTGATGACATTAGGACATGTTGAAAATCTAATGCATTTTTTACCTTGTTGAGGCATTACAGAATCAATTAGTGGGACAGTCATTTAATCAACAATTTTATTTGATAGGGTGAGCACCATTTTTCTGATTTTCTGAAGATAAATAAAAGGAACACACATGAACAATACGGACAGAAATATGCCATGTTAATTGAAAAAAAAGGCAGTGAAGCAAGTTTATAAAATTAGAGCTCCAGAACTTCTGCTTCAAGAATATAGGTAAAACCTTTGAAGCCTTTCATGTTGCTCAGTTTACTTGGATTTACTGGATGTGTACAAATCTCTGCACACACACACACACACACACACACACACACACACACACACACACACACACACACACACACACACACACAGTGCTAAGACGGGATACAACTACACATATTTAATGTTCAGTGCAGGTTAATAAGAGTTACATGGGCAACAGCATATGTAATCTTTTCATTAATCAGGCCTTGGATCTGGAAAATTTGCATGGCACATCATGTGAGCAAGGGTGAAATGATTTATAAATGGAAGAATAAAACTTGAGATATCAGAGGACATTAATTTTTTTATAATCACTAAGAGAATGTAGCAGGGGACATATGACCATGCATGTGTGAGACACATAAAACTGGAAATTAGCTTTTCTTGTCAGGATATTAAATAGTAATGCCTGGCAGGGTCCCAGAAAAGGGTATGCTAACTTGGCTTGAAAGACTTTAACAAATGGGGTATGAACAGTCATGCACACAAATTATACCTTGGTTTATGGAGCAAGAACAGAAAACATCTGACTGGTTTATCTGAGTGTGCTGGTGCTTGTGTGTGGGATGGAATGGAAAGGTGCAAGGTGGAAAATATCATTATTTTCTATCCTTCATGAAACATTATTCTTTAAATATGCCTGATCATTTTTCAATTATCTGCCAGCTTTTTTCTAGTTACTAAGAAAAACTGCATAAATAATGACATTTCAGAAGTCCTTGGCTGTGGTGCATTCTGTTTGAAATCTGTATATATTCCTTCTGTTCAAACAAGGTTTGTCCTGGTGGTTCAGTTTCCTCTCACTTCTCAAAGACATGCAGTGCCTTTGCTGTTAGTCTTCCAAATTGCCTGTATGTGAGCATCAAGAAGTGAGTGAGTAAGAATGCGTAACATAGTCTCCTGTGCAGAATGAGCTTCAAAGCATTGCTCCCAATGAATTCCACAAAATAATCTAACAGTGGTACGGTGATTTCTTCATTTTTTTCTGGAGTGCTGGAGTGCCTTCTCTCTGTGTTCTATATGCCTTCTGTGCATCCTTCTGAATTTTCTTGAGGTGTCTTTGACCTCTCACTAAATAATGATATACAGTGGTTGAAATGACATTCTGCAAAATGGCACATATGTGATTGATATCAGTGCCATTACGGCATTGCACTTTATCCCTGGTGCCCAGTTCTTCCCCCACTTCCCAATCGCCATTCTACCATTAGTGCCATGATGGCACTTTAAAAGAAATCCATGATGCCTAGTGCACCCACCCACCCTTGATATCTATTTTGCAGTCAGCGTTGTTACAGAGCTTTAAATAGTAATCCCTGGTGTCTAGTGGTCCCGCCACCACCATGTTTATATCAAGTGGTTGAACATAACTATTTGTTTGTGTTTGATATAATGATGTGGTAAGGATGACATGGTGAGGATGGCCACATAGATGCCTGTTTTCAGGTGGTTCAACAAAGAGAACATATGGCTAATTAACTTATGCTTCTCTCTCTTTGAATACTCAATAATATTCAGCATGACCATGGGGTCAGCCCTTCATGCAGCTATATATCTTCTTTTTTAGAGGACCATACATCTCCATGTAAAGAAAGTTGCCAAACTGGAAAATGGTATTGCAATGTGTACATCTCTGTGTACATGTCACAATACATTAATGAATTTGGTCCAGAGTGTTTGATGGACTTTTTGGGAGGGGGAGCAATATTTGCCCCTGCTGATTGTCAGTCATTCGTCTCTGTCTCTTGATCAGTTGGCTGATTCGTTGTCCATCATCAGGTTGAGGGAAAGTGAATGTGGAAATAATTCAGAGAGCCATCAGAGATAATTAGAGATTTATTTTTGCTTTTGCTCTACAGCCCTGCAGACACATGGTTAGGTCTAACTGCATGAGGCTATGCAGTGGTAGACTTTGATGGATGGCCCCTCACTTCTGTGAAGACATTAAAATCAAGCAACTCTGCCTGCTGCTATAAGGCATCACATTTAGTCTTGGGGTGATCACAACTCAACATGTGCACTTTGAGCACTTGGGCATCCTAAACTCCCTGACAGAGATGATCACACTGTTCCCATCTCCTCATGGCCTTTTTCCTCAAGTTCTAAGGCCATAAATTGACCACAGATCACCCAGTCCATAGTCAGAGTCCTTCTCTGTGTGACAAAAAGAGAGATAATGTTTGTTTGATATTTTATGATTGTGAAATTTAGGTAATAAACACTGCCTGATCATTAATTCACTGATTGTTATGCATTAAAAAACTAGGGATGCATTTGAAAAAAAAACTTTAGTAGGAACATACTGAACTTCAAGTTACCGTTCTTATTTTATTAAAATAAATTAAGATACAGACTAAAATGTTAGCATTCCGAACAAAAGTACTTTTCCCTGTTCAACATCTAAACATTTTTATCATATTTCTTATGTGATTTCAGAAAGAATCTAGCAATATTGTGGAACTGTGACTCTGTTGCTATATGGAGGACAGATGATTGAGGGGGTTGGTTGCTGACTCTATTCAAAGACATGATGACAGTTGGTCCTTTGTCTTCTTCAGCTTGAGTCATCTCAGACATTTTCTTTATTACCGTTTGAAACTAAAATGCTAGCTAGAATGCTAGTGAGCAGGTTGGAAAAACATATATCCAGGACAACACAAGAGAGTAAACAGGGTTTCATCAGATACAGACATGGGAGCCCAGATTTACAAAAGGATATTTTGCAGTTCTCAGCATCTTTCAAAATGCCTGAAGTCCCCACTGCAGTGTTGCTCAGAGGCTTGAACAAATCATACAAGTGCCAGGGTTTAGACTTCCTTTGGGAATTTCTGCTGAGTGTCAGCATAAGCAGATTATTGACATACCACCAGTTAGTGTAGACTCTGTGTCATGCCGTCAATTAGTGTAAACCTTGTGTCATACCGCCAGTTAGTGTAGACCTTGTCTCATACTGCTAGTTAGTGTAGACCTTGTGTCCTACTCACAGTAATTGTAGACCTTATCTCATACCACCAGTTAATTCAGAACTTGCATCATACTGTCAATTAGTGCAGACCTTGTGTCATACCACCAGTTAGTGTAGGCCTTGTGTCATACCACCAGTTAGTATAGACCATTTGTCATACCGTCAGTTAGTGTAGACCTTGTGTCATGCCACCAGTTAATATAGACCTTGTGTCATACCATCAGTTAGTGTAGACCTTGTGTTGTACTGCTAGTTAGTGTAGACCTTGGGTCATACCGTCAGTTAGTGTAGACCTTGTATAATACTGCCAGTTAGTGTAGACCTTTTGTCAAACCGCTAGTGTAGACCTTGTGTCATACCATCAGTTAGTATAGACCATGTGTCATAGCATCAGTTAGTGTAGACCTTGTGTCATACCACCAGTTAGTGTAGTCCTTGTGTCATACCATCAGTTTGTGTAGACCTTGTGTCATACTGTCAGTATAGACCTTGTGTCATACCACTGGTTAGTATAGACCTTGTGTCATACCATCAGTTTGTGTAGACCTTGTGTCATACTGTTAGTATAGACCTTGAGTCATACCACTGGTTAGTATAGACCTTGTGTCATACCATCAGTTAGTATAGACCTTGTGTCATACCGTCAGTTAGTGCAGACCTTGTGTCATACCGTCAGTTAGTGCAGACCTTGTGTCATACCATCAGTTTGTGTAGACATTGTGTCATACCGTCAGTTATTGTAGACCTTGCCCCTGGCTCAGGGCATCACCAATGCTTGCTTCTCAGCACTGTTTTCTTTATCCAGGGACACTTGTGAGAGGTAACTGCTTTCTCATTTACTACTCAGTTTTACAGTTGAAATATTTAAAATTTATATAAAAACCACATCAGTTTCTATGGTGTTTTAATTTAGTTGGAAACAGAATTCTTGTAATTACCTGGTTTGCTGAATGTTCCCTGCAATAGCTGCCTAACCTAATAATTTCACTGATTTTGACACACATGTTTTGCTCTGTCCCTCTTAATCCCTCTTAAAAATGGTTTCTGTTTGAGACATGGTGGTATTTACAACAAGCTGCCTGCAAGCAGAATGAAAATGTTTAACTTTAGTTTTATGAAATATATTTTTGATGCACTAGTACATCTACTGGCTTTTCGTTTGTGGATTTAAGGTGTTATATGCTGGTGTAATTATTTCTTCTACATTTATACTACAACATTTACAAAATGTAATTCTTGGCTTTTGTAGGAATGTTTTCATTGAGGACATCTAATTATAAATTAATAACCTCTGCAAGTATAAGGTGCTGAGAGATATTGGATCTAGTACAACACACAAAACAGCAGTTGCGACATTTCAGGTTTTTGTCAGGCTAGATCTCACCTTCATATTATTTGAGTACAAACAAAACTGGCAGTAACTCTGTTTGTTTGGACAGGTTTGAAACAAAAAGAGTGAGGAAAGATTTCGATTTAGGAAGGACATGAATACCTAGTGAAACTTGGGCATGATAGGATTAGTTTAATACCACGAAAATGCATATTGGATCAAAGCGTAAGAAATTATTTACATAAATTAGGTTATTTATATAGATATAGTTAGGGGTGATCTCTTCTGATTTCCCCAGTAAAGATGGATGCTCAACATTCTGTTTTGTAAAACAGGCAATTAGATTGGGAGGAAAGCTGTTAAATTGGTGACAATATGTGCTATTATTGAGGATGGATCAGGACCTGAATGTAAGCAATGTGTAGTCAGTTAAAAGCACAAGAGGTTTTGTTTCTAAAACCTTGTCACAAAAGATTCTTTCATCACTCTATAAAATCAATGATCCTATTGATATAAGAATATTTAAGGGACATTTCATCAGATGGGAAAGTGCGCTTAATGTGATCATATCTGAAAGTGAACTGGAACAAACCTTAACATCACCTGTGTCCTCAGAAAAGTATTAGCTTTTGCGGTGTCTTAAGACTCTAAATTTTTAGTGAATATTATCCCCGTGTTTACTAAGAAAGGGGGGGAACATCAACATGCTGAAAGTTTAATCTGCATAATGCACATTACTTTCAACAGGTACGTACCTGCCTTCCAGTGGTGCATCTATGGATAGTGGCCTACCCAACATCTTCACTGAGAGATAGACAGCAGTCTTATCACCTTGACATTAGGTTTTGGTTGTTACATATTCCAGATTTCTGCTATTGCCTTAGTAAAGTTCTACTTTTGTTGCTTAGACAAGTATCATTGATTATACTGGGCTTATTACTAAATTCTGAAAAATTATGCCTGATGATATTTTTGTTTATTTTCACTGCTATTTGGTGAAACTAAAGAGGAACCTAAACTGTTTCTGCTGCATAAGATTAGTTATGGATCATTTTTTTATGCTGTTGGGACAATTCTTTGCAATTGTATTGAACATATATGTGATGTTATATTAGTTGTTGGTAAATGGGAATATTCCTTCTATTTCTATTGTTATTTCGCAATGTCAGATATTGCTTTATTTTGTAAGGCTGATAGAAAAGAATGCAAGTTATATGTAGTACTTGTGGATACTTAAATAATAATCTATTAGATTAATGTACTTAGTCTTGTTAATGTTTCATATCAGTTTATAGTTAAATCAAGTCAGCAACAGTCCTGGTTTTCCTGTCTTGATGCTGCATTTATATTTCATTATTTACTCACTGCTGCTTCGTATACTTTCTAGTCTAATCATCTTTGATAAAGTAGCATTCTGTTCAGCTACTTTTTGCCAAGCTTTGCTATCTATCTTTTGCATTTGTTGTATTAACTTTTCACATTTCAGCATTGGGATTCTCATAACATATCCATTTTGAATTAAAATCATGTCTGTTATTCCATGATTCTGATTCTTTTTCTTTTTTCCCCAAGGTTTACAGTGCATTGTTAGTGTTTCTCTGCCTCATCTCTTCCTTCAGAAGTGTTTTACCCCATAGTTTCACCTTTGTATTGCTACCTTCCTGACTGAATTTTTATATGCACTGTGACATATTCATCATTTTAGGTTTCTTTTTTGGTTCCTTACTCTCCTTTCCTGATGCTCTATCAGACTTCACTTCACAGCACATTCTTTACTACAATTGCCATACACATTATTTCACCTTGATCTCATCACGTTACCATGAAGTTCCTCTTTTTTACACTTCCCTTGGTATGCTCCATTCCTGGCCTGCTCTAACATCTCTGATACACCTCTTTTTTACACTTCCCTTGGTATGCTCCATTTCTGTGCCTGCTCTAACATCCCTGATACACCTCTTTTTTACACTTCCCTTGGTATGCTCCATTCCTGGCCTGCTGATACAGCAAATGTTTAGGTTTTGCTTCTGTGAGTGGATTTTCTTGCTTCCTTCTGCTTTGCATCATCTCCATGGTCTACAGAATTCTTCCTGTCACAGCCACAACATGGAAGCAGGTGCTACAACACTTGCCTCTGTGTATAAACACTCTTTACTGAGACTGCTTACTGCCAGAGCATCATGGTTCTTATTGGCTTTAATAACATCCCAGGAGCTACTTTCTTTTCTGTCTCACGGTGACTTAGAAAGAGAGATGATTGTTTAGCAGATATCATTCTTTTTTTCTGTCATGCCATTTAACTGTATTCATATTACAGGTCAGCGGACTACTCCATCTTGCTACAGTGACCACTACGTCTTTGGGAATAAAGTTGAGTACCTCTTTGGACATAGATGTTATCTCTCTGCAACCTCCTTCAGTGTAAAATGAGTTTGAGAAGGAAAGCAGGCCAATCTGAATGCCTCTTCATCAGACACTGCCAAGAACTTCATCAAACCTTTTTTCCTGCCATATAAAGCTGCATTAAAGTCACATAGAAGCATGAACTTTTCTCCCTTATTAATATCTCTTATTCTTCCTCTGAAGGCTTCTATAAGCCACTCCTTCTCAGCATTAAAAGAGGTCTTGCTTACCACATAACTTTCAGGGTCTACACTATTTATGATAATTGTATGCATGATTATAAAATCAGTTTCCAAAAGGATGCAAAGGAATCTTTTTTATTGGTAAATTTCTATTTCAGTTCATTTTGTGACTTTGACTTAAGTATCTGTGCAATTCTTATACACCCTCTGCTTTATCTCTTCTCCTTCCCAGTTTGATTGCCTTTTCAGACCATCATGATCATCATTCTTTATCATTTGGATTCTTTCCAAACATGCAGAAATAATGTATTCCATTTGGGCACTCTGAACTATACCTTTAGCAGTCTCTCTTTAGACAAATTGCCCTTTCATATTTCTTTCCATGCACCATGTGCTATCATGCATATCAAATTACAATCTCAATATCTTTTTAGTTTTTGTTTTATTGGTATAATGATTTCACTCATTTTTACAGATTCCTTCTTTCCGTGATACATACTTTTGTGCAAGATTTGCATTCCAATAAATTTTGATTTTTCTTTTTCACGCAGTGATTTGGTAGATGAGGCTTATTGTCTCAAACTGATGAGCCATTGGGCAAGATGTGTATTAAACTTTAAAAGATTTTCATGGCGATAATATACTGCCTGCATTGAAGTAGTTTTCATCTTCTACTTATATTGTCTGTGTGATAATAGGAAGTACTGCCAGTGTAGCTAGCTGGAACTCTTTAAGTAATTATATATCATCTGCGAATATCAAAGTAATTTATACAAGATGCTTGTATTATAAATGTATTACAACTGTATGTCATGTGTATATCAAGCTGATTTGTACAGATGTTTGTGTTAAAAGTGTATTTGTACAGTACTTGTGTTTAAATGTATCAACAGTGTGCCCTACTGGAGAGAACAGAAGTGCACATGCACTATTGCAACTGTTTAAATGTATATGTTTTAAGTGAGGAAACTGGAAGACAGGAGGTTAACCTCAGTCCAGCAAACTTTAAAATATATCTGAAATTAAATCATTTTATGAGCTAGTCCATAAAGATGATATCTCACAGGTTTCAATGCAGCCAGAGACACAAGTCTATGCTTGAAAGTTTTCTGCATTGTCTTTGGGGTGAACTAATTACTACTTTGGAGCTGTGGAGGTATGAAATTGTTTTATGACTGCCAGCACCTGCAACAGAATTGAGCAAAAGCCATTGTATGTGTATTTTTACAGATAGATGCTAAATTCTGGCAGCTTTCAGTAATGGGGGTTTGCATGGTAACTAGATGTCCGATGACCAGAAGTGATTTCATTCTGCAAGCTATCCCAGAAGTAATATTTTAGACATTATTTTGAGAAGTCTCTTAGTGAGACAGAGTATTCTGTTTGGGGTGTGACTAGAGAGACTGTTCATGTATTTCATCTTGCCTTGCCCATTTAAGTTATTAGGGAACAGTATAATTCTCTTAAATTCAGTCAGGAATATAGTAAAGCTTAGTTTAGATATTCTCTGTCTTTATTTTTCTGAGCCTGTCCTTCAATCTTATTTTAAATATTTTGTGTGGTTTGAACTGTGATGTCACTGTGAATATATCTTTAGTATGTTCTTTTTATTTTATTCATCATCATTATCATCATCATCATCATCATCATCATCATCAACCCCCCTTTTCTCATTTTTTTTCTACATGGGGTCGGGGTATCATGTTAACTGTCATCAACTCTCATGATTCGATACACCCTCCTTCCTTCTTCAACACTCATGCCTGACTGTCACAGATATTCTTTGCTGGACGTCCTTGCTTCCTCTTAGCTTTTTTCTGTCTGTCCCAACTCTTCCTCACCAGATTGTCTTCTGTTTTTCTGCAATGATGTGTCCAAACCACCGTAATCTGTTTTCTTTGATCTTTTTTGCAATTGGAGCTACTTTGGCTTCTGCTCTTATGTCCTCATTTCTTTGTCTTTTCCACAGAGTACACCCTGCCACCCTTCTCAGACACTTCATTTCCATCACCTTTAGCTTCTTTATCTGCTCTACCTTTACTGCCCAGGTTTCTGTAGCATACAGTAGTACTGGTCACACCACTGTCTTGTACACCTTACTTTTCAACTTCTTTGGCATTCTTCTGTCATAGACTACACCTGATACTCTATGCCAGTTGGCTGCAGCCCCTCTGATTCTAGCTTTGGACTCTTCATTCAGACTTCCCTTTTTCTCAACCGCCCTTTCGAGATACTTGAAGCTGTTTACCTGTTCCACTATCATCCCTTCTATCTCTATTCTTACGATTTCTCCAGTTTGCTGCCATCACCACCATCTTATCCTTGCTTACTTTCATCCCATGTGCCTTCAGTTTTGCATTCCATTCTCCTATCCTTTGTTGAAGTTCCAGCTCTGAGTCTGCCTGTAATACCACATAATTTGCATACAGTAACTTTGTTGATCTGCCCCCTCTGGCCTGTTTCTAATCTAGTCCATCACCAGTATGAGCAGCAGTGAGCTCAGAGCTGAACCCTGGTGTACACCCACTCCCACTGGGAACCCCTCTGTGAGGCCGAACACTGTACATACTTGAGTCATTGGGTCCTTGTGCATAGCCTGCACTAATTGTACCAATGTTTCTGGGACTTCAAACCATTAAAGTACTGCCCAGATCAGCTTTCATGTGACCTTGTCATATGCTTTCTCCAAGTCTAGGAATGCCCATTTGGACTCTCTTCTCATCTCTATCTTCTTCTCAAGTATCTGGCTCACTGAAAACATCATGTCGCTAGTGCTGCACCCTGATCTGAATCCAAACTGCTCATCTCCCATTTTACATGTCTAGTTCTCTGTGTATCCATTTATCAGTCACCCTCTCCAGAACTTTCATGCAATGTAATACGAGTGTGATGCCTCTGTACTGCCCACAGTTGTGGAAGTCCTCTTTGTTTTTGTACACTGGCATGAGTATGCTTATTCTCCAGTTATCTGGGATATGACTTTCTCTCCACACTGCTATTAGTATCCTCAGGAGCCATTTCTCCTCTGTCTCACCCAGCATCTTTATCATAACCTTCTGTGACATCATCTGAGCCTGCTGCTTTCCCTGACTTCATCTTCCTTAGTGCTGGCCTTACTTCTTCTAAGGTGGGCTCCTCTTCTTCTCTCATTGTAGGCTGTTTCTGGGGCAGTACATCTTCTGTGAGGTTTTCTTCATTCAGAAGCTGCTGGAAATACTCCTTCTACCTGCCTTTGATGTCTTGTGGACTGGTGAGTAGGTTGTTGCTGTCATCCCTTATGAAGAGTGCCTGACTATCTTCTTTATCTTTCTGTCTTTGTTCTTTTATTATTTATTATTAAATATATTTAAACCTTTCATTGTGGCTGATCTTTGTAGAAGTATTTAAGTTTTGAGAATACTTGCATATTGGAAATGGCTCCTGAGGATACTAATAGCAGTGTGGAGAGAAAGGCATATCACACACACACACACACACACACACACACACACACACACACACACACACACACACACACACACACACACACACACACACATTGTGTGGGCCACTCCTAATAGCCTTGCTCTTAGTCAAACTACCATTTGTATTAATATTAATTTCAATCAGTATATTGGGTACCCCTGTAAGGGCCTTAAAATAGCTGGTGGGTAGTTCTGGTGACAGTCATAACTGCCTTATAGTCTGGTCAAAAGGGGGAATAGCTAGTAAACCCATGCTAGCCTTTTCCAGGTGTGTGTGTGTGTTTGTGTGTGACTGTGTGCGTGCAAATCAAATCTCAAAGAGTGTGTGTGTGTGTGTGTGTGTGTGTGTGTGTGTGTGTGTGTGTGTGTGTGTGTGTGTGTGTGTGTGTGTGTGTGTGTGTGTGTGTGTGTGTGTGTGTGTGTGTGTGTGTGTGTGTCAGCTACTTGGGCAGGGTATACAAAGCACTGTTTGGACAGAGAGAGGACTTGGCTTGGAACTATGGATGAGAACTTAACTCTATAGCTTTGCCAGTGGGAAGTTTTATTAAAGATCTAGAGAAAGAAAGAAGAGCCAGCCCTGGACTGACTGTGTTCCCTGTGTGCTCTTAGAGGAAATTGTGCTTGATTGCACTTGATGCAGAGAGCTGCATATGGAGATATTGTGTGTGTGCCTGTTATCCACCCAGTGAACATTCCACACTGGTGCCAGTGGTGAGGATTGAGGCTCCCTGATTACTGGCCCAAAGATGGAGGGCCATCACAGTCTGTTTTATCATGATGATTAATTAAGACTCTGAAACTTGCTACCAACAGGAACAGAAGTCTTCCTAAAGGCATTAAACAAGTAATGAAGGTGTTGTTATGTAGATGCTATAATTTAAATTATGTTATGTCAGAGTTTTATTAGGCCAGTAGAATGACTAGAGACCAGTTGTTATGAAGATATCACCCTTCCTTCTTTGATAATATCTTTGCTAAAAAAGTTGCTACCAGCAAGAGTATGGTCCACATTTATTTTATTAGAGAATATAATATCCTAATTGATGAAATGTCTAAACTCATGAAAATTAACTAAACTCTACGCCCTGGGTTGAAACCATCCATTTTTATCTTAATTGATGGGCTATGTGCCAGAGACAGGACTTCCAAATTGTAGTAGATCAAGCCTAGCTGGTGCCATACTTGCAATATAAATTGTTATGATGACAGGGCCAACCTACCCAGCATTGAGTTGGCATCCTGTTGTTGATATAACTATAGTGGAGGTAAAAGTCTGTTACTAGGTGAATTCTCTGTAAAATATAATAACTTAAGGAACTAATTACTTATTCTAACATGATGGGGAAAAAAGCCTCAATATTGTATTGAATCAAATTTATGGTGGCTGAAGTGGTGCAGCGGTTAGCATTGCCACCTCACAGCAAGAGGTTCTCCGGTTCAATCCTTGACTGGGCTGCCTCCTGTGTGGAGTCTGCATGTCCTCCCTGTGATTGTGTGGGTTTCCTCTGAGTGCTCCAGTTTCCTCCCACATCCCAAAGACATGCTGTAGGTTGATTGGACACTCTAAATTGGCTCTAGGCATGAGTGCATGTGTGTGTGCGTGCCTTCTGTGGAAAGTTGGGTGCCAGGCTGGCAACTCGACACCACAAAAACTCCACTGCCAATCATGAGCAGACAGGTGATCTGCTGTAGTGACCCCTAACTGAGGAAAAGCCAGAAGATCAATGTAGTGTATAGGAGCTAGCAAGTTAGGCTGGTGCACGGCAAGAGCACTTGTTAGACCCAAAATTAGAAAAAAGGCCAGCACCAAGGAAGGTTCAAAAGTAGTTTAATAAAACTGAAACTAGACCGGTTTCAGCAGCAAGGCTTTCATCAGTAGTATAGTCAGCAAAAAGCACTTAGTCATCATCTTATATAATGTTCTTTAAGGCATCTATATGACATCACTTCCTGATAAGTCAAAAATGCAAACAAGGCAAAAGTAATTGAAAAATACAATCAAGGCAAAAGTAATTGAAAAATACATAGTTCAGTAAACAAAAAGTTTGCCTGAGTTGCATGCATATCTCCAGATTATAATGAAAAATTCAAAGAGACACAGTATACTGGTATATCAATGATAATAAACAAACTTAATAAAACATACAATAAAGGGTAAATGCCCAAAAATAAACCCGAAACAAAAGTCAGGTTATAAGAATTCTGGTGTGGAATACCAGCCACAGTATCCTAAAATGAGCTGAAATGCAAAAACCTAAGCAATGCAACCTGATAAGAAATAAGTACATATCGTAATGCAAGTGATGGTTAATTACAAATTATAATTTATCATTTAATCCAGGAGGAAAAGCCCCCAAGTTTAATGATCCACCTTTTTCTTTGGTATTTAGGATATCATGCCAACCTGTTTTAAAAGATCGATTCCTATGATATGATCAATGATGGTGAATGTAAATTTGGCAGTGGGATGTTTGATAACATGTCTATATAGTGCATTAGTTAATCTTCTGTTTCTAATGTCACCAAGGTGTTCAGAGATCCTGACACGAAACTGTCTAGACGTTTGGCCAATATAAAATGCATGACATGTACATGTGGCAAGATAAATAATCCAGTCTGAACTGCAGTTACCAAAAACTGTATGTCGATATTTGTCCAGTGTTCCTACTAGTGAAAGAAGTAGTTTTGAAAATATAGTTACAAAACTGCAATGTCCACATGGATAAATGCCTGAAAGTTTATCTCCAGTAAGTGTTCTTTGAGTTGGAGTGTGATCCATGACCCTGGTTTTTTATAGTGTGAAAATAAATTCCCTAAAGTTTTGCCTTTCCTATAGGAAAAATAACATCGTTCTCGAGATAATCTTCCAACAATGGATGAGAATTCAATATATTCCAATGAGTATTAATAATATTTACTAAATTGGCACTATTCCTGCCATAAGTGGTGACAAATCTACATACATCTGATTCCTCATTATGAGTTTTAGTATTGTATTGGAGAAGAGAATCCCTGGATTTAGCATTACTAAATTGGACTGCTGACTCAATAGTATGAGTGGAATAACCTCTGGACAAAAATCTCTTGGTTAGATCCATTTGATGACTCTGAAGATCATCCACTGAGGAACAAATCCTTTTCATCCGCACAAACTGTGATTTCGGTATGTTCCGAATAATATGTTTCGGATGAAAACTATCAGCATGTAGAAGGGTATTATATTGTGAGAATTTTCTGTGTACGGACGTTCTAAGAGTGTTATCCTCCTGTCGAATTAAATTGACATCCAAATAACTGATTGCACTCCTATTATATTCCACAGTGAATTCTATACCCCAGATGTTCCCATTCAAATGTTGAATAAATTCCTGGAGGTATTCCTCACCTCCTTTCCATATAAGCCAACAGTCGTCCAGGTATCTTCTCCATATATCAATCTCAGGTAGATATATGTTGTGCAAAGGGTCATATAAAATCATATCTTCCATGTAGCCCATAAAAGATCAGCATAAATGGGTGCAAAGGATGCACCCATAGCCATTCTGTAGTTGCCAATAGCAGTTT
The DNA here is from genome assembly GCF_019279795.1 of Protopterus annectens. NCBI lineage: Eukaryota > Metazoa > Chordata > Ceratodontiformes > Protopteridae > Protopterus > Protopterus annectens. The sequence continues at coordinate 61,700,584 of NC_056746.1, read as the reverse complement.
TGTTGGAAATAAAAAACATTTTTAGTTAGAATGTGTTCAGCCATACACAACAATAAGGTGTTCGTCCCTGGGGGGTATAAATTGGTTTTATTTAGCCAGTATTCCAAGGCATTAATACCCGCCCAATGAGGGATGCTGGTATAAAGCGAGGATACATCAAGGGTACACATAAGCCATTCAGGGTCCAATTGAGACTCGGAGACTATCTGCAAAAATTCAGTCGTGTCCTTGATTCTTGCTCTAACACATGTTAACAGTGGTTTCAATTTTTCAGTTAGAAAAACAGACAAGGGTTCAGTGAGTGACCCAATGCCAGATACAATCGGTCTGCCTGGTGGCTGATCAATGGACTTATGAATCTTAGGAAGTAGATAAAGTTGTTGTTTCGTAGGATCCTTAACTGTCAAATGAGTTTTGGTTTTATCAGAGATAATTCCAGATTCTATAGCCTTTTCCAAAAATTCATTAATTTCCAAGGCAAAACCTGGAGTAGGATCAATCTCCATCTTCATGTAATGATGATGGTTGGAAAGTTGTCTAAGACCTTCATTCACATAATACTCAGTATCCATCACCACCACCGCACCCCCTTTGTCGGCAGAAATAATAACAATATCCGTATTATTTCTAGTTGTGTGAGTGTTGTTTGTTCCTTCCTAGACATGTTATGCTTTATAGTGTCAACAGAACCCAAATTGAAGTGTATATCTTTTATAACCGCCTGCTGGAAAACAGCAACATGTTTATCCATGGGAGGGTTAAATGTAGATTTGTGAAATCTAAAATTAGATGATCTTTGAGCATTGTCAGTTTGATCTTGTTGTTGAAAAAATAATTTCAAGTTAATTTTCCTACAAAAATCCATTGTATCAGAAACCAAAATACTTTCATCAGTGAAAAACAGGTATGAAACCAAGGCCTTTATTAAGAAGGGAATATTGATCATCAGTCAAAATATGACTTGAAATATTTAAAACATTAGTACATGAATGATTTACTTCACTATCGACATGAAGAGCTCTTCTAAGTTTTTGACCTCTGTGTTTCCTTCCTGCCCTGTGTTTTTCCCCTAAAGGGACCTCAGTCCTTGACCCCTTTTAGCATTTGGAGAATCACCAATATTAGGTGTCTCAGTATCAGTAGTCGAAGAATCATCACCAGAGGTAATAAAGCTAGGCCCAGTCTTTTTAAAATAGACCTTGGTCTTTTTGCGTATAAATGAAGCATTCTTGGTACCATGAGCAAACCTCACACCCCTTTGTGAATCAAATTGTTTGCCCCTATCATAATCTTCCTTATCCCGGCAAATTTATGCAATTTCTTTTTCTTAAGGTTATTTTCCAAAATAGAGATTTCTTTAGATAATTTGCCAAGACAACCCTGAAAACTAGCCTCATGTTCAAACCGTTTCAGGTTGTTACATGTTTTTCTACTTCAATAATATTACTCTGTATTGTTCTCTCATAGAAAGAGGCCAAAATATTAACTCTAATCATGGCAGCCTCCTGTTGTGCTTGTTGCCAATCTTTCAACAGAGTTTCATCCGGTGTGCCCACTAGTGGTTGGATTTTACATCTCAATCCTCTAGGGGATATATTCTGTATTTGGTAAGCTTTAAACAATTTACTGTGCCAAATGTTTGTTCTAAGCATCTTAATTTGTTTACCTAATTGAAAGAATAAGTTTTCGCAACCGTCAACTGGATCCATGATTACCAAATCCACCTTTTCTGTATGTTCAGTTCCTATGCCAAAAATTTTTAAGTTATCCTTGTCGGAGCATAAACCAGATAACAATTTACTGAGATCCATGACAATAAGTTGCAATGAACCGGAGGAAGAAGATATAACAAATAAAAAATAAAAAATAATAAATAATAAAAAATAAAAAATAAAAAATAAAAAAAATAAAAATGAACCCTGAAAAGATTCTTTTATTCTTAAGGGTTGAATTGGCAAATCACGAATAAGTCCAAAACAGAAAATCACAATCAGAGTCACAAAGAAGTTGAAGCCAGAATTCGGGTTTATTTTTGGGCATTTACCCTTTATTGTATGTTTTTATTAAGTTTGTTTATTATCATTGATATACCAGTATACTGTGTCTCTTTGGATTTTTTCATTATAATCTGGAGATATGTATGCAACTCAGGCAAACTTTTTTGTTTACTGAACTATGTATTTTTCAATTACTTTTGCCTTGATTGTATTTTTCAATTACTTTTGCCTTGTTTGCATTTTTGACTTATCAGGAAGTGATGTCATATAGATGCCTTAAAGAACATTATATAAGATGATGACTAAGTGCTTTTTGCTGACTATACTACTGATGAAAGCCTTGCTGCTGAAACCGGTCTAGTTTCAGTTTTATTAAACTACTTTTGAACCTTCCTTGGTGCTGGCCTTTTTTCTAATTTTGGGTCTGAAAAGCCAGAAGAAGAAGAATATTGTATTGAATCAAATTTGCTGTGTTAGGCAGTCATCAAAACATTTCCTACCTCCTTGAACTGCAGAAATAAAATCAAGCTTTTTCTTTACCAGATTTACTTTATTTCACAGTTTCATAATGTTGATATGGTATATCGCTTTTGTTTTTTGGTGTTCTTTTGCCTATCTGTAGCTAACTTCACCTGGTTTCCAGCTTAAAATTCTGATTTCAATTATACACCTTTTGTTGAGTAGGTTGAGTTCTTTAACTTGATTTTACCGAATATAGGGCCCCTGGGGAAGAGGATGGCATGGATTTGTGCCTATAACTTGAGTATATTACAGATTGCCCTTGTGCATAAGGTACTTAGGCACTAACCCAGGTGTGAATTTGTGATTCCCATCTTTTGATCCAGTTGCGTTTGAAGAGGGCCAGGGAAGGGCTCTGCTTAATGTCAATAGGAAGTCTGTTCTACAGAAGGGCAATCTGTAAGACACATATCTGTCTCTCCAGCATGTTTTGTTTGCTGACTAAGTTTAGCTCCCACGATTGGATGCCCCTTGTGCTGTTTGATTAGTGGATGTGTAGCAGTGCCAACAGGGCTAGATTTATGGGTACCTTATAAGTCAGGCATAGGTCACCCATTAATAGTCGATAGGAGACTGGGTAAAGTGAAATGGCTTTAAGTCTATCCACACAGGACATATTGTTTACACCCTGTATTTTCTTTGTGAGGAACCCTTGAGGTCACTCCAGCTGCAGCAAGTGCCTAGTCAAGTACATGACTCAATTATTTATGTAATGAGGGCTGAGTTCAGCAGGACTATAATTTCTGATCTGGATGAAATACCTTTACTTATAGGCTCTGCCACAATAGACACATGACAGTCAAAGTTCAGGCTGCTATCTATCTGTTTACCTAGATCTCTCCTAGGGATGTGCTACTGACGTTGTAATTTGCAGGTGTATTTGACTTACCAAATTGTATGATAATGCATTTTTTCACATTTAGTTTTAGGCCATGCTTCTGGCTGTAATCATCTGTCTGATCTTGATCATCCTGAAGGAGGGGGATTCAAAGATTTCCCCCAGCTTGCGGTCATTACTAAACATTGTCATCCAAAGGCCTTCCGCATTAGCCTTGACTTCAGAGAAGTATATTCCAAACAGGAGTTAGTTCCAATACTGTGGACATCATTACTTTCAGACTAACTTGCCAGCTGGTATAGATTAGAACTATAATATTAAATGGTTCCAGTTTGTTATGTTAACATCTCGGACATTACTGTGTAGTAACTGTTGTACAGTAATCGTTTTGGCAAACATACCCAGTTGCACACACACAAATGAAGAATGCTGCAAGACTGACTCCCTTTCTCTCTCTCTCTCTCTGTCTCGCTGTATCTCTGTCTGTACATGTGTCTGTCTCTAGAATGATATCATGACTTTTGGTTTAATAACAGTGCCAAAATACCCTCCATCTTACTTCTCAATTGTCCCTGATTTTCAGGGACATCCCTGATTTTGACTCAAATTTTAGCTCTGTCCGTCTATATCCCTGAAAAAAAAACTGGTGGATTTTGGTAAACGTGCAGTGAATTACCTTTAAAAAATAGTGACAATAATTAGAGCTATGGACTTCTTTTAAATGTATATCCGTTCACATTCTCTTATTTTGTCAATGTTTCAAGTTTATAGTATTAATATTTTACACTTGTCCCTGACTATTTCTGGGTTTTAAAGGATATTAATGCAGCTTAGACAACCAATATTTATAAAAAAATAGTGCAGTTTTCTGCACACAAATGCAAATAAAACAAGTTCTTCAAAACAAGATAAAGTCTTGTGGTTTAATTAAATGAAGAGCAGATACTTTATGGTCCACCTTTGTACTGCTTGTCTCATTTGGTATCTGGAAGTGTGGATTCCTCAGGCAGGAGTAATCTCCAGCTTCTGCTCTGAGGCCTTTCTCCACCAGGGTGATACTGTCTCTAATACATCTGTTCTGAACTTACCATCACTTTCCTCAAAGGGAAAATGTACTCTGGCTGGGCTTTCCTCAGCCATCATTTTATACTTGTTCTTCTTTCAGCTTTTCCCGGTTAGGGGTCACCACAGCGGAACTGCAGTCCACTAATGATTGGCAGTTGATTTTTATGGTGTCGAGGTGCCAGCCTGATTCCCAACCTTCAACGAAAGCAAGCCCATTCACGCAAGTCTTTCGAATGCCACTCGACTGTGGGGAGGACATGCAGACTCTACACAGAAGGCGCTCCTGCCAAGAATTGAACAGTAGAATCTCTTGCTTTGAGGCGACAATGCTACCGCTGCACCACCACGGCTTCTCATCATTAACGACACCTCTTCTTACTAATTCTGCCATGTAACTATCAAGTGCTGATGAAACGGGCCATTTTAATAAAAGGCTTACTATAATTAAAGAATTACTGCTATGGTTAGAATGGATTTGTTATACTACTGTTATTAATACACACATATTGACATTTGTTAAAGCACTGTCTATACCTGCTTATCAGTGATACTGTTGTTTTTAATGAAAGCTTCCATGGCTTGCTACAGCACTTTTATCCTGACATGCTTATCTGAAACAGAAGAAGAAAATACAGGGAATTTTCTCAAACACATTTGTTTTATCAGAACTAGTGAAAATAGATTAAAAATGCATCCAAGCTACATTGGAACATCCTGATGCAGACATTTCTCCATTTGCTATCATGCATTATCAAGCACTGACAAGATCAATGGGAAAATGTTTACTGTAAATACTTATTTTTGCAAAATTGGCACAGCTATTTATACTTTTAAGATGTCTCTGTGGCCAAACCTGTATTGGAGAGATAACCAGGAAGCTTTAAAGATGTTTACAAGAACATCTTAGGGATGGCTAGAATAACAGACTTGAGAACTCCTTGACCTCCCACACATTTTGATCAAATTCATGCAAGTTATGGGACTAGCTTAAAATCATATGTTTTTTTAGAATGTTACCTTATGCAGAGATCTCTGTTAAAGATCTGTGACATCTAAAAACGTATATTTCGGAATGTAATACGTTAAAACCAAATGTTCACAATGCCAAGTGTATCTGGAAATATTTAATTTAATTGATTTATTCTAATTGTCTGATGTCTGTTTTATGAGCTAATTTTATTGGTCACTTTTAAGTGCCTTTGCTATATATACTGCAAGTTTCTCTTATTTTACTTTGTTCTTTGTAGGTTTTGCCAAAGCTTTTAGAACTGAATTAACTGTGAAATTAATTGTGTCAGTTATGGACTGTACAATAAATTATTAATTTTTGTCTGAAGCCTTTCAGTCATTCAATTATTATAGGTAATACCTAATTTATTAAGAAAGCTAAAGCAGAGAGTGTGTGTGTGTGTGTGTGTGTGTGTGTGTGTGTGTGTGTGTGTATCTATACACACACACACACACACACACACACACACACACACACACACACACACACACACACACACACACACACAGAGACACGTATTTACACAGGTCTTCTTCAAAAGATTGAAAAAACAAGACTGAATCCCAAAAGGCTCATATTTTAAATTACTGAACACATTTTTAATACAGGGTCAAGCCCCCCTGCACCACTCCTGTGGGGGGGGGCTGCACCCCAGACACCCCTGATAACTATATATACCAACTCCAAGATCATGCAACAGTGGAAAAGGGGTAATTTCCGACATTCGGTAATTTTAATTTTCAGTCTTTTGTTTTTAAAGTCTTCTGAAGTAGACCCATACACACACACACACACACACACACATATATATATATATATATATATATATATATATATATATATATATTTTTAACAACCAAATCAAATCAATAACAACATAGATATCATTATTATTTACTGCATTTCTCATGATTTTGAAAAAAAAAACTGTTTACTCCTACTCCTTTTAACCATACTTTATTATAAGGCACAATTTGTATTGTCTAGGTAAAAATCTATCATAATCTTCTTTAGCTGGTAAATTGAAGATGTCATCTGCAGACATACTGTACCTCTCAACCTCTTAGCTAAAGAAATCTGGACAAAGCCTGTCATAATGGGGCTCAAAGGCCTAAAAATCAAGATAGATTTTAACTATTGCTCTTACAATCTTATAAAGTTGTTAGAATAACAAGCTATGTATTGAAATGCATTTTCTAAAGGATATGAAGTCTGAAACTCAAAGTTATTACTTTATTTACTAATTCCATTCTTCAGATTATGCCAGTGATTTTTTTGTTAGAAAACGAAACATTTTATGAGGAACAGACTGAATTTTTGAGGCAAAAATCTGGACATACTGGGAAATCTAGTCAGTTGAGAGGTATGACTGCAGAATACAACCTATGTGCATTTAAGAACTGCCCAAAAGACAAATCCCATGCAGTGTGAACTTTTAGTATACAAAAATGTGTTTCGCAAAGTATCTTTTCATCTCAGAATTCTTTCTGTCCTAGCATTGTTTATCAGTAATTTCAAATCAAAATAAGTCATCCTTGAACTTATAAAAAAGAAATCCAGATCCTTTGAATATCCACCATTGCTTACAAATTAAAAATATTCAGCAAATTCCTAATGAAATGTACAAGCAATGTAATATATAAGTGTACTCAGATCTTTGCTAACTTTATTGCAGATTATAAACCATGGCAACCACAATGAAGAATTAGTACAGTTTGAGGACAGAATGAAATTTACATTCCATGTCTAATTTTATGCTGTGATTTAAAATAGCTACCTTGACTTATCTACCAAGCTTTATGTTTTTTTCCCTTCTGAACGCTAAAATCTTTCAACTCCAGGAATTTGGATTCATTTGGTATTTATTTTGTTTAAAGTTTGTTAGTTCATATAGAAACTCCAAGTGCTCGGTTGAAGTACAGAAAAATGAAATAAAATGGAGATAAATTTCATTATACATATAAAAATCACAATATCATATGGAATGATATAATTTATTTTATTTATTTTATTTCACATTTGTTAACAGAGTTACTCCGAGTTCGCAATCAAACCCATTTTCAGTGGAGACCCGAGGGGAAAAGCCCCAGCAAGCATAATTAAAGATAAAGTGACAATATACAAATATTAAGTAACAATCACAATACAAAATAATTGTAAAAAAGAAAAGGTTATTAACTATTTGCATTGCATTGATAGTAAGCAACCCATTTTCAGTGGAGACCCAAAGGGAAAGAGCCCCCGCAAACATAAGCAAAGATAAATATACAGGACAAAAACTATTAAAAATAACAATGCAAATATGAAATTAATTATAAAGAGAAAAACTAAAGAAAAAATTATGAACATTAAGGGTTGTACTGATAGCAGTGGTCTAAATTTACTACATATAAGAGTAAAAACAAAAAAATAATGGTTATTCAAATGAAGGAAAATATACAGACATTGATAAGAAGTGGGAGGGGATAAAGAGTGTGGAGAATGGGAGGGGAGAGAAAGGAGGGGGCTATAGTAGGGCTATAGTAGTAGAGCTGAGAGTTTAGGAGGTTAGTTTAAGCAGAGGTTGCTAACAGAGAAAGAAAGTTAGAGATGCAACAGTTATACGGTAGGACAGAGTAAGACTATGTGTGGTCAACAAGTTTAGTAGGTGGGATTTAAGCTCCTTTTTAAAACAGGGAAATGAAAGGCTGGATCTAATATGGAGAGGAAGTTTGTTCCAATTTAGTGAGACAGAGTGTTTGTAATGTAGTTTGCCAATATTCCTTTTGGGTTTATAAACTGAGAGAAGATGCTGATCAGCACTCCGGAGAGGCCGGGGGAGAGTAGAGGGTAACATGGGAGGTTAGAGCAGGGCAGGAAGAGGGGCTGTTGAGTATGGAAAAGGTAGTGTGAAGTTGCGATTGTAGGGGAAGATGCGGAAATTCCAGCCACTGAAGTTTGTTTAGTGAGAGGCAGTGATGTGAAGAGAGTGGCTGGTTTCAAATAAATCTGGCAATTTTGTTGTATGTTTGTTCCAGTTTTTGCATTGAGGTACTTTGGATATTGGTAAGGATGGGGGAATCATATAGAAGACTAGGTTAAGAGTAGTGAGGAATTTTTTGTTCCTATAAAGTAGTCCAGGTTTTTGTTGGGTTTTTTGATGACCTGTTGTATATGCAAGTCAAATTTTAGTCAGCCAACAATTATTACCCCAAGGAGTTTGGTATGTGAGGCAGGGGAGATAGTGGTGCCACCTAGGGAGGAAAGAGAAAAGTTGGATTTAAGGTGAGAGAGTATGTGAGATAGGAAGAGAAGGAGATGAGTTTTCTTTGGATTAAGGATTAGTTGATTATTTCAGAGCCATTTTTCAACAGAGATAAAATAATTCTGTGTTAGTTTGTGTAGTTAAGAGATAGTATTGGAGATAGATAAGAGAGTAGAGTTGTCTGCATATTGTATTAAAGATGAGAGACTGTAGGTTGAATGTAGGTTGTTAGTAAAAATTTTGAAAAGGAGTGGTCCAAATATGGAGCCTTGGGGTATTCCTGTTTGAACAGCAAGGAAGGGTGAGAAAGCCTGCTGCCATCCAACAGCTTGTTTCTGCCAGTAAGGTAGGATTGGAACTAGCCAAGAGTAGAAGGAGAGAGGTTTAGGTCTGAGAGTTTGTTAAGAAGGATGGCATGAAACACAGTGTCGAAGGCTTTAGAGAGATCAAGGAATAGGAAGAAGATAAGGAGGTTGTTGTCTCTAGCTTCTGCAACCTTTAGAGTAAAAGATAGTAAGGCAGTCGAGGTACTGTGTTTAGGGCTGAAACCATGTTGCGAGGGGGTGAGGAGATTTTTGTGAATGAGATAGGACAGTAGTTGAGTATATATACATTTTTTCAAGGATCTTAGGGGTGAGAGAGTAGCGATTTGTCTATAATTAGCAGGTTCAACACAGTTGCCACCTTTGTGCAGAGCAGTGGTATTGAAGGATTTCCATATTTCCGGTATGGTAGATTCCTAAATGGAGTGGCTGATTAAGATAGATGCAGGATATGCAATAGAGTCAGCAGCAATTTTCAGAAATTGAGGGGGGAGTTTATCAGTGGACGGAGAGCATGGTTTTAGTTTAATAAGCAGGGATTTTATATATTTAGTAGAAACAAGTCACAAGCTAAAAGGCTGAGAGACAAAGGAGCATAGAGGTTTAGGGGGAGGTGATGGTGACACAGAAGAGTTGGGATGAGCAGATTTAACAGAGTGCAGGAGTTTCAAGATGCAGTCTATGAAGTGTTTGTTGAGAAATCTGCAGTTTCAGAAGGAGAGTGATATGAGGAAAGGGTTAGAGTTGGTAGTAGAACCAGTGTGGAGCTGGGAGTTGAAAGTAATCCGGAATTTTTGGGGTCATTTGGGTGAGAGCATTGAAATTTAGTAAATATTGGCATTTATCTAAAATAATACATTTTTTTACACAATTTCTGAGCTGCTTATAACCTTGGAGAAAGGTGGGAGTTTTAGTGGTTTGCCATTTTTTCCACAGAGCATCTCTTTCATGCATCAAAGCATGGGTAGCTTTGGAGAGCCAGGGTGTGAAATTAGATTTGGTTCTGATTTTGGGAGTTGGGGCAAGAGAGTTTAGGACATCAAGGAACATGTGGTTGAATTTAATAACAGCATCACTGAGCAGGAGAGTTTTTAGGAAAGACCAGTTGATGGCAGAGAGTCTGTAGTTAAAGATTTCAGGGGAAAAGTTAGTCGGTTTCCTACAGTCTTTGTAGAGATGGGGCTTAGAGAGATGAGGAGAGTGCCTTATTGCAGAGATGGGAGAATGGTCACTAATAGAGTCAGGGAAGGTAGAAGGGTTACAAGAGTTGTTTTAAGAGGTCAAGATCCAGTCAATTGTGGAACCAGTAGCATTTTTACTGTAGTGGGCAGGGTTAGTGATCAGTTGTGAGAATCCGTGCAGGTTTATGAAATGTTCGGGCAAGTCACCAATAAGGAGTTCCAATCTATATTAACATGTCCAAGATTGATGGTTTCATAGGGGATGGAGGTGCTTATCCAAGAGAGTATTTGTTCAAGGATAGGGATGTTTTTACCTGGGGAGATATAGACAGAGGCAATAGCAAACTTCCTATAGTTATTGATGTGGCATTCTAGGAGCAGTAGTTCAGCAGGGGAGAAACTACCCAGGGTAATGTCTATAGGTGCTAGCGTCAGTGAAACAGAGTATAAGATAACCATTCCACCTCCTTTTTTTGGGCATCATATCAGACCTATAGATATTGCATTAAGGTGGGAGAAATTCAGAGGAATTGATATGAGGTTTTAGCCAGGTTTCCAATAGGGCCATGATATGAGGTTTGTGTTGGGCCTACCATGCGTGAAGTTCAGACGTTTTGTTGTTTAGGCTTTGAGTGTTCATTGCAGAGATAGAGAGATGTTTGAGGCTGGAGATATTTGAGGATGTTTTTGGGGGGACAGCAGATGAAGGTGGAAGGGGAGTGGAGAGAGGGAAGGGACCAGGATTGTGATGGATGCCACCAAAAACGAGAAGAGCAAAGACAAGATGGAAAAGGTTGAGGTGGTCAGTAAGGGAATGGGATACTTGTGCTTGGGCTTAGGAGTAAGAGCGGGGTAGGCCACGAGTTCAAATTTAAGACACTGAAAGGAGGAGAGACAGAAAAGAGAGGGGGCAATAGTCAGTGGAGGTTGGTTATATGTTGGAAGAGGTCTGGGAAAGATGGGGGAAGAGGGGAAGATATAGAGCTCAGTGTGGTAGGAAGTGTTTAGGGCTAGTGAGATTAGAAGTGGGAGAAATAGCAGTAAGGAAAGCATTGCATGTTGGGAAAAGAAGGGGAAGAGTTATAAGGAAAATATAAAGAAATAATGTCAGTGGAACTGCATGAATTCATAAAATATTTATAAGAGAACTGTTTTTAATGAATTCCTTCAATGAACTATACCTGTCAAAAGAAAAAAAAATTCATCTGTCTTCACAGTGAGGAACCTTGATTAAATTCATCTTCAATAAAGACATCCTCAATAATGATATAGCAAAATAATGTTGGTTTCTGTGAGCAGAGCATTGCAGTGCAGATGATTTAATCTTCATATCTTGAAGTGCTGTTATCTCTCCAAGAAGATAATCTGCTTGGTTAGTCCTTAAGTCTTCTTGTTCTTTTATTTCTTTGAGCACTCAGTGTGTTCTTATGTACCAAATCTTTTGTATGCTTTTCTGTAATCTGTTCACTTTGAGTTGGTAGCTGTTATCTCAGAATGTACAGAATGCTATCATTAGAAAGGTGCTGGAGAAATAACAGAGGAGCATTGCAGCTAGTATTCATAGCCAACATGGATAGTACATGGCGCACTGCTGGAAGTGACTGATTACAGTCATGTTGTGATTCATACTACCCACTATCACCCCCTGTGCAGTGAGGAAAACAATGTCGGAATTTATAAATGCAAATGACTAAGGTGGACACAAATGAGACCAATACCTGTGGTGTATTACAAAGCACCAGCTGGCTGACCAGAAGCTGAAAGACCATTTTAAAGTAGACAAAGATATTTTATGGGTGCTTCCTGACAATTATTGCCCATAAACAGGATAGGGAGGAATGTGTGGGCTCCCTACTCCAGTGGATACTAATGGACAAGTAAAGTATGATGTACTAGCTACACAAACCTTTTAGAGTCAGACATGTCACACTGGGAATACTATAGTGTCAGCCTGAAGAATAAACTTAAAGCTTCTTTGATACATTATTTTCATAAATGGATGGGTGTATCTATTATGCCAACTCATCAGAGGAAATAATCACCACCATGAGTAGCTTCTATGTCATCACTGGTTTTCCAGTGAAGAACCGGGTGCTGTTGATTACACACATATGACAAGCGAGGCCCTACCTGATGTCTGTAGACTGCAGCCAGTGAATAGGAAGGACAACTATTCTGTGATCTGTTAGTTAGCATGCCAAGCACAGAGGTTAGCAAACAATGTGTTTGCACAGCACCCTGACAATCCCCATGATTCCCCCATCTGGCATACAAGTTATCTGTATTGCTGCTTCCTGTGCGTTGACATTCCACATGGCCGTCTAGTCATTAAGTGCAACCAACATGATAATCGGACATATACAGAGCCAAAAACACTGTGTACAAATACCACACTTCCCCCAGGTGTTGGCAATATTTTATAGTTGATGCTGGAAGATTTCTGGAGACCTGGTTGATTACTCCTGTATGGAACACTGACATTCCAGCTGAACAAGAGCATATCATTGCCCATGTGCAAGTCAAAAACATGATACAATGCACACTCAGACTGCTGAAGGGTCAGGTCTGGTGCCATCATATTTCTGATGATGCACAGTAATATACTCCTATGGCAGATATTTGGTGGCAGTATGCATACATTCCATCCATCCAGGGAGCCTCTAGGACCTCTATTATAGCCCCAATAACAAAGAAGACACAAAAATCATTCATCAGTGACAATGAAGCTGACAAATAGTGGATAGAAGCCAACTCCCCTGAGAGCAGAGGGGACAATACATGTCAGTACGGGTAAAATAGTAGCATCTAATTGGGATGCATGGGGCCATGATGAGCACAATTGCACTGCCACACAGAATGAACATGATGCATGTTCTGTTAGTTAAAGAGAGTTGAGGGCAATGACTGAGTCATGCTCTACAATAGACATCTCATGTACATGACACAGGAGGGAAAATGGAGTGGGTGACAGTCATCAGCATTTGCAGATATATCAATGGAAAGAATGACGTGGCTGATACCATAACTTGGGTGGCTGGTCCTGTCATTGGAGGCAGAGATGAGACTCTTGTGGCAAAATGTACTATGTGTCATAGACAATGCCTTCTAGTGAGAGTAAGGAAGATACCACTAAAGGCCTGTGACTGCAGACCTGTGTGGTGGCTTGGTGTGCTGAATTAGAGGCCTCTCACAGCAGAGATGCTGAACTTCTGTGGGAACAAGACCTGTACTGAGTTCACCATTGAGGATTCCTGCTTATGGAGGCTGCCTGGGTTCAGTAGAGGTCGTGAGCTGATATTCTCCCAGTGCTAGAGGATCAAACGTGTATCTTGTGGCTGTCTACTAATGTGACCATCCTGTGTACATGCCTGTGTACATGCCTGCTCCTGATCACAGACAATACTGCTGTACAGGGCAATGATTGTGGAGTTTGTTGTCCTCTACATGGAAGTAAATATGTTAGTGACCTTTGTTACCATAATGAATAGAATGCCATCATTCTTGGAATCCATTTGTCTCAGCAAGGTTTTGGCAGTACAGGATGACATCCTCATGGAAGCCATGCATCAAACCAGTCATTTCCATCTCATCTTGACTATCATAAGGCCGTGCTTGGATGTTAGCCCTGCACACCTCTGACTGAGACTTAGCAGTACCTAAATATCAAAGGCTTATCGTGACATGTGATTCTTCTGGGAACCACTGCAAGGCTGCTGTATTGTGGGTATACCCAATTTGGATGCAATGCTACGACAGGGAGAGCTACACTGGTACTCTTACTTTCAGAGACCCCCCCTCTCCTGCGATGAACACTGCTATACTGGGGAATCAAGGAAAATCTGAGAACATTCAGGCAGGTAGGCTGGATCAGTTACAGTTATAGCCCAGCCATCATGCAGCAGAATGTGCAGGAGGCCTTTGATGGTAAAGTATCCCACTGGTCAGTATCTCCTATGCCAATCTTGGATCACACTGCAGATGTAGTCATTGGTGGGCCTCTAATTGTGCCAAAAGAGGAGCATTTAGCCCCTGCAACCAGGCATTATGACAAATTTCAGTCATCTGATAGGACACACTCACATCCATCTGTGCCAATCACCAACCAGCACTTCCTGGCTATTCAGAGCTGCGTACATCTCCATCCCATTGTGTCACAACCCAGACCTTGTGCATTCTTTGTTCCTCCCTGTCTGCTGTTTGTCCATCCTCTATTTGTCTCTGTCCTGTCAATGTGTCTCCTTGTATTGTGTATTCACATCTACCCTTGTTTATCAGTACAGTTTTGTGCCTAATTGTGTGGCCCACTATGCTTACCCTTCACTACATATGCTTCCTGTTTAGCTGTCACCCTTCATATCATCCTTTCTTTCTCAGTATATTTATATAACAGGAACCCTGTACACAAAAATATGCATGCCTTCCCCACACTGTGTTCCCTAGCATATATTTAGTGACTGCAAAGTGTACATAGGTTCAGTTTCATAATATTGGAATGTTGACTGGTCCATATATGTGATGTGTGAACTTGTGAATATTAGCTGCAATAAAGAAGCAATATTGCTCTCTGGCATCATATGAATATTACATACGTCTCGCTCTCCAGCAATTAATGAATATTAAGTAAGCTTTCAGTGCCAAGACTCTGGGTGTTCTAGCTTTCTTTTAAGCCTATTTTCAAATGTTAAATCATATGTGAAAAAAGCTACAATGTATAATCACTAAAATTATTGTAAGACCGTAAGCTCTAAACAAGAGCTTTTGAATTGTTTTTAAATTACTCCCCCTCACTTCTTGCAATAAAATACCATTCTGCATAGTTTTCTTTTGCCATTTCCATAGTTTATAAGTGATAGTCCAAGACTGAGTTTGTTCTTTCATTATATGGATCTTTTTTTTTTTTTTCAGTTATCACCCACTTAAACATTTGATGCCTCTCTGAGGGCCATACATGACAACAGATGATACATGAAACTCTGAATAAGAGAAACAATCCAAGAGGTCTGCAGGCCACTACACTGAATTTATATTTTTCTGATAACTTGTGGTTATATCTGCCTGCTGCTGAATGTCTAATATGTCTCAGACCTACTGGCATTTTCAGCCTTTTTTCTGACATTAAATGGCTTATTACATCTATATATATATATATATATATATATATATATATATATATATATATATAGATAGATATACATATATATATATATATATATATATATATATATATATATATATATATAGCATACATATGTGAAAACAATCAGAAATCATAAAACAACATTGCTGCATTTCTCCAAAATCATTTTAATACCATGAAGCAGCAGTAATTTGATTTACTGATAGTAAATTACCTTACTATACTCATATTTATAACAAATAAAATGTATGCAACAGCTGTTGATAATTTAAGGGATATTTTAATGAGTGGTTTATGTACTAGGTTATAGATATATAGGCATGCATAAGTCTGTAAGTACTTTAGGACATAATCTGTGACCTGAGGATACCAATGAATATCTATATTTTTCAATGTCATATCTAAATCTGAAACTCAGAATAGATGTACCCTTTGTAACTCGGTAGTTTTAGCTTGTCATTTCTTCCCATTCCTCCATGCTTTCTTCTTCTTCATCAGTAGCCCCATTTTTCACTTTTATCAAGGGGCAGAGTGTCTTGTCATCTGTCATCACCACTTTCTTTTCAAATCCACTTGTCCTACCTTCATTGACAGTAATGCCTTACAATCCGTGGAGTCCCTTGGCAAGAGAACCTTGTCTCTCCTTGCCTTTTCTGTGCAACACCAAACTCTGCACTACTAAATTCTCTTCTACTTCTCTACCAAAATGATTGAACCAGCATAATCTATTCTTCTTCATCTTCCCAGCAGCTAGGGCTACTTGTGCTGCAACAATATCTTAATTGTTCATCTGTCCTACAGTGTACATCCTATTACCTGCGCCAAGCACTTCATTTATATCACCTCAGACTTCCACAGCTGCTCTGCCTACGTTGCCCGGGGTTAATGTGCCAAACATAAAAAGTGTTCACACCACTCTTTTGTACATTATACTTTTCAGCACATTAGGCATTCTCTTGTCACACATTACCCATGATACTTTGTGCCAGTCAGCTACAGCTCCTCTGACTCTAACTTCACATACCTCTTTGAGACTTCCTTTCTCCTCATCCAGGTCTCCAGTATATTTTAAGCTCCTAACCATCTACTGTTTTCACCAGTAGCTCAATTTCCAGCATCTTCTGATTGCCTTCATTTTCCGTCTTGACTATTGTCTTGACTGTGCTCAGATTCATCCTCTGTTCCTTCAGTTTTGCATTTCAGTTTGCTATCATTTACTAAATGTCCTGTATAGCTTCTGCTTTCAGTGCCACTTCATAGATTCATAGATTAGTATTAAGCTAACTGCCCTTGGCAAGATTTTGTAAAGCTAGCCAATTATCCTAAAACACCTTAACCATTAGGCCACCCTCCCAATCATCTGTATACAGCAGCTTTGCTGATCTGTTCCCTGTGATCTGTTTGCTGATGTAATCCATCACCAATGTGAAATGGAGTGAGTCGGAGATGTACCCTGAGACACAATCTATCCGACTGGTTAACCCTATGAGCATCCTGACACTGTTCATACTCATGTCATTTGGTCCTTGTACATAGCCAATACTAATTTTACAGAAGTTTCTGGGACTTCAGACTATCGCAGAACTGCTCAAGTCAACTTTCTTCAGATCTAGTCATATGCTTTGTCTATCTATACTACAATGAGTATCTCCAAGAGCCATTTCTTTCTTAATGCTGACAACCTCTTGGTCATATCTGCTCTAATTTCATCTAAGCCCATAACTTTCCCTAAATTCATTTTCCTTAGTGTACTTCATGGAGGGGGGTATTCCTTCCTCTTTCATCTTAGTTTGTGCATGTGACAGTAAAGCTCTGGGAGGTTCTCTTCTTTCAAAAGTTTACTGATCTACTCCTGCTAACTGCCCTTAGTGCCCTTTGGACTGGTGAGCTGATAGTTATTGAGTCCCTTATGAATGGCATCTTATAACTATCTTCTTTGTCTTTATTCATTGCCTTACAACCTAATAGGGTTTTTATTTTTATCTGCTCAGGCACTTTCCAGCAGCTGGTTGACTTTTTCTGATGCCTTGGTGTTTGACAATGTCATTTCTCTCTTAACTTCTTTGATAGCCAGCCTGTACTCTTTCTTAATCTGACCCATCATCCTGCATCTTCCTACTCTCTGTTTTCTTTGCTTTCCTTACATACCTTATTGTCATATCTGACTTGACTACATATCTGTTCTATTATTTTTTCACATGCTAGTTTGAGATGCTATCTTCTTCAGCTCCATCTGTTTTCTCATTATAAAGGGGTGCTAGAGCTGTGAGTATTTCCTTGAATTTGCTTTTGTTCCAGTCAATTTCCAAGTCTTCAACCTAGCCTCTGTTGACCTCAGAGTCTTCAACTACTTGTATTAGGTAATTACGATCACTACTGATTGACATGCCAGGCAGACAATTTATTGGTGATGACTTTGTAATCTCTGATTTGACCCCAGTGCCCTTCCCTTTCCTTATAAGCAGGAGGTCTATCAGATTTGCATGATGAACCTTCCTGCATTTGAGCTTATGACTGCCTCTTCCGACAAACCATGTATTGAACATGATTATGTTATTTGACAAACAGAAGTCTTGAAAGGCCTGTCCTTCATTACTCCTGTTAACCCAATCATGTGGCCTTGGACTGTTTATCCTGATGTGAGCATTAGTTTCTTGTAACATATAAATAAAAAAGGGCTAAACATAGTCTAATTTTGAGTTCAATCTGATCATTCTATAACATCTGTAATGCTAAATAAAATAAAAGTATGATTTAAAATGTAAAGAAATTATAATAGATAATGTAATCTTTAACAAAAGTGTTGTGATCTTGAATACTTCCTAATTATTAGCATTGTATATTATGGGTGTAGCTTGTGCCGTGGAATACGTCTTTGTCTGTATTATATCAGAATGAGCTGTGATGATTAATATTTTAACAAAAAGTTAGAAGATTAGATTTGAATTCTGTTTTTTCTTCATAACTTTAATTTCACTGATCATTGCTGTGACTTGTGAAAGATAGTTGAACATCAGAGACTGGTATGCATCTGGTGTTTTGATTTTCTGTTTTATGTTCTGATGATTGTTGATGGTGTATTGTGTGACTCATAAGGGATATACTTCCCACAGTCTTCTACTGTATAAAGAAGAGGAGAGGGCTTACATCGATTTGTTAGATTGAACTATGTATAACACAATAGAATTTCAAAAACCATTCTGCTGTGCTATTCCAAAATACCGTAAATGTTAGTGCTAGAGAAGGGAAGCAGAGCTCAGACTTGGATTACATGCCACAGCATGTGGTACACATTTCTGCATGGCGTGAACCCTGTATTTCCAAAGTTCCTCTCCCTCTGCATATGATTCCTTGGTGTCGAGGAGAGGGCCAGACACTCCCTAAGGCACTTTATCTGCATCCAGCTCTTAATTCATTAATTGCAGTAGAAACCCATGATTCTTTGCATGCTGTGGGGTTATAGAAGGCCTCCATAACCTATGCATGTGAAATGCAGCTAGATTACAGAGGTGTGCAAGACATAACTCCATACTAAAGCATCGAGGTTCAGCAAAGTCTGTAATGGGGAAGTTTTGAACCTAAGAAACTCTTTGTTGTTAACATTTTTTCATTTCTCTTAACCTATGCAGTGCAGCGCTTATGCTATAATCACTGTATGCATCTGTAATACTACGTCCAGCTGTGCTCTACATGATCTTGTCTTCATTAACCCATACCAGATTATTTAGGCCTGTGCACCCCTAATAAAACAAACAAAAAGAAGTCCTCAGAAGGAGTGAAATGAAGTAATAGCCAACAGTCAACTGTTTTCTGCATCATTTTGTTTTCTACAGTGTGAAATTGCCCTGCCCCTGCAAGACCTAGGCCAGCTGTTGCACAGCTCTAGGTGTGTGATTAAGGACATACTGAGTAACTGTGTGCCTTTTGAGTGGCCATTGTGGAATCTGAATTAATACCATGCATTAGTTAATAAATACATAATAAAAATGCAAAATTTAAAGTACATTATCAATAATCTTGGCACAACATAATGGGCAAATAAGCATCTAACTATAATTTTAATTTTCTTCTTTTACAGGAAAGCTTATCTTCATTTCAGAGTTCTGAAGATATACAACAAATGGTCAGTTGCATGCATTCTTTTTTTTTCTTCTGTTTCAGCTTAATTAAAATGTTATGTGGAATATTTTGATTATTCACTTATTGGCTTATCTCAGTAATTTAAAAATATAAACCTTCTTCTTTTTGTTATTTAAATACATCCATCATGTTGCCAGATACATACATGTGTGTTTCGTTGACCCAGAGCATCTCTATAACTGTAGTCATCACTTACTGTTTCCCTTCTCCCACCTTTTTGTCTCGGAACACTAAATGGACTATCTATCTCAAAGAACACGTGAAAGGATTGTCTTTAATTTTTGCATGTGATAATGTGATAGATAGAAAATGTTTTGCACATTACAATTCAAGTTGTGATGACTGTAAAATAGTAGAGACAGTATTGAACAAATATTCTTTTTGTATACAATTTCTACAATATTCTGATGACATGAAAATGTTTCCTAATTGTAACATTAACTGACAAACACATATCTTTGTAAATAGAAAACATATTAGATATACACTTATTTATTTGACAAAATCTAACTTAAATTACTGTTGAGTTGCACTGTATTTCATTTATAATGGTGAAGCTTTTCCCTCAGGCCTAAAAAGAAAATGAGATTTTCCCAGTTTAACATCAGATGTACCAACTATAAACAAATAATAGTTAAATCTGGATAATTATTTTTCCCTCTCATGGCAAAGGCTGTATCGTAATCATTCACTTTATTTGTGGCACTATTCACTGAATGAAGTAGTGGTCCCTGTACATGTCCTTGTTTAAATGTACACATTACTTCCTGTGTAGCTTGTATGCTTCCTACATATTGTAATTACTGTAACACATCAAAATCTGATATTGTAAGTCGAGGGGGCTATGTTTTTAATTGTTACTTTTACTTAATTTAAAATACTCAGAATGCATATTCTTTTTTGCTCCTGCTGTTTCATATTTTAACCCACAGAATATAAACAAACCTAATTTAATAGGAATTTGCAGATTCTGCCAAAGATGTGCAGCGCCCAACTTCAAAACATTGTCCCCAGAGCCTCAGACATCCTAGGGCTATGAACTTGGTGCACTAAATGCTGTCTGATTTAATTTATACACTGGTATGTCTGTAAGTAGATTTGGTAATGAAAAGTGACATCCATTAGACAGGAATGAGCTGTTTACTAAGTTGCGGTGTAATCACAAGCAGAGACTAGGCAGTTTTATCAAGAGAGCAAACTGTTTTTCTGCTATAAGTCACATAATGCTGCATTGCCCTACCATAACTTGGTAAATATTCATGCAAATGTACAGTGCAGTCCAAAATATTTTCTGCATTTTTTTATGTTGCAGTCTAACTTTTCATTTTCATAATGGCTCTCCCATTCTCCCCGTTTGCCTTCCAATGTCTAGGAGGATCTGTAAACTTTGGAAAAGACTGTCTGAGGATATGTGGTAGCTATCCATTGATTTGCATAATATTCTATTATATATCAGTTTTCTTCACTTGCCCAACCAGACGTTATTACATTTCTGAACACTTTACAATAAATGCATTATCTTCCACTTTTAGAGGATGCTGTCCACTTAATATTTATAAGTGGGTGAGCAAAAAAGTATCATAAAAATGTAGTATATTTTCAGTGTTTTAATATTGACATCATCATGATAAAGCTGTCAGGCACCAGCAATGCATGTATTACAAATTATAGCCTGTTCTATTTCTTCTTTAGGTTATATATGACTGTTATATTTTGTAAAAAGAATGGATGTGTTTAAGTACTTTTCATTCAAAGGTTATGAAAATGTGGTGCTAAATCTGAATAGAAAGGTATGGATGTTATTTCCAAAAGAAAGATTCTGAGTTGCTTGTGATAGTTAATGATAGCAACCTCTGAATGCTTAATAGGAAACTTCACCCAAGTGTGTACAGACCTGTCCAGTTATATCCTTAATAAACTCTAAGCACACTGACTGAAAGTAAAACTGTGATGTATCTACTGAAAGTAAAACTGTGACAGTATTTCCAAACTTCTCTAATAATACCATCAATGGTACAACAGGAATTTCCTAAAAAAGGAAACATTGCAAATGTAACTGATAAAAATATAGAAAGAAACAAAAGTGATGCAAGACTTTGTAAAACAATCTATCTATTAATGCAGAGGCACTGAAGCAAATTATAAAACTACCTAGAGGAGAACTAATATCATTGTCCTGGTCTTTATCAACTTAGCTTCTACCTACATCTCACCCATATCTCTTTCTGTTTGGTTAAATCTGACCACAAATTAGATAACTTATGTGTCAAGCCTAGCAGTATTACTTTACCATGAAATGAAACGATCTTCAGGTAGCCCAGGGCAAACTTACTTCAGCTTGTAGATGACCTAGGCAAAATCCCAATCAAACTCCTTTAAATAGATCCAGCTGGACTTTTACTAGTACCTAAACATTTGCATATAAAAGTTCTTAATCCCCCCCTTCTAAATATAATGATGAATTTAGATGCAAAGCTCTCAATGTAGAAATATGAAGAATAAACGTCTCTGTCAGAATTCTCATATTAATAAACATTATAACCAAAAAAAAGAAAAAAAATAATGAAAAAGTTGCAAGAAGTCCTCATTCTTATCTTAATAGTAAAGTAAGACATTCCAGCAAAGAACATTAGAGCATTAAAAGGAAATGCAAAGCACAGTATAATCTAATAGCGGCTACATGTTTCAAACAAAAGTTTAACTTTCTTCAGTTATGCTGATGCGCTGAGCTCATCCCAATAGGATTATACATTGTGATCCCAGGTATATAGCAAATATATTATCAGACAAATTTAGTACTAATTTTGCCCTTCCTACCTACATTGCTGCCCCATTATTCCTGAAAATTTAGATTCCCCTGCAGTCTGTTTGGAATGAGAATTACAATCCCTGTCAAAGGCTGAAAATATTACCTGAATGGGAAAATGCAACATACCTGACAGCATTCTCATTAGTTAAATACGCTCTATCCCAAACTCCATTTAAACTGCTCAACCTCAGTCTATCCACAAGTTTTGCACCTGATGTTTGCATATGTGTCAGTTTCACTCCCCTTCACAAGGATTGCCCCTAAATGGACATGGTTAATTATAGGCCCATCAGGCTCACCAAGCTTGTATTCAAAGCCATGGAACATATTATAGCAAAATTCAGTTATGCAGATATAGAAAAACTAATTTATCTTGATTCCAAAAATTTTGATTTTGGTAAGGTCGGGTCCTGTCTCCAGAACCTAGTAAAGTTCTTCGAAAAGGTTACAGAGGCTGTGGATATTAGTCACTAAGTAAATCTCAACCCTAGCCAAGACTTTTGATCCCATTTCTCTTATTGTTATTTAAAAAGTACACAGTTTAAACGCAGACCCTTGCATTGTCCATTGGATTGCCAACAGATCCCAAGCTATGAGTATTACAGGTACCTCTCTGAACTTAACATTATGAATGGAGTGGTATCACAGAGATCAGCTCTGAAACTTCCCCTATTCAACATTGATTTTGCAGACATCCAAATCATTGTCCCAGTACTGTGATTGACTACGTTTGTTGATGTTAGTAGACTGGACACTATTATCCACTAATTTACTGATACCAAATAGCTGCAGCAAGAAATGGAATATGCAGATGACTGGTGTTCCAAAAATGGTCTCAAATTAAATGCAAAAAAAAAAAAAAAGTGTAACATAGTAGCATTTGTGATAAAAGCTGCTCTCATCTCATGTGTTATAAATACTACTAGTCTTCAGAAAGGCAGAGACATGAGAAACCTGAGTAATTATGTGGGCAACTATAGCCAGGAATCCTTTTATCGGACTCACTACATTCCCAAGGAAATGTCAACAAAGTCAAAAGAAGCCATCCTGACACTGTACTTTACCCTTAGTAAAACAACAACTGAATGTATTGCACCTTTTGGAGTGTACAGATCCCAGCATATCACTCAGCTGGGATAGTCCCAGATATTTGTAACCAAGAACATGAAATCAAATGTCTTAAATTCTTCAACTATCTCAAAAGATTAGCGTGACTCCCTTTATGTTCAGTAACCTACAAGTTGCCTGGGGTGACATATGTCTCAGTTTTCATCAACTGTTAATTCAGGAGAAATACCAGATAAGGTCGGTGCAGTGAATAATTGGTTTTAATAGTGTATACCCTAAAGTCAGATTATAATAGCAACAATGGATCCAAGGACTGGGGGCTGCTGTTATGTTCTCTCACAGACATTAAAGCAATGGTTATTCTCAATATTATTTCTCATATAGGAGCTAAATGGGTGTTTTTACAGGAACCCATAATTAAGAAGTGAAATGTGAAGAAAGCATTTATTAAATAGAAAGGGGAAAACATTATTTCTTATACTTCGTCTGCCAAAAGATGGGGGTTGGTATACTGATCCATCTCCTAGACGGGCTATAGGCCACAGTGTAAAAATGGGTAGGGATGGTGGATAGTTCCTGGGGGGTGGGCCAATACAACTAATTTTAACTACTTTGGCCCAAACAAGAATGACCACAGGCTGGCATACACTCATTGCATCAGGCAAGGATGGTCATCGTGGAAGGTATGGATTTTCATGCTGTTTTGGATCCAGGTTTACATTGTATTCTCTGTGGTACTGTGTGTCTCCTATGGTAGCTGGGGAACTTCATATTATGATGACTGATCTTCAACTGGTAGATTTATTGTGAGCATTTTATCTCGCTGTAAGGGATATATGTACACTGGCTGCAATATAGACAGTCAATTGAATAATTAGTGGTTGGTTAGTACAACTGTTATGAATGCAGCAGGTAATTCTGAAACTGATTCCAGTGCCTAAACTGATGATGCCTTTGTTACAGTTGGAAGGGGGTGGTCAGTGGAAATGAAGCTGCTTCTTTGAAGAATCCAAATACTAAAGCAGCCTAGCAAAGACTTATCTCTTCATACTGGTCAGCTTGCCATTGCAACTCAGATACCATTTTTGAGTCTTGGATTTTGTGTAGGGTATTTGAGCACCAAGTCTGTTGGAAAAAAAAGTCTATGGATTTCTAAAAGCTAGGGAAATTGAATATTGAATTATTGGGGATAGAATGATAGTATAAAAGCACACACTGTGGCCATCTTGAGCTGCTATGACAGATAAAATCCCTAAAATAGACCATTAATGCTCACCAATTTCATCATATCCAGGATAAACGGGAAAGGTATAAACTGTTGTAGAGGGCTGCAGGAATAAAGTCCAACAAAGTGATTGCATGGAAATGAAAGGAGATGTCCAAACATACATTTATTTCACAACTGAAAGAAACACAGGGATTGGTGACTCCTGACCCAAAGGATATTAATTGGTTACTTGCCAAGGAATACATTAAAGCAGTTGGGCAATTTGCATCAAACATGCCTGGGAGGTATATTTCCTAAGGGACTTAACCCTTCCCATCACAGTTTATTGAATGAGTTAAACTGCCATGCAGATTTCCTAAGGCATGAGTATACACCAACGGTGTCAGCTCGGACTCAATCTCCCTACTATGCGGTAGTAGGGAAGGTTGTCCCCTGCCCCCTGTCCCCCTTTTTATCTTGGTCACCACAGTAATTTGCAGCAAGTTGTTCAGAAAGGTAACTTATTTCTGGTGAAAATTGAGCATCCTCTTACCACCTGCTTTGCGAAATGACTGTGTGGTCTGACTCATTGAACCTGTTGAAAAGATGCAAATTGTTTAAGTACACTTGATGATTTATCTTAGTGACAAGATTATGTGTAAATAAGGATAAAATTGTGATTTTTTTCCCATGGCTTCTGAGGCTACTGGTTGGTCCCAGACAAATGGAATGATTACTTTTGCCAAGATGATGGAGGTCACCAATCTGGCTCAAGATGAGTGGTGATATGGATAAGTTGGTAGATTTTAATCTCCTGTCATTGTTTGAAGTCATAAGGTGGTTAGAATGCGGTGTTTTTGTATGTGTATTCAGTTTTCTGAAAAAGTCTTTTGACAAAAGCATTTATTAAACTTTTATTATGCTAAAGACATTTCTTTATTCAGTTTGCTCTAGCACTGACAGTAGTTTATGTATTTTTGTTCTGTGTTTACACTGGTTTCTTTGGGATTTTGTCAGATTTGTTGGTTTGGTTGGAATTCTTCCTCACAATAAGGTGTTTTTTTCTTGAGGCATATACTGCATATGAAATACTCAAAATACAGCCATAAATACAGAAGCTAACTGCTGACTTCCTTTGACAGTGTTGCAAACCAAGAATTCGCTGACAGAAACAGTTTATTCCAACTAAATGCAAAGAGTTTGGGGTATCTGATTTAGCCAGATTTGGTTGGGTAGTGATTGGGAACGTTAGTATCATAGCTATGCTCTTGCCTAAATCTGTGCTGCTCACTTCGGAACTATTTCTGAGAACTCTGATTGTAGCGTCATCAACAGCCAGGCTATCACACAAGGTTTGGGACGCAGGTGGGATGGATTTTTCGTTTGAAGCCTGCAGTGTGATAGGTGCTACACCATAGCAAGTTAAGTTTACCCCCTTATTATTCATTTGGAATCACCCGCTAAAAATGGTTGATGGCAAAACAAGTGTTTGGCATAACTGGATTGCTCAGAGATTCAATTTGTATTTCATATATAGCATGTTTCAGCCACTAGTATTTTGAACTGGTCTGTGTTTAAGAGAAAGTTCCTTGGTCTTGAAGCAGGATGGTGGCAATACTTACCGTTATATTCTGGTCTAGGTAAGCTTCAAGCCTTAGATCCTTCCCTAGGTATATCTCATTTAGATTTTTGTCTTAGTTCCCTGATAATGCTCCTAGTGTGAGTACAATATATCGGGCTCTTACAAAAAAAAAGCTACAGAATTGCTGAGCAAGTATCTGTAATAATGGAAAAACCATGTTCCCTTTACCTTTGACTAAGGTGGAATGGGTAAATACCTTACTAGAAGTGAGTCTTCTAAATGTCTTGTGTTAAAACGTTTTTTCTTTATGAAGTCATAACATCAGAAGCATTACACCTCCGTCAGATTACGTGCCTTAGGGTTGACGAATCCTCCCTCATGAAGGCAATGTGCATGGTTAGAGGTCCGCCATGGTATGGAATCTTTCGGACAGGTTGACTGATGTAATTGCATGGGCCCTGCAGGTCCCTATCCCACCTCGGGACAACATTTCATTTTGGCTGATAGGATGCAATACTAAGCTATGCTCACTGACTTTTCTTGAGCATGTGTGAATCAGGACCATGGCTGCTACAGTTTTAGCCTTGCTGTTTGCTAATTGGAAATGGTATAATAAATTAGATTTAACTTGACATGCATAAATCTCATTATAAGCTCAGCAAATGGCAATGTGTATGATTGGATATGCATAAGAAGCAGAAATGTTTGAGTAGTCTGTTGTATAACCTAGTCTGACTACGACGGATAGATAAATATTAGATAATCTATTTAGCCAATGTGATTATATCATATACACCGTGATGACCCTTGGTCAGTTGCTTTATTCTGTTTTTTCTGTATCATTTTGTGATCTATTGACTGTTTTTACCATATCTACTTGATGTATTCTGTATTAGGTATTTCACTGCAAATCTGATTGTTTGGTTCATGCAAGTTCTTCATTTATGGAAATAAATTGCCTCATAGATAAAAAAAAAAGTATACTATTAAATCAAACCCAAGGGGAAGGGTAGAGATGTTCCCTTCACATGCATTAACAGCAGCAGAACATTAGTAATTGTGCTTCACTTGTACACATATTTTCTTGTAATACAGGATTTAGATATGGTGTTGTGAACTGCTGCTAATAAAGCTTTCATGCAGAGCCAGTTCTAGCAGTAGTGACCTAGGCAGTTGCGTGGAGGGGTGTTACAACATTTAATTTTTAAATAAGAAAAACTAAATCACGTTTTTCTTTAATGTTATTCTTATTTAAGAATGCACTCTGTGTCATCACATCAATGCACATTAAAATGTTCCCACTTCTGCTTCTTTCTACGAGTCAGTTTAATCTTAATGATGAGATGTTCCTTCTTTGATTGCTACTGTGAAATGAGACATCCCTCTGCTTGGTAAGATAGGTGCGAGTGTGTAAAATGCTCTAGTTAGGTATGGCAGATTAGTTAATAAGCTTGCTCGGGCTCAAACACTGTACTTTGGTTATAGAAGACAAAAGCCTGAATCCTCTGTGCCAACTACCAGACTGCTCAAGGAATGTGAGTTTTTATTTTTTTTTTGTATTTTATTTTTATTTTATTTTACATTTGTTGACCAGGATAGTCCGACTGGATGCATGTCCATTTTCAGCGGAGGCCCGGGGAGAAAAGCTCCAAGGGTAAGCAGATACAGCATTACATAATACCAGCATTACATATTACAAACAGACTATTTACAGAGATTACTTAAGTAAGCAAGTTAAACAAGTTCCACAGGTTACAGTTAGTCCTGAGCACAAGTCAGGATTAAATTAAATTACACAGTAAACTGGTTAACAGATTTTTACACATTCGAGTTAGCCAGGCTTGATACATTGACATAGCCAGTTAAGTGACAAATGTTGTTTGAGTCTAGTTTTAAATTGACCTAAGGTGGAAAGTAAGGTAATATCAGCTGGAAGAGAGTTCCAGGATCTAATTACAGAGTTTGCAAAGAGAGAATCACCGACTGTGTTATTAATTTTGCTAGTCTGAATTAGTAGTTTGTTAGAGGATCGAAGTGGTCTAGGATTGTTATAGGGGGTGATAATATTTTTAAGTGCAGGAGTATTGTCCGGATTATAGAGGATTTTATAGGCCATAATCAGTTGGTTATACTGGATTAGGTTAGGTAGTTCAAGCCAATCAAGCTGATTTAGATTGATGCAATGATGTGTCCTAAAAGGCAGCCCAGTGGCAAACCTGGCAATGTGGTTGTAGCAAATTGAGAGTTTGTTAAGGACAGTCTTGTTCAAATTCGAGAGTAGAGGGGATGCATACAGAAGGGTTGAAAGAAGGTGAGAGCGAGCTATGGCAATTTTAGCTGGAGGGGTTAGGAAGGCTTTTATTCTGTAAAGTGACCCTAGTTTTTTATTGATGGTTTTGATAGTTTGGTTAACATGTAGGTCAAATTTGAGATTATTGTCTATGATGACACCTAATAGTTTTGTAGATGGGTCAGGGGAGATTATTGTGCCATCATTTGATTTTATGGTAAAGGTGAAAGCGGTAGACCTACGTGTTGGTGAAAATAACAGCATTTTAGTTTTGTTGGGATTTAGGATCAGACGATGTTCAGAAAGCCAGTTTTCTATTGTATTACAGGTGGTCTGGGTAGCTGACCGTAACTGTACTGGAGATGTGGCTGAGCAAATCAGAGTAGAGTCATCAGCATATTGGATACAGCTGACTTTTGGGATGACAGTATAAAGGTCGTTAATGAAGATGGAGAACAGCAAGGGCCCTAGTATAGAGCCTTGTGGTACTCCGAGGGTGTTAGGTAGAAGGTTAGAGAGTTTGTTCTGCCAGAGGACAGCCTGCTGTTGACCATTCAGGTAGGATTGAAACCATTGGAGGGCTCCAGTATCTAGACAGAATGTTTGCAGGGTGTGGATTAAAAGTTGGTGATCAACCATATCGTATGCCTTGGAAAGATCCAAAAAGAGGGCTGAGGATATATAATTATTGTTGCAATTATGGTTTATGGTGTTAGTAAAGGCTAGGAGGGCTGAAGTAGTGCTGTGATGAGGACAGAAGCCATGCTGAGTGTCTGCCATAAGGCGATTTTGGATTAGGTGGTGCATGAGTTGTCTATGAATACATTTTTCCATAATCTTTGCAAGTGGAGAGAGTATAGCTATTGGCCTATAAATGGAGAATTCAGTAGAGCTGCCTCCTTTGTGAAGTGGGATTACATAGGATATTTTCCAGATGGTGGGAATTTTAGCTTCTACTATGGTTCGATTGATTAGTATTGAGACGGGGTAAGCAATAGCATCAGCTGATTTTTGTAGGTCCTCGGCAGGGAGTTGATCAGCAGAAAGTGTAGTGGGTTTTAATTTTTTGATCAAGGTACGGATAAGTGAAGTGGCGACTGGTTGGAAGCTGAACGCAAGTAGGTTTCTAGGGGTGCTACTTTCAGGACCAGGGGAGCTAGGAGATAGTTGGCTAGCTAGGGCTTGAATTGTCTCAGTAAAGAATTGGTTAAAACTATCAGAAACATCTTCATGGGTTTTATCAATAGTAGCAGCAGGGATTGGGGTTGAAGTTTGTCCAGGATGTAGTAGATTATTTAAACCTGCCCAAAACTTCTGAGGGTTATTTTGATTTACTGTCTGTAAATTACAGTAGTATTGTTTTTTGTCTTGTAAAATTGATTTTTTGGTTTTGTTCCTGAATTGCCTGTATTTAATGTGATCTTGAGGGTCTTTAGAAAAACGCCATAAAGCCCATGCTTTGTTTCTAAGGGTAATTTTGAGTTTAGACTCTATAGAAAGCCATGGTGCAGTTTTTGCCTTGGTTCTCTTTGAACGAACAGGTGCATGCAAATCAAGGATCTCAAGGAATTTGTTGTTAAAGTATGCTACTGCTTCCTCTAAGGGGAGGTGTTTTAGAATAGACCAATTACATGAGTTTAGTTCATGAGTTTCAGTGCATCTTCAAAGAATGTAAGTTTCAAGTTAAGAGACGTTTACTGTTGGTCATGCTGTCCGTTTTCAATTTGCAACTGTTTTGTTTAGCAAAGCTTGAAAGTTTGTGCTACAGAATTCGAACACTGTGTTAGTTGCACAGCAAGCAGCACACCTTGCCTTTAGTGAAGAAGGCTGTGCCCATGCGGATGGATTACTAGTAGTACTGTACACTTTAAAGGGTTGGGGCTGCATGTCCTTTTTCTTTTTTTAATTCATTTTTATTTTTATGTTTTATTTATATAAAACACAATCATTTCCATTCTTACAGCATGACCATCAGTGAGTGTTATACATTGTAGTCAATACAGTAACGTGTAGGTCATAAAACATATCTATTTACACTATATACAAAGATGCTTTTCGTTGTTATAAAGCAGCACATACAATAAGGATTTCAAGTCCATAGTCTGACTGTGTGATCGTGTGCATATTTCTAGGTTCCTTTGTACCTTGTTACTATGTAGTATGTATGATGTTTTATGCTAATATGATGTTAAAGGTTTGTTCCCAAATTTCTCAGGCTTTCATATTTTTGCTTCTTTTCTCCATTACTATTTTATGGGCTAAAATATGTTTTATAGCTATCTTTTTGAATCCCTCCTAAGGTATTTTTGTAGGGTCTAACCATTTCAGAGCTATGTATATACATGTCCTCATTTTTATAAGATGCTTAGTAAATATCGTCATTATCTTGCAGTATTACTGTATTACCAGCTTACCAGTTGTAACATAGGCAATTTATTCTTCAAGGGCAGCAGGCACTGAATTTGAAGATTAAATGCTGAAATGTAAAGTTGTTTGTCAACAACAAGATCTTCATTAGTTCTAGATTTCTTTCATGTGGAATTATTCAGATGACTATTACTTTTTCAGAGATTGTGCATATTAGTAGATTGCAATGATAGAAATTTTAGTGGCCTTCTATGGCTGAAATGTTCTGAAAAAGGTAGTTTTGTCATTGTTGGTTCATATAAATTGTTTGTTTATTGGAAAATTGTTCAAAACTACAAATTTAAAACATACTGTAACAGGTGGTACTGTGTTATACAAGGAATATAATTTAATACAATCAGGAAGGTGAATCAAAGAACACATACATGTATGCATGCTGCTAGAAAATGTATGCAAACAGCCTGTGGTTTGAAAACAGCACAAAAATAAACGTAATCCAAGACTGTCCAGATGCATTTTCTGTGAATGCAGGTTTCAATGCCGTTTCAATGAGTTTGAGTTTTAAGAGCAGAGAAGTTTACTGTTCATGCTAAGTCTGTTTTCATTGTGAGTTTTGTTTAGCAACTGGCTATTAGTGTTTAAGTTATAAAATTTGAAATAACAGATTTAAATTAAATCCAAACATCTTTAATCATTGTAGAAGTCAAGAATAAAACAACAAGCACACTGACAAGGTTTGAAGTGTTTATGATAACTGTGGACAGACAGCAAATTAATGGCGAACACTGAAATGGCTGGGGGCGTGCTTGATCCATTAGTCATTTGACCATTTTCAGACTCTGCTTAAAAGTGAGGAGTGCTGCCATTCATAATCTTGCGATATTTAGAAAACTGATTTATTAATTATTAAGAAAAATTAACAAAGAAATAAAACTCATGGGAATTTGGAAGGTTTCAGCCCTCCCACCCCCATGCACATGCACTTAGCAGCAGTACAAAGTATTATTACAAAGTGCAACCTTACACATATTTTTTCTTTTATTTACTGTTATTTTTCTGGGGGGGTTTTATACTTTTTTCATCTTGGCAGAATCAAAGCTGACTATTGTACGTATGTGATGCTGCCATTGATTGGTGCTAGTTATGATAAGTGTTCAGTAGGTTAAGTGCACTATATCGCCATGTTAAGATGCTTGTGCAGTAGTGATTATTACATCCATCACTGTGTTTTATCTCAAGCAGGTATGTCATTCACAGCAGCTGTGGATTGTTACACCTCTAGCAGTCCACACATAGGGCTACATTTGTAGTTTCATTGGTAAATACTAGGCTTGCTGCACTCATGGGCCATTTTAAGCCCAGCCGATTTCCCTTTTTATAGGCTTACAGGTTCATAGGATGTTACCAGGCTACTGACCCGAGGGACTTTACAAGCCTAGTCATTAAATCCCAATATAATACTAGATGAGAGATATCATCTATGCCCAAGGTTTTTCTAGCAAGGACTATGCGCATCCATGTGAGAAGCTGGGACAATCCCTGGCAGAAATTTACAGTTTTCCATCCAGTTGTCCAGGTTGCACTAAAATAGTGTCATGGAGGTGCTCTGCTTGATATGGATTGGAAGCCTATTTCAGAGGAGTGTCAACTTTTGAGAGCTGTATCTCTGTCCCCAGCAGGTCCTGTTTATGTAGCAGGCTAGATTGATGTCCCTGGAATGAGTGATTCTAGTCCCACTTGACTTATGGATGTGCAGCATTTCCATTAGATTTGTGTCAGAGATAGCCCTGTAAACCAGACATAAGTAGCCTCTAAGTAGCCTATACACTACTGAATACAGTGACAGCGACTTCAGTCTGTCCATATAAGACATGTGCTGGAGACCCTGTATTTTCAAAGTTAGAAATCTCTGAGGTCTCTCAAATTGCTGCAGGTGTGTGTGGTGCAGTACATACCAAAGGGAGCATTATATTCAGTAATAGGCCTGATGAGGGAGGAGTACATGGGGGTCATAACCTCTTTTGCTGTTGAGGCGATGTCTTTGCTATTCAGGTGAATGATATAGAATGCCTTCCTCACCACAGTAGACACATGGTAGTCAAAGCTTAGGTCACAGTCAACTTGTGTTCCCAAGTCTCTCACTACTGAATAGGTACTTAGGGCATTATCGCTTGTTTTATAATCATCAGGGGCATTGTTTTTACCAAATGGAATGATGATGTATTTTTTAGCATTTAGTTTAAGACCATGGTTTTGGCACCAATCCCTGGTTTGTGTATGCTGCTTTTGAAGTACACTGACATCACTAGGAAATTCAGCGATAGCACCTAATTTGCAGTCATCCACAAACTTGGTTAGCCACAGCCCCTCCGTTTTGACCTGAACTTATAGGTTCATAGGTGTCTAATGGCCCTGGAGCCTTTACAAGCCTAGCCCATAGGATTACCTTGGCATCATGACAGCTGACCTTAGTTCCCAGTGCCTCTGTCGAGTAAAGCCACTGCAGTGATCCCTGGGGAGAATTTTCTATTTCCCGTCCACTCATCAAGATTTCTGTTGAAGAGTGCCAGTGAAGTGCTCTGCCTGACATTTATGGGAAGTCTATTCCATAACATGGGCAGTCTCTGGGTTATGAACTTGTCCCTCCAGCATGTTTTGTTGATTGTGGTAATGCGGTTGAGGTCTCTGGAGCATGTGGTGCAGATAGATTGGGATTTATTTAGATGTAGCATTTCTAACAGATCTGGGTCATACATGGCTTTGTAAGTCAAGCAGAGATTGCCTCTAAGTAGAAGATATGAAACAGAGAATAGTTGGAGTTTTTTGAGTCTGTCCATATAGGACAAATGTGTAAGACCTAGGATCCTCTTTGTGAGGTACTTTTGTGGCCTCTCCAGTTGTTGCAGGTGTTTAGTGAGGTACATGCCAAATGGGACATTGTACTCAATGATTGGCCTAATGAGGGAAGAGCAGAGGGAGACAATGACCTCTTTTTTTCCTGGATGCAAAACCCTTAGTAATGAGATTTGCCACATAGAAGGACTTTCTGACCACAGTGGCAATGTAGTGGTCAAAAGAGAAGCTGCTGTCAACCTGTGTTCCCAGATCTCTTATAACAATTTCTGTGTTCAGTGGACTACCATTGATGTGGTAATTCACGGGAACTGGGTTTTTCCTAAAGGGTGACAACACATTTTTTGGCATTGAGCTTAAGGCCATGGTTCTGATACCAGTCATTGGTCTCAATGAGGCCTTTCTGTAGGATGTCAACATCACTTGGGGAGTTAATAATAGCTCCCGACTTGCAATCATCTGTAAACTTTCTCTGTCATCCAGAGTCCCTTCATGTTGGCCTGGACTTCAGAGAAGTAGATACCAAACAGGAGAGGATACAGGACTGAACCCTGTGGGACTCCACTCTTGACTGGTCGGCAGTCCAACTTGGAGTCAGCTACTTTCACACAGTGGGGTCTATCTGTGAGCCAGTTTGCAACCCACCTAGTGATATAGGGGTTGATGCCTAGCTTAGTGAGTTTTTCTATGATTCCTGAGTGAGGAATGGTATCAAAGGCCTTGGCCAGATCAAGGTAGGCTGTATGAATCACCTTGCCTTCATCCACAGCTCTGGTGATTGACTCAAAGAAGTCGACCAAGTTGAGCAGGCATGAACTACCCTTCACAAAACCAAACTGTGTGCGTTCCAGAGTTTGGAAATTCCCATTATCCTTGTGTATTAGGTCCATGATGATGCATTCCATAGCTTTGCATATCAGACACGTCAGGCTAATGGCAGTGATAGTTCCCACAGTCTGTAGTCACTCCTCTTTTGTGGAGTGGGATGACTGTAGCAGTGCACCATTCAGCAGGGACAAAGCCTGAGGTGAGGCTGTGGTTGAACAGGGCACACAGGTGAAGTGCCAGTTCACTCTGTAGTTAATGTAGAACACATCCAGACATCCAGGGATATTGACAGGTCCCATAGAAGCTGTATTCTTACCCTTGGACAGTGCTGTTTTAACCTGTGCAGCAGTAATACTGGGTGCCTGGCAATCTACTGGTATTGTGATTGGTCCTTTTTGGGGGAGAGAGAGGTAAAGTTGGCACTGAATCTGTTGGCCAGTATATTGGCAATATCTGTCAGCTCGGTATAGGAGGTACCATTGTGCAGTAGCTCAGAGCAAATCTGGGTATTGCCATGGAGATTCTTTATATAACTATATAAGGCCTTGTGGTTGTCTTTACTATCTGCTGCAATTCTGTTTTCATAGCTAGCTTTAGAGGATTTGATGAGGCATCTCAACATTTTGTTGAGGCTGATAAGAGAGTTTTTCCAATCTTGGGACTTCACCTTATTCTGCATGAGTTTCCTCCTTTTGTTGTAGAGTTTGTTTATGGCAGGGGACCACCAGATTTTGGAGGAGAGCATCTTGGTTCTATTTGGTATTGCGAGATCCATGCATTTATGTACACATTCGTACAGTGCATTGGTATATGATTTGGCGGTCATGCAACTATTATCCATTTGTATGGGTGCTGTGAAGTTAGCCAACTCTGTTTTTAGGAGCCCAAAGTTAGCTTTGAAGAAGTTTTACATGGTGGTTACCTTTGTGTGTGTGTGTGTGTGTGTGGGGGGGGGGGGGATTTCCAAGGTGAATAGTTTGTGGTCTGATCTAACCAGGGAGGACTTGACTACTGGTGTAGAGCAATAGTCACCCATGCTAGTAATGACCAGGTCAAGGATGTTGCCACCTCTAGTTGGGGTTCGAACGAGCTGGTCCAGGACATTGGAATTAATGAATTCCAGGAAATGTTGCACAAGTGTGTTGTTACATGAGTACTTTACCCAGTTAATGGAGGTGTAGTTGAAGTCACCCAGTATGAGAGTGTTAGGTTGGACCCTAATATTCTCCAGGGTGCTTAGCAACGAGGAGTGTGAGTCTTGTGACATGGTTGGGGACCTATAGCAGGCTATGACCTGAATCACTGTCTTACCCAATGTTAGCTGCACCTGAAGTATCTCAGATGCGTTATGTTGGGCTACCCATCTGGAGTTGTGCGCATCGTTTATGAATATGGAAATACCACTACCTTTGGAACTACGATCCAAGTTCTGGGGCTGAAAGGTGTGGAATGAGTTATAGCCTGGTAGTGCAGGGTCTTTCTGCTGCCTTAAACCAGGTCTCTGTTACAGCACAAATGTCAGTGTTCTCCATTTTAAGGAGTGCTTTGAGTGAGTGTATTTTGAGGTTTAGACTTCTAGCATTGAGCAGCATAACCATCAGTTTGCATTTGTTTGTAGCTGTTATGGTGGTAATTTGATCTTTGGAACACCTCCTAAAAAAGGCACCATATGGGTGGCAAGAGCCTTGGCCAGTATTTGGAAGCCCAGGATTGACAGATGCAGGCCATTTCTGGCAAAGCATCAAGGTCTATCAAACATGTCATCTCAGGCAGACAGATACTGGATCCCCTTAGAATGATACCAAAAACTTAGCTAATTGTTGAAATCAATCATTTTCTGCTTATACTGTGGTATAATTCTGGGTGATGATAGGATGTCGCTCAGGGCTAGGTTCATACCCGCCTGGGCTACATAATCTGAGTTCTGTTTCTTGAACAGTTTAGAAGTTCTAATTCTGAGAAGTATATACCAAACAAGAAGGTGCCTAGTACTGACCGTTGTGGGACCCCACTAATGACAGGTCTACTGGTAGAGGTAAAGTTTCCCACTTTGACTGAGTGTTGTCGATCTGTGAGCCATTTTGCAACCCAACTAACAACATAGGGCCTGATATGCAACTGGATTAGTTTGTCAATGATTCCCGAATGTGTAATAATGTCGAAGGCCTTGGCCAAGTCAAGATAGGCTGTGAGCAATGCTTTGCCCTTGTCTATGGCTCTGGTCCCCTTCTCAAAGAATTCCACCAGGATTAGCAGGCATGACCTGCCCATGACAAAACTGAGCTGGGATGGATCCAGGATTAAGAGGTCACCTATATCCTTATTTATGAGATCTATGATGATTTGTTTCATTGCCTTACAGATGAGGCTGGTTAAACTTATGGGTCTATAGTTACCTGGGTTTTTTGCCAAGCCACCCTTGTGGAGGGGGATAACAGTAGCTATTTTCCATTCAGTGGGGACAAAGCCAGTACTCAGGATGTGGTTGAATAGAATGCCTAATGGAGTAGCTAGATCTTGTATTAGAACATTAAGAACGCAGCTCAGAATGCCATCTGGTCCCATGGAGGCTATGTTCTTGGAGAGAGCATTGATGGCGTGCTCTTTGGAGAAGCAGGGAGGAGGAGATGATGGAGACATGGTTTGTGGTATGCTTTGGGTGGGTAAAATTTTCCTCAGACCTGTCTGCTAACAGGTTTGTAATTTCCACAGAGTTAGTGTGTGTGATACCATCCACAATTAGTTCAGCACACATCTGAATCCTTTTAGATTGCGGATGTAGCTGAAGAAAGCCTTATGGTTATCCTTGGCTATGGTCGCTAAATTTTTCTCATAGTTGCTCTTTGAAGATTTTGCATGTTGTCTTTTTTGCTTGTTTAGGCTGAGAAGGGTGCTGTTCCAGTTCTGGGATCTCACTTTAGAATTTATAGACAGTAGCTTCATTCTCTTATTGTATAATTTTTTAATGCTATTGAGGATTTTAATACCTAAAAACAGATGAGACTCACCACGTCAGAAGTAAAAAATAAACCCTTTAATGACTGCAGTATATAGTAAGTGCTTTCACATCTACACGATGCTTCTTCAGACTTTAATACCTGCTCTAAAACACATCACATTTAAATAGTGCTACCTATAAGTATGATCCAATCACATTCAACTCATTTGCAGTTCAATAAAACATATTTAAAAGCACACACACATCAGCCTTGCCAAAGGGGATGATAATGCATTTTTTTGCATAAAGTTTAAGACCATGACTTTGGCATCAGGCATTAGTCTATGTAACACCTTCTTGCAGAATGTTGTTATCGCTAAGAGTTTCAATGATCACTCCCAGTTTGCAGTCATCAGCAAACGTTGTCAGCCACAGTCCTTTACTTTTAACCTGTACTTTGAAGAAGTAGATTCTGAACAGCAGGGGTCCAAGAACCAATCCCTGTGGAACACCACTGGTTATGGGTCTGCTGGAGGAGGTGGAGTCCTCTATTTGAACATATTAGTTCTATCAGTGAGCTAGTTTGCAGCTAACCTGACAGTATATGGGTTGATACCCAGCTGGGTGAGTTTATCAATGATGCCTGAGTGGGGATTGTGTCAAAGACATTGGCTAAGTCTAGGTAGGTTGTATGCACAGATTTGCCCTCATCTAGGGCTTTTCTGACTGTCCCAAAGTCCACCAAGTTTAACAGACATGATCTTCCCTTGATAAAGCCAAACTGGGTGGGGTTGAGCATTTGTAAGGTTTCCTATATCTTTGGTAATAAAGTCCATGATGATTGCAGATAAAGCTGGTCAGGCTAATGGGTGTAGAATTCCTGAGATCCATGGATGCACCCCCTTTGTGCAAAGGGATGACAGTAGCTATTTTCCATTCCCCTGGGATGAAGCCAGTGCTTAGGCTGTGATTGAAAAACATGCCTAATGGTGATGCTAATTCCTGTTTTAACCCATGTAGAACACAGTCCGGGATGTTGTCTGGTCTCATAGAGGCTGTGTTTTTGGCCTTGGTGAGGGTGTTTAAGACCTGCTCATTGGAGATACTAGGCGGGGGATAGGTGTTAAGGATGTTTTGGGATATATGTGGTGGGGACATGGGAGTGAAGTTTTCACTGAACCTGTCAGCCAGCAGGTTTGCTATACCCACAAGTTCTGTATATGTAGTACCATTAACTATGAGTTCAGTGCAAATCTGGCCCTTACCTTTGAGGTTACAGATGTAACTAAAGAACACCTTGTGGTTATCCTTAGTTAGGGAAGCTAATTTGGATTCATAATATGCTTTGGAGGACTTCACTAAGAGTCATATTTATTTGTTTAAATAGTGGAGGGTGTGTTTCCAGTTTTGAGACTATTCCTTCCTACTCTTAGACAGCAATTTCTTTCTCCTATTGTATAGCGTAGTAATGGCAGTTGTCCACCAGGCAGGTTGAAGATCTTGCTTTGGTTCTATCAGGTATGGTAGAGTCAATACAACTGTACAAGTACTCATACAAAGCACTGGTGTATAACTCAGCATATGTGTCTGTTCCATCAATGGGGGAAGGGGCAATTAAGGTATTTATGCTGTCATGTAAGAGGTTGTAGTTGGCCCTGGAGACATTTTTTAGTCAAGTTTCTCCTAAGGGGGTGGTGGGTCTTGTGTTATAGCTACTTCTGGGGGACTGATTTTTGGTCAGATCTCACCAGGGATGGCCATACACTGGAGGTGGTGCAGTGATCTCCCATGTTGGTGAGCACAAGATACAGGATATTTGAGCCCCTTATGGATCTGTCAACCAGCTAGTCCAGGGAACTGGAGTTAACAAAATCCAGGAACCTATGAACAACTTAGCTAGAACACATATAATTTACCCAGTCAATGGATGTTTAATTAAAGTCACCCAAAGCCAGGTGTTTGGTTGTATCTTGATTGACTAATGTAGATCCAAGTAGGCTGAGTGGATGTCCTGCTTCATGGAGGGAGTCCTATAGCTGGTAATGACCTGAAGAGGGGTCTTACCTACAGTCAATTGCACCTCAAATAATTCAAGGGAATCTTGCTGTTTAACCAACCTAGAGGTGTATTTATCTCTAATGATATTGATACATCACATCCTTTAGTTCTCATGCCTTCAGTTTCTGGTCTGAACGCATGGAAGGAAATGTAACCTGGCTTAACTGGAGTGCTCTCCGCAACCTTAAACCAGGTCTCAGTGCTTCCAGTAAATGCAGTTTCTGGTTTAGACTCCAAGCATTTAGCAGCATAACCTTGAGGTTGTTTTTAGAGGGCATTTTTACATCAGGAATTTTGGTTTTGTGACATTACCTAAAAAAAGGCACTATGGGGGTGGTAAAAGGCTTACCCAGTAACCGAAATCCCAGGGATGACAGATGAAGAAAATCTCTGGCAAAGCCAAGTACTCTCCAAACACTCTCCTTAAGCAGAGTTCTCTTAGCCCCTCACTGAAATGACAAAACAATTTTACACAGAACTGCTACCTGTACAATCTACTGAGTTGCATGGGGGCTTTCTCTTTAGTAACTTACACCTCTAAAATCTTAGACTTTGTAAATGTAACTACTGTTAGTGTAGAAATGTAAATAGAAATGTAATTGCTATGTGTTTAGCTAGAAATTAGTATAATGTAATGCAAGCAAATGGAGGTTTTCTTGCCAGGCCTCCACTGAAAATGGGTATTTCCCAGTCAGACTTTCCTAGTAAACAATGACAAATAAATCAAATGTTTCACTTAATGTAAGTTTTGTTTAGGAGAAGTTGCTATAAAAGTTTTTAATAGGTGGAATCATGTCATTTTTGTGTGTAATTTTATATTTGGAAATTTGAAGATACAATGAACTTATTGTTTATCCAAATTTAAATGTCTTTGAATGGAAACATTCTTGAGACATGAAACCAACCTTAAATACATATGAATGAATGAGTGAGTGAATGAATGGATGCTGATAGAATCAGCCATCTTGCTGGGAACTCAAAAAGGCAAAATACTAGCATACTAAAAGCTATACATTTTATAGCATATTCAGGCATTTCACTTAACAAAAGTATTATTGAGAAATGAACATCTATCAAGGCATTCTGTTCCTTAAATATATTTAATAAGAATAGTACATAATCAGAGAAGCAGGCGGGGTCTAGCTCTGAGATGTGGCAGTTTGATAGTTTAGGATCTTCTAGGAATGAAGTCCAATGTCATACATGCCTAAATGTAACTTGGCAATATTTTATTATACCACCCCCTGCCAGCTTTCTGTAGGATGACTTGAGAAGATTGTAGGAGGATGTCACTGGTGATGTTCCTTTGCCATGTCCCTGTATGTTGAATGTATGTGGCCCTTCTTTATTCTATAGTATCTTAGCTTTCTCCAGTTTAATGTTAGATGAAATCTATTACTGCGCAATGTTTAACTTTCATTTCTTCGGCAATGGCTGCCACTTATCATTCTCCAGGATGTAGCAGTGGTCTCTATCATCTGTCCCATTATCAAGTGAGATGTCATACCTCTTCCCCCCACAACCTGTCAGGTTTCCAAACTATGCCGGGACTAATTAGTCAACAGTCTCCTT
The DNA here is from genome assembly GCF_019279795.1 of Protopterus annectens. Lineage (NCBI taxonomy): Eukaryota > Metazoa > Chordata > Ceratodontiformes > Protopteridae > Protopterus > Protopterus annectens. The sequence continues at coordinate 61,659,559 of NC_056746.1, read as the reverse complement.
TGCTGAAGGGCTGCTTTAGGTGCCATTGTTTGACAGTACCTGCTGTGTCCTCATAACTTTGTCTCAAAGATGATGAATAATTTAACATACCCACACTGACAGTTTAGGGGTGCATTCCTGTGCAAACTATGGTTCCCCAAAACTATTTGGGGAACAGGCATAATTAAACAACAAAAAATGTTTGTTAAAAGGTTACGCTACAGCTGCAGTCGTATTGTCTTTGGAAAGGGCATAATTATATTCACTCTTGACCCCCCCATTCTACCTTATTAATGCATTTTAACTCTATCCCTAACATTGCCACTGCCTTTATGCCCCAGGCATTTAACTTGTCTGAGGGAAAATCCCTTATCATTGAACAAAACACTCAGAAACACATCACATGCAGTAGCATACATGAACAACACTAAATAGATTTCCTTCCTTAGCCCTTATTCCATCTTTAACCTACAAACACATGAACATACATTTCTAGGCATAATGCTGTAGCTTTCAATGTATGCACATATTTCAGTATTAAAAACCAAAAGCCCCACTCTCTTTACCCACATCTACTCCATTTTCTTTCATTCTACATCTACAGCACTTAAGAAAGACTGTTTATAACAGTTTCCCAAAAACTTCAATCACTCTCAGTGAAATGAGAATTCAACAGAGTGAATTGAATACAGTTGGAAATATTGTCTGACTAAACCAGTCTTGGCCTTTCTACAAACTATAAAAGTGAATGTGAACAATATCAATTAACAACATGCTGCATGTATCAGCTTTGCTACATCATGCATCATACTTTCTCCAATGCCATGTTTTACTGTATTCCAAATTTTCTGCACAGTTGGGCAAGAGTTAGAGCTCACGAGTGTTGTTTGTTCTGGCCCATTGAGACCTAAAGTAATATCTTCATTTTTCAAGCCTTGTCTAGTTTTGATTTGCATTTGCATTATGTAGTCATTATTTCAGTCTGATTCGTATTTATATAGATCTAAACTAAGCTACCAGAAAAGTAATGACCCATTACTAAATCTGTACTAAATGCTAGCTAGTGTATCTAAATCCCTAATATATGGATAACTGAGATTTAGCCAGTAGTATACTTGTACACAAAATGACTTCTTCCTGAAGACATGCACATTCATATTTTTTCTCACACTGTTGTAGTTCAGTAGCCATTTCAAAATGGACATATTTTAACTGTGCAGTCTGCTAAATCACTACAGCTCATGTTACACTTTATTTTTGTAGGGTCCCATGGATTATTTTTGACCATTATTTGAGTCTTTGTCAGTTTTAATATCACCATGTAGTTTACTTCTGGCTTCCATTTAAAAAGTTTGGCACTGTTTTTCCTTTCATTGCTTGAACAAAACCTCCCTTGTATCGCAAGGTCTGGAAATGATAAAGCACCCTTTTTCTTAAAGGACCAAAAAAAAAAAAAAAAGATTGCCTGCTGAATACTTAGTTGTTAACCACCCCTAAGACTACCTGAATAATTCAGTTTTGAGGGCTCAAGAATCAATTGCAAGATGATTTTATTAAAATTGATCATCATAGCTTTTTTTTTGGTGAGAAAAACACAAGAAGTGTTCTACTAGTGATTTACTGCACCTTTTTGATCCATACATGCATGTTTTATCTTTTTAGGTTTGTGGTTAAATGACAACGGGTAAGTATAAATGCATTTATGTGGAGTTGTGCTTTCTAGAGATTAAGATGGTGGCTATAAATAAAAATTGAATTATAAATGCTCATAAGTAACATGTCAGTATTAGGCATAAAAAGAAGATGTACAAAAATATTTCAAAGACTTGATGAGCAGGGGATAAATTCTTATAACAATTATTAACCAATAAAACAATTACTTGCAGACTAGCTAGAGGGACAGGTTGTGCTAATTTCTGTTCTTATTCTTATGCTTATTTATTGTTTATTTATTTATTTACTTCTATTATTAGAGAGGGAAAACATCTTTATGTTATAGAGTTGCTATATTGTTATACTGACAGGCACATATACATGTACTACTGTTTGATTATTGCAAGATGCCACATACACAGATATGTTGAGTGGTTAGCTAAAGTAGGCTGTTGTAAACTAGAGACATCAGTGATATACTTAAGGTATCTTACTCTTCAATTATGTTTGTATTTTCAAGTTGTGGCTGTAGAAGTATTCAGCTAATCTGATTTGAAGTTATTGGATAAATTAGCAACTTGGGTTTTGTGTTGTTGTTGCATCAAATAATATTATTTTGCATCATGTTTAATTACATTGAGTACATTTTTTTTTAAGTAAAGGCACTTTATATTACTGCACTACATACTGCATTCCCAAGTTTTATACCGAGAATTTTGTCTGAGATTTTTCTATCTAGGAAAGCCAATGATATGGGACAGAAATTCATAGGATCTATTCGGATTTTATCTGTTTAAGGGTGTTACCCTATTGGTGGATGATACTTGAAGTCTTAATCTTCAACTGCCCAAACTTTTCAATCACATGCAACCTCAAAATTTGTATCCATACGTTCAGGGGTTGGGGGGTCTTGCCGCCCCTACAAAAGTGTTTTTTAGCAAATGCAGTTCAGTGATTCCGATTTTGATTCATCATGGTGGAAGCATATTAGGCTAGCACCAAATTAACTTATCACACTGGTAGGGATGATGTCTGGTGGTGAAAAACGTTGTCTGACGTACCACATATATGAGCTTTTATAAATGCTTATGCCTATAACTTCATGCACTTTTCAGTTAAAAAAGAGCTGGTCTGTCTGATTTCTGGTGTAAATATGGTTACACCTGAAGTTCTCCATAACTATATATAAGATTTGTTTTTTATGTTATGGAAAAGCATTTTTTTCTGCAATTTGTCTTGAGAACCACACAGCCTATTTTGAAAAAAAGTTTTTATGATATTATTTATTTCAATCCATAAAATTTTGAGATTCCTTACTTTTTTCATGAGAATGGGTGGTAATAGCAGATTTTGCTTTCAGGCAATGGCAGGAATATACACAAATTTCACTAAAAGACTTTTCCATTTAATTTTTATTTTATACATATATATCTCAGAGATGATAATGGCCCCATTTTTAATTTAAGAATAGTTCTTTCTCTTCACATTTTGATTTTTTTTTTCAGATTTTCTTTCAACGTCATATTGGTGAAAAATTCCTTTTTATATTATTTTGTGTGGTGTTTTTATTAGTTTTAAGTAGTTTCATAAATTGACTGATTACAAATATAAATGTTTCACTTAGATTTAGGAGAATATTGAACAAATTTTGCTTAAATCCCCAATAGCTGTAACATAACTGTTTTGAATCTGTGAACTGTGCAATAGCATTTAGGATGTAAATAGCAGCGGAAAAGCTGGAATGTTACAGTGGGGCAAGGATATAATTTACTGTGTAAAATTTGAACTGCTTTGTATTCAGGGAGGACTTGAGCATGTAATACTGATGTAGAAGAGTAATATCAGAGGCAAGGCTATTGATATTTTTGTATAAAATGGAGTTTCTCCAGTGTGATGCTGATGCACGATTCCTGGAAGCATTTTATACTAAGTTTGTTGCTGTGGTGTAATGTTGATAAATGAGACTGAGCCTGAGACAATGTTCTTAGTGGACATAAGGGACTTGGATCTCTGTCACGTTGGCACACTGAAAGGACTCATAATCAGGTTTTTTGTTCACAACACAGTGCCGACACATATGTGACACTGAGATACAGGAGTACTTATACAGAATAAATTGCATTATATTATATAAAGATGGTTTAACAGACAACAAGTACTCAAAATAAATATATAGGTTATATATATATAGGCATAGGCATTTATAAAAACTCATATATGTGGTATGTCAGACAACGTTTTTCACCACCAGACATCATCCCTACCAGTGTGATAAGTTAATTTGGTGCTAGCCTAATATGCTTCCACCATGATGAATCAAAATCTAGCTAGGATCTGCCACATAACACAAGCACTCAGGTCACTCCAAGGCAAGTACAAATATGACTCAGTCATTGTCCATGCTGGTGTGAATGACCTGAGACATACCCCCCTGGACTACATGAAAAGAGACATAGAGGAGCTCTCTGAGCATGTAGCCCAGGCCGGTATGACCCCGACCTTGAGTAGCATCTTACCCTCACCAAGAATGATGCCACAATATGAAGACAAGATGATCAATTTCAACAATTGGCTTAAGTATTGGTGTCATTCAAGGATCCAATGCCTGTCAGCCTGGGATGATATGCTCGACAAGCCACTATGCTTTGCTAAGGACGGCTTGCACCTGTCACCCCTGGGCTTTCAGATATTAGCAAAGGCTCTTGCTACCCCCATAGTGCCTTTTTTAGGCAAGGCTCAAAAGACAAACCCACCTCCATAGGTATCACAAGGGATAAGAAACTAAGAGTAATGCTACTCAACGCCAGAAGTCTAAACCTCGAGATGCATGCACTCGAAACTCTCCTTAGTATGGAGAACATCGATATCTGTGAAGTAACAGAAACCTGGTTCAGGGCTCCCGAGAGCACCCCAGCACTACCAGGTTATACCTCATACCATGCTTTTTGGCCCCAAAACTTGGACCGAACTACAAAAGGAGGGGGAGTATCAATATTCATCAATGATACCCACACCTCCAGGTTGGTGGCACAGCACGAAGCATCAGAGACTATCCATGTGCAACTAACAGTGGGTAAAACTGCCTTCCAGTTTATAGCTTGCTACAGACCACCCTCCCAAACCCACGAACCCCACTCGACTTTCCTGAGAACACTGGAAAATATGAAGGTCTCTCCAAACACCATTATATTGGGCAACTTCAACTACCCAAACATAGACTGGTAGCATTACTCTAGCTCCAACACCCTAGCCCAAAGGTTCCTAGAATTCATAAACTCAAATGCTATGGAACAACTTGTTACCACTCCCACAAGAGGAGAAAACATACTGGACCTGATCATCACCAACATGGGGACTCTATGCTCCAGAACAGAAGTGTACCCTCACTGGTAAGATCAGATCATAAACTAATCCAACTGGATATTCACATCCTGACCCCACCCCCTGCCCAGGAAACCACAGTGAGAAACTTCTCTAAAGCAAATTTCACACTCCTCAAAACCGAGGTGGAATCCTTCAAAGCCCCCGGGCCTGTGGAAAATACGGCCCAGACCGCAGAATCCTTTATAAATGCATTCTATGAACACCTTCAAGAATGCATGGATCATGCAATCCCAAATAAAACCAAGACCCAATCCTCCAAAGGCAGATGTCCTGTCTGGTGGACCCCTGCCATAAACAAACTATACAATAGAAGGAGGAAGCTACTACATGATGGAGCAAAATCCCAAAAAGGAAAGGCATCTCTGATCAGTATTAGCAAAAAACTACGGGCACTCATACAATCGTCTAAGGCCAGCTTCGAGAGAAAAATTGCACAGGACACTAAGGATAATCACAAGGCTTTCTTTAGTTATGTTAGGAACCTGGGTAGGAATTCCCAGATATGCTCAGAATTAGTCCAAAATGCCAAAAAATACACCGAACCCACAGACATTGCCAACATCCTAGCTGACAGGTTCAGCGCAAACTTCTCCCCCTCTCCCCACCAAAAGGGCAAATATCTATCCCAGTAGAGTGCTGCCCCCCTGACATCTCAGATGCTCAGGTAAGAGCCTCCCTCTCCAAAGCAAAAAACACAGCATCAATGGGACCAGACGGTGTCCCGGGCCGTGTCCTACATGAACTCCAAGAAGAGCTAAACCCAAACA